>NW_027136889.1:0-600000 GCF_040869045.1 Eurosta solidaginis | reverse complement strand
GCCAGGGGTGACTCTAGAATGTTTGTACGATATGGGTATCAAACGAAAGGTGTTACTGAGCATTTTACGAGGGAGTGGGCATTACGTCTATAGGTGGACGCCTTTTCGAGATATCGCCATTAGGGTGGGCCAGGGGTGACTCTAGAATGTGTTTGTACGATATGGATATCAAATGAAAGATGGTAATGAGTATTTTAAAAGGGAGTAATCCTTAGTTCTATAGGTGGACGACTTTTCGAGATATCGCCATAAAGGTGGACCTAGGGTGACTCTAGAATGTTTATACGATATGGGTATTAAACGAAAAGTGTTACTAAGCAGTTTAAGAGGGAGTGGGCATTAGGTCTATAGGTGGACGCCTTTTCGAGATATCGCCATTAGGGTGGGCCAGGGTGACTCTAGAATATGTTTGTACGATATGGGTATCAAATGAAAGGTGGTAATGAGTATTTTAAAAGGGAGTAAATTTAGTTCTATCGGTGGACGCCTTTTCGAGATATCGCCATAAGAGTGGAACAAGGGTGACTCTAGAATGTTTATACGATATGGGTATCAGACGAAAGGTGTTACTGAGCATTTTAAGAGGGAGTGGGCATTAGGTCTATAGGTGGACGCCTTTTCGAGATATCGCCATTAGGGTGGGCCAGGGGTGACTCTAGAATGTTTGTACGATATGGTTATCAAACGAAAGGTGTTACTGAGCATTTTAAGAGGGAGTGGGCATTAGGTCAATAGGTGGACGACTTTTCGAGATATCCCCATTAGGGTGGGCCAGGGGTGACTCTAGAATGTGTTTGTACGATATGGATATCAAATTAAAGGTATTAATGAGGGTTTTAAAAGCGAGTGGCCCTTAGATGTATATGTGAAGGCGTTCTCGCGATATCGACCAAAATGTGGACCAGGTGATCCAGAAAATCATTTGTCGGGTACTGCTAAATTATTTATATATGCAATACCACTAACAGTATTCCTGCCAAGATTCCAAGGGCTTTTGATTTCGCCTTGTAGAACTTTTTCATTTTCATCTACTTAATATGGTAGGTGTCACACCCATTTTACAAAGTTTTTTCCAAAGTTATTTTTTGCGTCAATAAACCAATCCAGTTACAATGTTTCATCCCTTTTTTCGTATTTGGTATAGAATTATGGCATTTTTTCATTTTAGTAATTTTCGATATCGATAAAGTGGGCGTGGTTATGGTCGGATTTCGGCCATTTTTTATACCAAGATAAAGTGAGTTCAGATAAGTACGTGGGCTAAGTTTAGTAAAGATATATCGGTTTTTGCTCAAGTTATTGTGTTAACGGCCGAGCGGAAGGACAGACGGTGGTCTGTGTATAAAAACTGGGCGTGGCTTCCACCGATTTCGCCCATTTTCACAGAGAGCAGTTATAGAATCTATGCCCCTACCAAATTTGAGAAGGACTTGTAAATTTTTGTTCGACTTATGGCATTAAAAGTATTCTAGACAAGCTAAATGAAAATGGGCGGAGCCACGCCCATTTTGAAATTTTCTTTTATTTTTGTATTTTGTTGCATTATATCATTACTGGAGTTGAATTTTGACTTAATTTACTTATATACAGTAAAGATATTAAATTTTTTGTTAAAATTTGAATTTAAAAAAATTTTATTTTAAAAAGTGGGCGTGTTCTTCAATCAATTTTGCTAATTTTTATTTAGCACATATATAGTAATAGTAGTAACGTTCCTGCCAAATTTCATCATGATATCTTCAACGACTGCCAAATCACAACTTGCAAAACTTTTAAATTACCTTCTTGTAAAAGTGGGCGGTGCCACGCCCATTGTCCAAAATCTTACTAATTTTCTATTCTGCGTCATAACGTCAACCCATCTACCAAGTTTCATCGCTTTAACCTCCTTTGGCAATGAATTATCGCATTTTTTCGGTTTTTCGAAATTTTCGATATCGAAAAAGTGGGCGTGGTTATAGTCCGATATCGTTCATTTTAAATAGCGATCTGAGATGATTGGCCAAGAATCTACATACCAAAGTTCATCAAGATACCTCAAAATTTACTCAAGTTATCGTGTTAACGGACAGACGGACGGACGGACGGACATGGCTCAATCAAATTTTTTTTCGATACTGATGATTTTGATATATGGAAGTCTATATCTATCTCGATCCCTTTATACCTGTACAACCAACGTTATCCAATCAAAGTTAATATACTCTGTGAGCTCTGCTCAAATGAGTATAAAAAAGTGTGTTGAAAAGTCATGCAATTTTCATTCTACTTCACCACAGCAAGATGTGAAATTTGTGTGTGCGCGTACAATGGCATTTGTGTATATGAAACGTGTGTGTGATGAAGTGAATATGAGCAAATTTTAGTGTGCTTTAAATAGCTTGATTGTCTGTCTTAGATATTAAACTTTTGTGGTTTTATTTCCATTACTTTAAGTGTTAGTTTGAAATGGTCGAAAATCCTAATACTAACTGGACAAATACAATTTTAAGGAAATACATTTATGTGTAAATAAAAGAAAAGAAGTGAGAATGTGATGATTTCAGAAAGAAGAACGGAATCAACAGATTTTAAATATCTTAAAGTTAATTTAATACACCAAAGCTCACTTGCAATAAAAAAAGTTCTATGTGTTACATTACGATACGATAAAGATTATGCATCCCAATAGAAATTAAAAAAAAAAAAATTTTTAAATGCAATTTACTTCCGATTTTGATAAGCGAGCATTCCATTGGTTCATTTGAGTATTTTCCTTTTACGATCGCCTGTTTTGGGTTAGTTCAATAAGTATATTAATTTATTTAATGATTTGGGAAAAATGAGGACGGACAAGGCGATAGCCGTTTCGATTTTACCTTGTACATCTCTTTAAATCCTTTTCTCCCGGGAGTAGGATTTGAATGCATTTGTAACACTCCAACTTCCTATTCCCTAGAGAAAATGCTTTGATGTCACGTTGTTAAAATTTTTCTGAAACTATTAAATATACATATAGACAAAAGTATTCGTCATTTAACGTATGTTCTTTTAATAATATGCCACGCCCATAAATTTATTTAAATATTTTTAATTCAAGTCTTATTAGTTATTACAATGTATTAGATATATTACAGTACTGAAAAGCTCTTAATCAATGCTTCCATATTTTAAATAAATCCGATTTAAATAAAATAGGTACTAAATTATATGGACAAAAGTGTTCGTCACCTTGAATGAATTAAAAAAAAATAATAAAATATACTAGTTTCTGATGTTTGGTTTGTCTTCCTTTAGACTTTACGGCTTCTAGAAGCCTATTAGGCTTTGAGTTTACCAATTTTTTTGTAACATCAGGACCAATTTTTCCAAATTCGTCCTTTATAAATTCCTTTAGTAAGTTTTTTGATCTTATCTCTCTCCTTTCTGTCAAGATGATCCCATAGATGTTCTATGGGATTTAAGTCCGGTAATTGTGGGTTGTTTTTAAGGTGTGGGGAGTATTATTTAAGATCGGCAATCGAACAATTTCTGCAGTATGCTTGGGGACTTTGTCGTGCTGGAAGTGATTATCGGATTCTATGCCTACCTTTCGCGCGCTCTTTGCCAAATTTTCTTTTACTATACTAAAGTAAGCATACTTATCCATTGCATTTTCTATAAATAAGAATTCTCAGACCGCAGCAGACGACATACAACCCCATACCATGACTCCATTAATTCAAGACCTTTTGTTAAATTTACATTTGTTTTATAAACGGCTCAAACTTATCGTGTTCGCTAACCGATAATTGTTAAAAAAAAAAAAAATAACAACTTGGTTCGATTTACCGGAGATAAGTTTAAGGCTTCCTTTCTAAAATGCGGGATTTTAAATTTTTTTTCAAGCAGATTAGCTGTTCCAAGCAGAAATATATTTGCAAATGAAAAACCCTCTTTATGAACTTTTCAAGTTGTTTTTTTCCGGCTTCGATGCGGTAGGCGGAGCTTGCTAGCAAAAAATGGAAAGGGGGGAGAAGTTCAAGGGGGAAAAAGTAAGAAGGCAAACAGCAGAAGAAGAAGACTAGGGGTTGCGCCGAAATAGATCGGGAAATTAAGGGAAGAGGAGAAACAAGCATATAGAGAGGTGGCAGACATATGTATATGTAAGCAAGGAGAAGTACAGCACAAATATTCTCTTTACATTAACTTTTTTTTAGACTTTAAGGCGATTCTGGGGTTTCAGTTTGCTTTTATATTTCATTTATAACTGAATCAAAACACACTTCCTAAAAAAAATAAAAAATCCGAGTCACAGATTTCTTGCGAAAACTCAACTTTATTTTTTCTAAAAATATTAAATTCTTTTATAAAAATAATAGGGTAAGCTTGGCGATATATACTCTACTACTTAGCTACTTTTTGACTTTTTCTACAAATCGAAGACGGAGTGGCATTTGTAAGCTAGATAAATTTTCGTTGAGAAGCTTTTCACGGGAGCAATACGCCTTCTAGGAACGACACCGCTAAGCAAAACCTTTTTTAAGTATTTGGATATTTTTTAAATTACCATGAGGTTTACCAGGCATAGACCGACGTAGTGTTTTTACTTAGATATGTAAATATTTTCGCGTTATGTAGCTAAAAACTGCTGCTTCAGAGAAAGTTAAATGAAAATGTGGCTTCAGCCAAAATCAGAATAATTTCACTTCCATTTGAATGCCTTTGCGCATATGTATATCAACTTCTCGGCTTGCTTTAAAGGATTTTCAATAATTTTTCAATTTTTGGCAAATCTTGTTTTGTGCTTAAAGTTCTAAATATTTCCGTTTATAAATATTTTAAAGCAGTTTCCATATACATACTTATATGCAAGCTTCCTGATGAGTAATATTATCTCTGTACTTCTATTCAGCCACTCATTTAATTTCTCTAAAAGCTTTTACCAGCATTTTTATGGCATCACTGCATGAGAATCAAATGCAACAAACCAACAGAAAAGAAGACACAATTGGCAAAATATGAATAATTATTTGGCAAGTTTCTTGCTATTAGCAGGTAAATAAACCTTGAAAAATTTTATGATTTTAGTCTGTCTAGAAAGCGTTTATACTCACACAAGTAAGAAACGATATATCGTTAGCTTAATGTGAAAATGTGCTAAGTCCACTTTTACGAATTTTACAGAAGACGAAAAAAATGAATAGCTTTTTAAATAACCTTCTTTTTTCAAAACTGTGGATGAGGATACCTTAGTTGCAATACTTTTGAGTGTAGAAGCTTTGAAAAAGATAAATAAAAATCATGTATGCTAAGCCAGCAGCTATTTTATAACTTAGCACAATTTCCGCACTCAATATAAATTTTTTCTCCTGACTTAACACTCTTTACTCAATATGTTCTCCATCACTCCTCACCTTTAATGATCGAAATAAAACACTAAAACTATATATATCACAAAAAATACTATTTATTTAACAAACTATTTCTGACGGTTCTGATCTGGACTCTTTTGCCGGATGGTGCGCAGACAATAAATTATATTTAAATTCACACAAATGCTGTGTTGTGTTTTATTTCAAAAAGACAACTGCCACATACTTTATCTACAAACTAAATGCTAAATCTCTTAATCATTGTCAAGAGAGTAAATCCTTGGGTGTAATTTTTGACTCCAAACTCTCTTATTCTAGTCACATTGACTTCGTTGTTTCAAAATTTGTTGCAATGGTTGGGTTCAGTAGACGTAACACCAGTGACTTTAAGGACCCTCTGAAGTTGGAGACGATTAATATATATATACTTGGTCAGAAGTGGTCTTGAATATTGCTCAATAATATGGAATCCTTTCTATGAATCAACTCCTATAAAATTGAGAAAGTTCAAAAGATTTTTACAAAAATTGCTTTACGTATGCTTCACTGGCCATACGGCCTCCCATCACATACCAGCAGGCACAAATTGCTTGTTATTAAGGATTTGCATGATTTTTCATTCCATATATTCCACTGCGTGATCTTTGGCATAATAGATTATTTATCAAAATAACTCATAAAACGAATTATGCTATGAATGAACCTATAACTAGGACTATACATCTAGCAAATCGATTCAGTAATGTTATCAATTTTAATAACAGCTTATATAAGTTTAAGCTTGAATTGTTTCCTATTTTTAACTAGTCTGTAACAAAGCATGTGGTTATTGACATGTAAGAATTGAAGTAGATTATGGTCAGCGCAAAACGTTTATCAAACAAAAAAGGTATGTCTAAATTGGGTGAATCCAATTTCAAGGGGTTATGTAGGCAACCCTCTCAAGGGGTTCCCAGCGCAATATATAGCTTCTCCAACCCAATTGCCAACCTCACCTACCCGTGGCGAATTCTGTTTCATTGACAGCCGAGGCTCTGGCGACCCAAAGCTCCTCATGGAACTATGGGGTGGGGAGGACGGAATGGCCTAGAAGGTTTAATGTGATCATATAAATCGTTTCCGAGATCGTCGAGCTAGTAGTACCTTAATAGTGCTTTGTTTCCAGAACGCACCGGATCTATATTCGGCAAAAAGCCATCAACATCGGTAACACTCCTCAAAGCCTTCGGGGAGTGTCTTTATCGTTAATACAACAACTACAACAAAGCATGTACTTTTAGACTGAATGAATTAAATAAATAAATAAAATGCGCGCACAAAAAATGACTAGTCATTCAGACTGATATTATTGACAGGTTGACTTAGCACATTTTTTTAAACAGCTGACGACTTAGCACATTTACACATCATTGCCCACAGGACGTAAAAATGAAAAATTTAAATGTTTTTTTGATGGATGTATTTTGAATTCAGTTTTAAAACTGCATTGAAATACAGTTTGTCAAAAAAAGTGACTTAGCACATGTTCACATTAAGCTAACGATATTCGTTTTACAAAATATAGAATAATACATATTTATACATATGTCGGAATGGAAGCGCAAACGCCATTTTGACTTTCACCAGATGTCGGGTCAGGATTACAATTGACATTGTGAAATTCGCTAGCCGTAGTCCCTTGGCCCGAATCACCATCTTTGGTAACGTTTTCCATAACTCGAAAGGATTGAAGTTATTTTTTCTTTTTTTTTCTTTTATTAAAATAAAACGCAGCGAACAACTGTGAAAATAAAGCGCAGCGAACAACTGTGCGTCGAAACGATTTAAAACTTTTTACAATAATGAAAAATCACAAGCACTCTTCTATTCGAGTATTTTTTCAGACAAGTTTTATTCACATACTTGTCCCTTTCTTACCTTTTCGACACTTATAGCTTACATCGTGGCGCACAGTAGCACGCTCGGTAAAGCATAATGCTTTTACCTCGCTCTAACATTAAAAGAAAGAATGTGATAACAGTTTACTTCGATCACATACAAATTTATTCAATAAGTATTTTATGTGCACAGTAGATTCTGTAACACAATACGCATATACTTTTACAGGGTCATTGATAATTTCGAATGACATTTAAAACATTTATAATAAAATTGTGTGTTTCACGACACGGCCTTCCTGACATACACTCGTCCTCGTGTGTTATACGTTATACTAAAATAACAAAACATTATATTGTTAAAAACTAAACTTAAAGCTAATTTCTTTAAGGTAGCTTTTATAAGATAAATTTATAAGGTATTTGTTTTAGTGACAGAGTATTTTAATTAGGAGTCAAATTGATTATATTGATTCTAATTGTCTCACAATCAGTTAAAACAGTATTTTAATGCTTTTATCAACAATAACGCCCTTTTCAACATTTTAATCGTTTACAACATCTATTTCAATATCTTCTTCATCCACTTCTATACCATCATTAACGTCTGTTTCAACGTTGTCATTACCATTAACGTCTCTTTCAACGTTTTCATCATCATTAACGTCTCTTTCAAAGTTTTCATCATCATTAACGTCTCTTTCAACGTTTTCATTATCATTAACGCCTCTTTCAACGTTTTCATTATCATTAACGTCTCTTTCAACGTTTTCATTATCACTCATGTTCAACTCATTTGCAATTTCTTCTTTAGGAAATTTTCGCAAATGTTCATGTGAGTATTTGTACGATCTTTTACTGTTTAGTGATTTCAATATGTACCTGTCTCCTTCTAAAACCTCTGCCACCAAAAACGGACCACGGAACTTAGGGTCTAACTTCGTCTGATGCCTTTCTTCATTTTTAAGAAGTACATAATCACCTACTTTATATCTAACAATTTTTGCTTTACCTTTATCAAATCTTTTCTTATCATAACAAGCATTTTTCTGTATATTTCTAGCCGCTTCAGCTCTTACTAAATCAAGATCTACTCTATTTTCTTCTGTAATAATTGGAATTAATCCATATGGCCGTGCCTCTTTTCCTATTAGTAACTCTAATGGACTAGCCTTAGTAACACGATTGACCGTGGAATTTAGTGCTAATTGAATTTCACACAGAGCATCTTGCCAGGAGCGTTGGCTTGTTTCAACCGCGGTTAACATATTCTTCAAAGTATTTTGAGAAGAACAAAAATCCCGAAACCCCTTGCTAGCGAAACACCTACCCTGATCAGCAATTATTCGAGTAGGCACACCAAAAAGTGAAATTGTTGCTTTGAGAGACCTAATGCAGTTTTCTGTGTCAATATTTAAAATGTGGTATAGATGGACAAATTTAGTAAATGCATCAATTTGAACAATGATATATTCCTTGAGATCGTTTTTACCACTTAACTTGCAAGTGATGTGAATATGCACGGTATGCCATGGTACACTAACTTTAGGAATAGGGTGCAATTCTGCTTGAATTTTGCCCGAATTTGACTTCGACAGCTTACATGTTATACAGTTATCAACGAATTTTCTAACGTATTTAGACATATTATTGAACCAATAATATTCGTATACCTTATCAAGGGTCTTATCTGGACCCAAGTGCATGATAGATTCATGAACATGGTTAATCACAGACCACTTGAAAAGTCTTGGTAAAACTGGTAAACATTTTGTTTTACCATTACTTTGTATTTTCCTATATAATGTTCCTGCGCGAAGCTCATATGAATTTGCCTCATCTCTGTTAAGTTCATTATTTTTCAACTTACACACAATGGAAGCCACCTCGGTATCTCGTTGTTGTTCTGCAAGAAGCCAGTCTTTTGAAATTTCTGTTAGGTTAACACGCTTTTCTAGAATTTTTACAATAGGGGGGTTGTCAGGTGGTAGTGGATTACGAGAGAAGAAGTCTGCATGTACCATGCGTTTACCTTCTGCATACTCTACCGCAAAGTCAAAGGATTGAAGATAAGCCCACCAACGATGGACTCTTGGCGTTAAGTCGTTTTTAGTACGAGATGCTTTAAGAGAATTACAATCCGTAACTACAACAAATTGGCGTCCTTGCAAATAGTTTCGAAAATGTTTAATCGAATTAACGACAGCTAAGGTTTCTAACTCGTATGAGTGATACCTAGATTCTGCAGGAGAAGTCCGTTTACTAAAATATTCGATAACATCAGGCTTATTGTTAATTTTATGCAGTAGAATAGCACCATATCCATCAGCGCTGGCATCTGTATGTAATTCTATTGGATATTGCGGATCAAAAATTGTTAACACTGGCTTATTTGACAACAATGAAATTATTTTTTGTCGTATTTGTTCATGCTCTGGTTTCCAGTTAAAATTGTTTTTGTTAGAGACAAGGAAGTATAACGGCTTCGTTATTTGTGAAAATTTAGCTACAAACTGCCGAAAATACGAAGCTAACCCTAAAAACTGTCTTAATTGGTGAACCGACTGGGGTGGTGGTAGAGCTGTTAAAGCTTGAATTTTACGAGGGTTGCGTTGAATTATTCCGGCTTTTATTTCATATCCTAAATATTCAACACTCGATTTTAGAAAAGAACATTTGGTGACATTAAACGAAAACCCAGCCTCTGTCAAAATACTCAACACCACCTCTAACCTCTCAAAAGCTTCTTCTTTAGTTGATGAGACTATCATAATGTCATCCATATACACTATTACATACGAGTATGCAAGTTCTCCCAATGCTTTCATTACAGCTCTTTGAAACACTGATGGAGCGTTTTTGAGTCCAAAAGGCATTGTTAAATACTCATACTGCCCCTCTGGTGTGACAAAAGCAGTGAGTTCAATTGAGTTTGGATGAACAGGTATTTGGTGAAATCCGCTTGCCATATCCAAACTAGTAAAATAAATTGCTCCACGTAACCTAGCAATTTGGTCGGATATAAGTGGTAATGGATACCTATCAGAAACTGTGTTCGAGTTCAATTCACGGTAGTCAACACAAAGGCGATCTGACCCATTCTTCTTCTTCACAAGTAACATTGGACTAGCAAATGGAGAACTACTAGGGCGGATAATATTATGTTCCTACAACTCTGATATTCTATTTCTAACAATTTGTTTTTCCTCGCAACTTAACCTGTAAGGTTGCCTCTGCACTGTTTTATTTTGATCAATTAATCGTATCTCTAATTGACCAGTGGTAACTCGAGTTCGCGGAATACCTTCTATGGAAAATTCTGAATATTTATTCAACAATGTCATCAACATACTTTTATCATTATCTGCCACATTGGTATTTAGAGGAAATGAGCTATTAGAGCATATATTTGCCATCTTTTCTTTAAAAATTTCAAACTTGTTTGCCGTAATAATAGCGCTAAAATTCTGAGCCAGAATTTCACGGCCAATCATAACATCGTGTTTTAAATATTTATCTAGTACAACATGAAACAAAATTTCAAGAGAATAACTGCATATCTTAACACTTGATAAAATTTGTAAATTACTACATATAGAAGTATTTCCGATACCCCTTAAAAATACAGTATTATATAAACTTTTACCCGAAAATTTTTACGACACCGATTCTTTGAGTAGCGAACATTCAGCCCCAGAATCAAAGTAGAATTGATATAACTCACCAGATTGACTAAGTACTCCCTTTGGTTCAATTACTTCGCATACATCCACTCTTTTTTCAACCCCGAATTTGCTGTTGTTTGCTGACTGATTGTTGCTTTTGGCACACTTTGATGCGTAATGTCCAGCTTCTCCACACTTGAAACAAATGAGTGGTCGACCTTTTTCACCAGCTGTGTTACCGGAAAATTGATTTGCTTTGATTGATGATTTGTTGTTGTCTTTCTTTAGTCGACAATCAGCGATTTTGTGGCCCACTTTTCCACAAAAATGACATTTTAAGTATGGTGATGGTTTGTGCTTCTTCAGTTCAGGCTGATTTTCAAAAGCAAACTTTCTTTTGCCAAACGAGAATGCTCTAAGCTCTTGTTGAAGCTCATTACGGGTTTTAATGTTTGTTTTAAATAATAAACGTTGTAAATTGTTATCGAAACGAGCTGAATGTGCAAGAACCACGGCGATAGCTATTTCTTCTATAGTCTGTGATTTCCATTTATGCTTAAGTGAGGTTACTAGCCGAGTTGCATACACCGAAATGCACTCATTGTCATTTGGCCTCCCATTTAGTATATTCATGAGTGTAGCTGCTGAAGTCTCTATGCCTTCAAAGCGTTGTACAAACAAATCCCTAAACTGCTGCCAAGTAATACCCACAAAGCTTACTTGAGACAACCATTGCGCCGCGCACCCCTCGAACGATTTACTGAGGGCAATAATAAGCGCACTGCCTTCCAACGGATTGTCTGCCATTATTACGTCCACAGTCGAGCACCAAGATATAGCATCTACACCCATAACATCAGGGTTAAATTTCGGCAAAGTAACATGCTCTTTTCTTGAAGATTTTGTAGGATTCATTGTTTTTAAAAAGTACAATGAATTGTCGATTCTGCATCTCCAGAATTTGGCGCAGCTGCTCGTTATTTGCGCTCATTGAGAATGGGGGAGTCCATCCCACTTCTGATGTCGGAATGGAAGCGCAAACGCCATTTTGACTTTCACCAGATGTCGGGTCAAGATTACAATTGACATTGTGAAATTCGCCAGCCGTAGTCCCTTGGCCCGAATCACCATCTTTGGTAACGTTTTCCATAACTCGAAAGGATTGAAGTTATTTTTTCTTTTTTTTTCTTTTATTAAAATAAAACGCAGCGAACAACTGTGAAAATAAAACGCAGCGAACAACTGTGAAAATAAAGCGCAGCGAACAACTGTGCGTCCAAACGATTTAAAACTTTTTACAATAATGAAAAATCACAAGCACTCTTCTATTCGAGTATTTTTTCAGACAAGTTTTATTCACATACTTGTCCCTTTCTTACCTTTTCGACACTTATAGCTTACATCGTGGCGCACAGTAGCACGCTCGGTAAAGCATAATGCTTTTACCTCGCTCTAACATTAAAAGAAAAAATGTGATAACAGTTTACTTCGATCACATACAAATTTATTCAATAAGTATTTTATGTGCACAGTAGATTCTGTAACACAATACGCATATACTTTTACAGGGTCATTGATAATTTCGAATGACATTTAAAACATTTATAATAAAATTGTGTGTTTCACGACACATACATATGTGAGATCACATACACTTCCACTAATTAAAATAATATTAAGTTTTTAGAAATTAAAGAGTTTAGGTTTATAGAAATTTCAAGAAGCTTCGCTACGATTTCGTTTTCGTGTTATATCTTTACTGCTCTAAATTGTGGTAGTAAAAGAACTTCTGATGGAGCTGGAATGCAGTGGCTTTCAAGTGGTGACCTATGCTTATGACCCGGCATTCATTTTAACAGGTAAATTTCTGAAAGCCCTGCCATATTTTGCAGAGGTATGTGGACTCAGTGACTGGGTGGACCCTGGAAAAAACAGAGCTGGTTCTTCTAACGGATAACGGAGAGATACAAGGTCCTCGCTTTCATAAGACCCTCGAGGGGTAAGTATAGGGATACTACATTCGACGGAAAATATTTCTGGAGTACAAATGTGCAGGATAGGGCTAGGAAGACACAGTTGCCTTTTACTGCTGCAGGGGGCCTTCGGTAAGAGCTTGCTAACTAACACTAACTTTATAAACTGGTGGTCAAGCCGATCAGTCAATACAACGTCAAGTGGATATGGCAAACACGGCGGTTGCAGCTTGTCACTTATTAAGATTTGCCACATGGGCTATGTGCTTTCCCATCTAGGGCCCTACAACATTTTTACGAATCTCGTATTCATCCCAGACAAGACAGACTATTGTGTGCCAATAACTGCACCCTGTACAAACTTCAAAGCAGTCATCCCCTCTAGAAAGAAGTAAAGAAAGGAGTTCACATGGAACAGCGGTTCCGCTGGTTCACGGATGGGAAAGTTGAAGTCGGGGTTGTGTCTGAAGTTCGATGCTAGCAAGTTTAAGTTACCCGATCACTGTAACGCCTTATAAGCGAAGGTTACCGTAATTTAGGATGTGGTAGATGGGACATGTCCATCTCTATTGTGGTTAGAGAATTCAACATCTATTCCTATAGCCAAGCGACTATTGAAGCACTAAGCACTACTGTGAAGAGCGCTTGCAGTTGCGTCTAACTATTTTTAAATATATGGATGAATGTTATCAGGGGCCCTGGTTATAGCAATATACCTTGCAACTGGTCTTAACATCCCTGCAACCGAATATAGATAGCGGAGGGAAAACGGACTACCTATGGTCAACTGTGGTCTGCTGCTCTATAGATAAGCCTCGAAACAGCTACCCCAACGCTGGGCTGACACTACCCATTGAATGGAAGCGAGACCCTTTTGACCGGAAATATCACAACTGGCCTTCATGTTGTACAAACGAGGTTCCCTGCTGGAGTAGCTACCACTTAACAAAACCTATTTCAACTTATCATTCTGTTAGAGGCAATCGAATCCTAGTACATGAAAAGTATCTGATGAAATATTGGAGATATGTTATTAATTCATCATTAAATTTAAAACCTTGTGGCTCTTTGGGAAATTTATTTTCAAAAAGGCTATTAATGATTTAAAGTAAAGAAATATAAGGTGCTATAAACTCTAAAGTGATTTATGGCCGAGCTTCTATTCCAATTTTCGTCGTGGTCCTGTTAATTTTTCTAACACATTGGCGAGATGGGGCCTGCATCTTTTATCCCGACTCCAAACTAAATCTACAATGCAGTTGAGTTTTCACTGCGAAGCTTTTCATGGCAGACATATGCTCGGAATGTTTGTCAAATCTTTGCCGAGAAGTTACCCATCTTAGAAAATTTTTCTTCTGATTGAAAAAATTTGTTTCTAAAAAATGATTTTGATGTTGCTCGGGAATTGAAAGCAGAATCCTCGTCTTGTTTTTTCCGTTCACTAAGGTTTTTTAGTTTTGAATTACTTTCAAGCATTAATTTCGAATACCATTACCGGCAACATATTCAAAAACTGCAACATCCCAAGATGTGAACTTCTTAAGATAGAAGCTGCGTTATACGTAAAAGAGATTGTATGTGTATATTTTTTATGAACATATAAAAAAAAATGTAAGGCGCGATAACCTCCGAAGAGATATAAGGCCGAGCTTCTCTTCCAATTTGCATCGTACTCCTCTTGATTTTCCCTACAAATTGGCCGGACGGGACCTACATGTTTTATGCCGACTCCGAACGGCATCTGCAAGGCAGATGAGTTTTCACTGAGAGCTTTTCATGGCCGAAATACACCCGGAGCGCTTGCCAAACACTGACGAGGGGCGACCCCGCTTAGAAAAAATTTCTTCTAATTGAAAAACCTTATTTCTAAAATTTTGATGTTGCTTTGTCCGGGGTGTGAACCCAGGGCATACGGTGTGGTAGGCGCAGCACGCTACCATCACACCACGGCGGCCGGTACCGGTTATGAACATATGCATGTATGTATTATTTTTAAAGACGATATATAAAATTTAAAGTAAGTGCAGATCTTTCACCTATTAAATAACTGCAGCCGCTTGCTCTCTTTTATATAAAAATGAATTTCCACTTATCTTAATATCCCTGACATTTATCTTACCTCGGTGTTTACACTTTCGCACTTACAAGTAAACACACATTCGTGCATACCTTAATTCAGGACACATATATTCTAAATGGCGGATGCAAGGAGACCACCAAGCAAGACTCTCTGCTTTCATACCAACGAATAAATGTAGCACTTTCGTACGAAAGTACAAATAGGATCTTATGTACATACATACATAAATGTTTGCACATATGAGTATATTTTACACCTGCTTCTTTACTTACTTTCATGAAATTGCTAGCTGAAGTTCATAAAGTTAAGTACTTTGTATGTATCTACGTACGTAAACTGTGTGCCATTTTATCTTGTCGCTACGTACCACAAAAATTAATGCTCACTTTATATGTTCTATCCTTCGATACACTTAGTATATACACATACCCACATACGCTACATACATGCCCTTTTAATTTCACTTAAACGGTTTCTTGGCTTGTTGAATAAGACGAAATCTCAAGAGTGTGTCCCTATAGGAAATGCCGATAGAATAACATAAATATGGTTTAAAAAAAAAAAACTAAAAAACACGCTGTAGCACAGAGGCTCGTGTCTCCACTATTAACGACAACTCGTTTTGTAGTGAGTTGTTTAACTACTGCCACAAACAAGGATTTATTAGGATGGAATTCCGGACATCAGGAATATGAAGGTAATGATCATGCAAATTACCTAGCAAAGCAGGGTGGTACAGCAGCATTCTATGGTCCAGAGCCATTTCTGTGGACTGGGCAGTCAATCCGCCCAGGGCAAAGATGGGCCAAACTGTTTATACTTCCGACAACGAAAGAATCAGCCAAACCGATTAATCTAAGCAGGAAGGACCCACTCTCACTGGGCACTATACGAGACACTGTGGTCTACGATATCACCTAAGTAAGATAAATCTATTCAATACTCCAATTTGTCATTTCTGTGAGCTGCAGGATGAAACGGCGGTTCACATTCTCTGCGAAGGTGGTGTGACTCTTAAGCCCATTGTGATATGGAGCAAAAAGCCTGAATAGGTACTTAGATGCATTAAAAGCTTCCACATACATAAAATATTACTCTGCAAGTTTATGCACAATAGATTTGCACAAAGGTCGCAGTGCTTCCAGGCCTAATAATTGCTGCTAGATGGGTCTAACTCTCCTTTGCGTGCCTAGCCTAGAGAGTTACAAACAAGCATACATATAAGTGGAGCTAATATAAGCGTGTTAAAAACGTTACAAAAAAAAAATTCTACTGTGACTTTGCTTCAAGTACTACTATCTATTAAACACCATGCAATGCTCCTTGACATATTTTTTATTTTATCTGTGTTTTATCACTGAGGGTGCACCTCTACGGTACCTATGTAACTCCCTTATTTTCTATTACTTACTCAGTATATATGCAAGTATGGACGCTTGTTTAACGTTAGGTATTTTCCTATGAGAATAAAGTAAGAATTAACTATTTGTACCGCGAGTTAAGATACTACAAAAGTGACATATACATACATTTCCTTCAGGGTATCTACCATATATTCGATTCTATTTGTGTATATGTTTGCATCAAGTGTGACAAAAGTTATTTTACACCTTCGATATCTTCGCGAATCATTTATACACATGGGCGTTTCCATTGTTATTGTCACGGCACTTTTGTGTAAACTCCTTTTTCATTTTTCCTACAAATTGCCGGAACGGCTTCACTGATGATTTTCATGGCATACATACACTCAAATGCTTCCTAAACTCTGCCGAGCAGCGACCCCACTTAGAAAAACTTTATCCTAATTGAAAAAACTTGTTTCCAAAATTTGCTTTGTCCGCGGCGTGAACCCTGGATATTCGCGTGTGATAGGCGGAGCATGCTACCATCACACCACGGCGGCCGCCAGAAGTTACAATGCGGCAAATGCCCCTGTTTACTGGTAAAGTAATAGCATCGCAGGGAGAAATTTTATCGGGCAGGGGAACGGTCAATTATCTTCCCTTATCTTATTTACAACATCGAAAGCCATTTTAAAAATTGCGGTAGTTTCATATAGTTTTGTAAAGGTTATTGAAATTGGTGGGCCATGTGAAGCAGATATTTGGTATAGAGATTCCATATATGAGAAATTTGTGGTTCGAGAGGGGGAGGGAAAAGGAGTGTAAGTGGGAGTTTTAGTGGGAGAGAGACTAGCACTGAAAGAGGGAATGGGAATGTGAAGTTTAGCCGAAGTAGAACTGGATGTGAGAGTAGGAATGGGATTGGCAGTGGAGTTGGGATTGGGGAGTCGGAGTAGGAGTAAGAGGCAAACAAAAGAAATAAGTGATTTATGAGAATTTTAAGAAAAATTTAAGAAAGATTGAAGGGATAGAAAGGCAGATAGTGAAAAGGGGAAGCCAGGCCCATTTAAATTTTGGTAAACCAATTTTCGGGCCGAACCAAGTCTGTGTGGTACTCTGGTGGCTTTATAGATTTTTTAAATTATATTGTTAACAACTATGAACTGATCCTACAACTTCCTCGCAAAAAAATTTTAAATGATAATGTTGTAGCCTTGGAATCCATGTAAACGTTTTTGGATGGTGCAAAATGTATTTTATTTATTATGCATTTTATTTACGGTGGTTTGATTCGGTGGAAACTCCCATATGTAAGTGTACGCACATACACGTTTATCCATTATAGGAACGCATGCTCCTTGTTATATGCTACATTACATAGGGTTGCTATCATCGCCTTCTGACTTGTTGAGTTGCGCTTTGATTGATTTTAATCAGAAAATGAAGTGACAGCTCGAAGGTTTTTGGTCGATGTTGTTTTTTCGGTATGAAGGGGGAAGAGGAAAATTCTTTGATACTATAATGTGTATAACTATTAGGGTATATTAATATGATTGACTAATGGTATTTCGTTATGGAATTAAGATACTCAGAATTAAAAAAGGAATTGGTTAGGGAAATTGACCACCGCTATTATTTTGTAGACATCGTGCTTGTGTTCTAGAAAACCACAGAAAGAAGTTAATTCTTTTTCAAATGGTATATAAAAGGCAGTATATTTCCCGAAACACCTTCCTTACAATCCGTAGAGCTGCGATCGTAAAATGTTTGCAGGTGTCAAGTTATGAGAAACATCATTTAAATAGTGATAACTTCACTCCTTAGAGAAAACTCCTTGGAGGTCCTCTTTAACACATTTTTGCAAAAAAATAAAGTGGAAGGAGTAGGTTGTTATTTAAAGGAATATTCATTCAAGAGAACCCAATTTATTTAAAGAGACAATTGAGGGTAGTAAGTATCTTGGCATAATTTCTAAAACCCAGAAAGAGGATGGTTCGAGATCAACCAACTGTTCTCAAGTTTCGCTAAGGCAAACTAATTGAAGAAGAATTGCAGTAAGGGCCTATGCAGATAGATAGGAAATAGTGGACTTTTTCGATTTGAGTTGAACTTCCTGTACTGTGCCGTCAATGGTTTTTTCGAATGTGCAGAATTTTTCTAAAACTTAGCGTAGCGATTTGCACAATTAAAATAAAAATAAGTAAGGCTATCTAAGTTCGGGTGTAACCGAAGTTTGATTTACACTGCTGTTTATTTTACACTAGGAGACCTGGCAGAGGTTGTTCTGCCCTAAATTTGGTCGATCTGCATACATTTAATAAGCTTTTTCCATCTAATTCTGCCCTCCCCCTCTTCACTTTTTCTTAGTCCTTTTATTCGCTCCTCCCTCCGTCTTTTTCGCTTCACCTCTCTCTATCTTAATCTCACTCTATCTCTTTCTCAGTCTCCTTTTTTCCCCTCTTTACTCTTCTCTCAAATTCTTCTTCATTCCTTATTGCCAGTCCCAGAGCGTGGTATGTATTTTGTTCCAGTCCCATTCCGAGTCCCAGTCCCACTCCGAGTCTCCGTCCCAGTCCTAGTCCGAGTCCGTCTCTGGCCTACTTCCGGAAAAAAGAATAGTAAATACTAATAGTGGCAAATTTATATACCAAATTTCAGGCAAATCGAATAGGACGTATGTAAATAGGTATGTGGGTATTATTAATTCATGTCTTTATTTCGGCTTCGCATGCATATTTATCAGTTTTGCCAAGTTGATGCGACTAAATCGAATATCACAATGAAAATTTCTTTAAAACTCTCAGAAACAGCTTTCGTTTGATATCCATATCCTAAATACATTCTGGGGGTATCCGGGTCCACATTTTGGCCTATATCTCGATACCCTAAGCACCAATACGTATGAAAAGTACTCTGAACTAAAGCTCTCATCAACAGCTTGCTTCAGTCTCATACCCATAATGTAAAAACACATCCTAGTGTTACCCTGATCCACGTTTTGGCCTATACCTCGAGACCCTAGTCACCCAGGTGTATTAAAATTACCCTCTATTAAAGCACTCATCAACAGCTTTCATTTGTTATCCATATTCTATAAACACATTCTAGCGGTACCCGGGTCCACGTTTTCGCCTATACTTTGAGACCCTATCACCCAGGCGTACGAAGACTACACCGTATCAAAGTACACATAAACAGTTTCCATTTGATACCGATAATGTACAAACACATCCCAGGATTACCCTGGTCACGTTTTGATCTCAAGACCCTAGCCAGAATGGGATAAAAAGTATCCTATGTTCGTCTCCTGATTGTAGCCTACCTCTCCACCAATTTTTAGCCAAACCGGTTCATCCGTTCTTGAGTTATAAATAGTGTAACTAACACCACTTTCTTTTATATGTATACATCATATTAGAAATTTCAAAAATAACAGTATTTCTCCTCTATTTAATGGATGTTATTATACATACAAACCTTCCTCTTCAATCACTCTATCTATTAAAAAAAAAACGCATTAAAATTCGTTGCGTAATTTGACAGAAAAAGTGACTTTGTTTTATACCATGTAGTGATGATATTTATAAGCATATCTAAATTTTAAGGAAACTAAGCTAAGACTTGAAGCGTTTTATATGTTTCAGCATTATGAACTTTGGTAACATAGCGGTTGATCGTAACGGCATAAAACAATCGAAATAAATATAGAGATCCATATATCAAAATACAACTCGAAATTGAAATTCGATCTAGGCCATTTTTAATAGAAATATTTCCTGCTATAAAGAAGTTATGTATTCACAATTTTATTATATGTTAATTTTTGAAAAAAGGGGCAGTAGGACACACCCATTTTAAAAAAATTTTGCATTCTCTAACATTTTGTTATAATTCAATTTAGAAAGTAAATTACCATTGATATTAAGCTCTTTTTCGCAAAGGCATAGCGGCCGCCGTGGTGTGATGGAAGCGTTCTCCGTCTACCACACCGACGATCCTGGGCTCACTCCTGGGCAAAGCAACATCAAAATCTGAGAAACAAGTTTTTTCTATTAAAAATAACATTTTTCTAAGCGGGGTCGCCCGTCGGCTGTTTTTGGCAAACACTTCGAGTGTACTTCTGCCATGAATATTTGTCAGTGAAAACTCATCTGCCTTGCAGATGCTTTTCGGAGTAGACATAAAACAAGTGGGTCCCGTCCGGCCAATTTGTTGGAAAAATTAAAAGGAGCACCACGCAAATTGGAAGAGATGCTCGGCCTAAGATCTCTTCGCAGGTTCTCGCGCCTTGCATTTATTTATTTATTTTTATAGCTTATTATATTCGTCCTCTGCTTTTTGAAAGTATTTCATATAAATGTGGTCGTGGTCTATAACCGATCTTGTCTATTTTTTTAGAACTATTTTCTGCTGTAATAGGTGTACCCAATATTATTACGATCCGTTAGATTTTATTCGAGTTATGGCTCCCAAAACATAGAAAATTGCTTAGTAATAAATGGGGCGGTGCCACGCCCGTTTTAAAAAATTTAAATTTTCTCTTATTTCTTGTTATGATTTCACTTGGGAAAGAAAAACCATTTATATGAAGATCTTTTTTGCAGAGATATAGCTTATTTTATTTATAAACGATCCTTTTTTGTTATAAAAAGCATCGATTTTTATCGAAAAAAATCGATTTATTTTTGAATAGTTATGCATTGCTTAAGAAAAAACTATCGTTACTGCATCAAAAATATATAGATTTGTTACTGAAAACTTATCTTTATGCTATCAAATGTTTGTAACCGATTTTTCATTGCAGTGCTTCCGATTTTCTAATGGCGGGTTATCAATTTGCTTTCGACAAGTCATCGGTTTCTTGTGAAATATAGAAACAAGAACACATCTATAATACGTCGGTAACAAGCCAATTAAATATCAATAAGAAGCCAATGACTCGACAATAACAAGCCGATTACAAACCGACAACTCGACAATAATTTCGCTTTCGATAATAAGCCGATAATTATCGATACCGATTGTTATCTATAAGAAGCCGACAAGCTCTTCTCAAATAGCCTAAATTTATTTGTTGCTGGTAAGGTTACCTAAGATTGACAATGGCATGGAAGCAAAAAACGTTGCTGCAATATTAAAAGAGAAAGTTTTGAAAAATATTATTTTTTACGAAAAATTTTAAAAGCTGAGGAAATGGCAGAAACGTTTCAAGCTTGTAAAATATACATATGAAAACAAAAATTCCTTTTTGCCTAATTGTGAACAGCATTTCTTATAAATTTGAAAATTTTAACTTAATCGAAATGAGAAATTTTCCAATGAAAAAAGTGCCCGCCTGAGTACTTAACAGCAAATGTAGATCGTTTAAAGCAATATTTGTTTGATAAAAATTTCACTTGGCTTAATAGAAGAGAAAAGCTAGAAGACAAATAAAAAGTTAAACTCAAATAAAAATCTAAATGCGGGTAAAGCAAGCAAATGCAACGACTTAGCTAAATAATTGCATCACTTTAAACTAAATCGACAAGATCTGAGAGTTGTTAGCCGAAATGGTTAACAGCAGACGCGCCAAAGAAAATGCTTGACGATATTCGGTAGACAGAACAGGGAAACATACAATGTCTGTATATTTGTAGTTATAAGTGCAAACAGGTATCTAGAGGCTTTCAAGAGAACGCAGGTACCACAAAAAATATTCTTATTAAGTAAAAGCCATTGCTTTCAAAGCCACCATAAACCAAAGTCACTTAAAACGATGCATACATTGCTTTTCGCCAAGGAAAACACGAAAGAAATATAAATAAATGTGAAAGCAAAATACAAAAACGAGACATTTTAGTCAACTGCAACATGGCTTGCAACAAACGCGCATTTCAGCAAAGCGAAAATACAACCATATGTACGGGTATGCATGTATAAACCACTATACATATATGCAAAACATGTAGAGAATGACGATGACAACGGAAAAGTGAAACCAAATTCTTGGCAAACAACTGAGAGTACCAACTGTTAGAACATCCTTATAAACGTTTATTTTCATGCATGACTGTGTGCTTAGCATGTGTTAGAATATGCAATAGCAATGCAATTCCTTAAGGGGCAAGCATTTGGCAGCGACAAAGTGTTTTGCGGCATGCAATTCATACACGTGTCTCATCGTATCGATAATAAGGTGCCAAGTAACAACCATTTACTGTTGCATGCAACAAATAGGCGAAACAGTTGCATATATTTACCCAAGGTTTAGCAAATAATTTTACACTAGACAACTATTTTAGTTCATTTAAGTAAGAATATTAGACTGTGGCGATATGTATGCTATAAAATTATGCTCCGTCAGAACCAGATCGATCATGTTGCGAAAGACGGATGCGCCCACGCCACATGACCTTGAGGAATTCGAAAAAGCACACAAAGAAAAACAGGCGTCAATAGTGCAATTGTTAGAGACAACCAAGTATTATAGAAGTCGACTCACACCGCTACACTCTGAGAACACGAAATTACACTAGGAACCGGAGAACTATAAAACAAGCGAAGCATATCTCTAGAGGATTTAATACCGCCGCCGAGGAAAAAATAAGGCGTGAGTATCAAACAAACCGACTGTCTGTTTATGATAGATCGATTAGTTCGACAATAACAATCGATAATACGCCGAAAACTTGTCGATAATAAATTGGTGACACTTCGAGAGCAAATTATAACAAATAGTTATTTTTTCGATAACAAAACGATACATTTTGGATGCCAAATCTATAAATATCCATGGGTTTTCGTACATTTGTTTCATGGATATAAAAATTTTAAAAATTCGATAACAAACAGATAGCTTCTCTTTACCTCGCCAATAACAAGCTATAAAAATACAATAAAAAATAAATAGAAGCCTGTGACACTTCGATAGCGGTTGTGTTTCGAAAACGAGTTATTAACACTTCCATAAGAAATCAAAGCCACAATCGATAAATTACATCCACGAATTATCGGTGATGTGATGGCCGATAATTCGTCCATAACAAATTGAAAACTTGACAAATTTATAAATTTTCGATATCAAATCGATAACTTTTGCATACCATATCGGTAGCTTACTATAAATTTTTGATTTAAAATCCATAACTCATCGATAACAAATCGATAACTTGGGTTCACTTCATCGATAGCACGCAGAACAAATCGATAATAAATGGAAAAAAATCTATAACAATAACAAGCTTTTAACAATTCTGTTCCATTTTTGGTTTCTACTATTTTCTTTATTTTTTCCATCACTTCTACACATCACGCCTACCTTCACTTACATTCTGTAGTCTCCCATACCGTGTGCAAAGATGTTGGCAGATAAAAAATGGTTACCAGTGTATACGAAATAAACTCCTGTTGCGATTAAAAATGCTGAGGCCAGGCGGATAAATGGGCTTTGGTTATTTTTGTGTAAAAGCATGTCTGCCGTAATAGGAATCTGAAATCTACAAGTCTAGAGGTCTAGAGGTGCAAAGGATCAAACAAATTGTTTCCACGGCAGTAGCCCTATTACTTCATAGTGCTAGTACCGCCGCGTACAGGACTCGAGGTGGACAAAAGACGTCCCACATCAGCAATTCTCCTCTTTAGCGGCTTTAATCAACATATTCATGCCCTGAAAACCAGGACTTTGTCGCACTAATTCCCTAAATTTAAAAAATGCGCCACTTGCGTCAATACGGATGTTTAGAATTGGGATAGGGAGTGCAAAAATAAGAACCACTGACTCGCTTTGCTTGACCGTCTTTGCTTATATGCTAAGCGCCAATTATTTAAGTAAGTATTTTTCCGATTTTGATCCCGGCCAATACTTGCTCTTGAAAGAGAACTTAGGCCTATGCAGAGACAAATTTTTGGTTTGTAAACAAGGAGTATTATGATCACGACTGCATGGTAAAAGCCTTTCCAACCTAATGTTTATCTACATACATATATACATAGCTGGGTGCTTGAGTGTTTGTATGCATGGTTTTGTATGTAAATAAGTCTACACATTCATACAAAAAGTGAAGTGGCTCGAGAACACCTTGTCTTCTTGTTTATAAATGCAGCTTAACATATGTTTATTTTATAGTCTGTGAATATTTACTGTAACTAGTCATTTTATAGGTGGACTATATTCATAGTACATACTCATCATCTATTTTCGGAATACTTAAGTTAATTTCTTGTTCCTTGTTTTTACTAATGTCATTTTTGTGGGGGAATAACACTCTTCCTAATCAGTATGACCGCACATGAAAAATTGTTAAAGGAAATATGGGGAAACTTTCTGTTTCAGTTGGTTTGAAATGCAGAGATTCTCTTCTTTTTTAGTTTCTTTAATTAAAGAAAAGAACTTCTAAAAGTTTTTCACAGGAATTAATTAATTAATCATTGAAACATTATCAAAAAATTCGAGCATTCGAAGATTTTACGAAAATTTCGAATGTTTTATTAAGAGTTGTCTGAGCTTTCTGTTACGTTAAGGTCATTTGGTGACCTTTGTTGTTCTAATATCTCTTGATAAAAGAAAAGTTTTGGAATTTCCTTTCATGACTTATAATAAAGGAACTTAAGTGGGCGCGGCCGCCGTGGTGTGATGGTAGCGTGCTCTGTCTACCATACCGGGCATCATGGGTTCACGCCCCGGGCAAAGCTACATAAAAATTTTAAGAAACAAGTTTTTTCAACTAGAAGAACATTTTTCTAAGCGGAGTCGCTCCTCGACAGTGTTTGGCAAACACTCCGAGTGTATTTCTGTCATGAAAAGCTCTCAGTGAAAACTCATCTACCTTGAAGATGCCGTTCGGAGTCGGCATAAAACAAGTAGGTTACATCCAGCCAATTTTAGGTAAAAATAAGAGGAACAGGACGTAAATTGGAAGAGATGCTCGGGCTTAAATCTCTTCGGATGTTATAGCACCTTGCGTTTATTAATTTATTTACGTGGGCGCAACATAGGGTCATTTAGTGACCAGAGTTGTTGTTCTGAGCGTAAAAAGAAATTATCGGAAAAACAAAATTATTAAAAAAAATTGTTTAGCTAAACACTTTTATTAAAAACAATACTTACATGAAGTAATAATAATATTAAAAGCTAGAAAATAATTAGGTAGGTCCTAGGTATTAGTCATCACACTCCTCATCAACCTATGTCGTTGATCAGACAATTAAATAAAAGCGTTGGACGCGTCAAATTTCTATTGATAGTCAGCCGCTTACATCTTTATAATGTATATTTTCATATATGCATAAGTAAGACCAACTGAACCTTAATCAGGTTATGCTACGCTTCACATTTTTAGAAATTTTACGCGCTTAACGCTTTTATTTAATTGTATGATCAACGCCCTAGATTGGTGAGGAGTGTGATGACTAATACCTAGGACCTAACTAATTATTTTCTAGCTTTTAGTATTATTATTACTTAATGTAAGTATTGTTTTCAATAAAACCGTTTAAATAAATTTTTTTTAATAATTTTATTTTCAAGTTTTCAGTCTTAATTTAATTGCCTATTATTCTCATTTTATTTAGTTCATTTAGTGACTCATTATTACAAGGACTCTTTACTCACAATTGGATACAATCTAAGTCCTCAATACATGATCCTTCCAAAGACGTTACTCGACTCAGCGCCACGTATGCCTGTCCCTCCTCGAAATCGAAAGTATTTTGATGTCACTTCTACCAGGCTGTATGTAAGATTTTTTGAATATCTCGATCCTTGCGCCACCTAACGGCAATTGTTGTCACATGTTGCTTTCTATACATGTATGTATTATGTGTTCCAAATATGAGCCAAATCGGACCACAAATACGAGTTTTTGAAATATTTCGATCCATGCGCCACCTATCGGAATTGTTTCTAGTTATTACATTTTCATCGAGTTCTGAACTATATTCCAAGTTTGAAGGGTGTAGCTTCTCGGGAAGTTACTTAAAGTTCAATTAATAACAAAAAATAATTAAAATATTGTAACTGGACACCATAGATCTTTTTGAACATTAAGACGAAGCCTTTTTCCAATTAGTGGTACGGAGATATTTTTTTTCCTAACGATTTTTGGCACAATACACTCAGAACGTATGCCAGATCACTTCCAAAAGGCGACCCCGCTTAAAAAAATTTTGTAAATGTTTTTATGTTAATTCTTCCATTAGCTGAACTAAGGATCTTCGGTATGGTAGGCCGGCATCCTACGTATATAGCATGTCCACCATATCGCAAGAATACCGATACATAATTAATTAAAGAAATAAATCTTACCAACTGCATCAGAAATTATCAAAAATGTTGCCGATAGGCGTAACAAATAACAACAAGAAATACGTATGTGAAGCACAACATTACCCAATATTTGAGCATGTCTCGTTAGAGCTCATATATATCTTAATATATAAAAAACACGTGTCACAAAATTGAGGCCAATGGACTCCTAAACTACTGAACCGATTTTGAATTTGTTATGCACCCCCTGTTTAGTTTGATCTAACTTGAAATATAGGATAGGTTATATCTCAGTTTATAGTCGCAATATTATTTTATTGCAATTTTTTTATTTGTTTATACGTAATATTAAAATGTTACGTATACGCAGTGGCACTCATATTTTCAGGTGGTGCGGATATACTTCCGTGTAATTGCTTGGGTTTAAATAAACAACCTGCTTATCAATAAAAAATATTATAGCGAATGATATCAGGTATATCACATCACCAGGCCCGCCGAGCGGGGGGGAGTAGGGTTTCTGAGAGGGCCCGCGATTTAGAGGTGGTATGACATTTTTTTTAATATAGGAGAGTCTTTAGTTGTTCCAAGTGCAATTTTTAAGCCGAATTTTAAAAGCAACGAAAATCTGCATTTCGTTTAATATTATAGTGAAGTGTGAAAAGTAAAAATCTATATACATAAAAAGCGAGGCTAAAATGTGTGTTAGTTGGTCGCCGGTGTTTGAAGAGATGCGTCGGTCGATTTTGTTCAAACTTTCACACAAGTTGCGTAAACCACACGCGGTGGTTACTACAGGAACAGGGTCTCGAGATATAGGCCAAAACATGGGCCAATGAATGCCTAGACAGTGTTAATACAACACTGATATCAAATGAAAGCTGTTGATGAATGCTTTGGTACAGAGTAATATATTATCCAGAGACGGACTGGGATTAGGACTAGGACTGGGACTGAGACTCAGAGTGGGACTGGGCCGAGACTCGGAGTGGAACTGGGACTGGAACTTGAATAAAATACATACCACCCTCTGGGATAGGCAATAAGGGATGCAGAAGAATGAGAAAGAATTGAGAGAAGAGAAAGTAGAAAAGGAGATTGAGAAAGAGATAGAATGAGACGAAGATGGAGATAGATGAAGCGAAAAAGATGGAGGGAGGAGTGAATACAAGTATTAGGAAAAAGTGAAGAGGGGGGGGAGGGCAGGGTCAGACGGAAAAAGCTTATTAAAATGTATGCAATAGGCCAAATTTAGGGCAGGACAACGTCTGCCGGGTCTTCTAGTGTATGTATAAAAACCTAAAATTTGCTAATAAAGCTAAGAATAATCAATAAAATATATAAATGTTGAAAGCTGCATCTGAGATTATAAACCTTTAAGCCGATATACGTAGAAAAAATCGTGATGGGCATTTCGTGACCTCAACAACACGTATTTAAGTTTTTCTTAACTTAACAAAGGGTTAAGTAAATAGTTTTATAGTCTAACTAGCAGACCCGGCAGACGTTGTTCTGCGCTAAATTTGGCCTATCTGTATACATTTTAATAAACTTTTTCCGTCTAATTCTACCCCTCTACACATTTTCCTAATCTCTCTATTCACTCCTCCCTCCGTATTTTTCGCTTCATCTCCATCTTCGTCTCATTCTATCTCTTTCTCAGTCTCCTTCACTATTTTCTCTTCTCCCAAGTTGTTATCCTTCTTCTTCATCTCTTATTGCCAGTCCCAGAGGGTGGTAGGTATTTTGTTCCAGTCCAATTCCGAGTCTCAGTCCCAGTCCCACTCCGAGTCTGAGTCTTAGTCCCAGTCCAGTCCTAATCCCATTCCCAGTCCGTCTCTGGTATACTTCCCGGAAAAAAGCATCATAAATACTAATATAAGCAAATTTATATACGGAATTTTCGGCAAATCGAATAGGACGTATGTAAATAGGTATGTGGGTATTATCAATTCTTGTCTTTATTTCGGCTTCGCATGCATATTTATCAGTTTTGCCAGGTTGATGCGACTAAATCGAATATCACAATAAACTTTAGAGCTCTCAGCAACCCATACCCATAATACACACACATTCTAGTGGTATCCGGATCCATTTTTTGGCCTATATCTGGAGATCCTAGTCACCCAGCGGTGTAAAACTTACTCTGTACTAAAGCATACATCAACAGCTTCAATTTGATACCCATAATGTAAAAATATATTCTAGGTGTATCCTGGTCTACGTTTTGGGCTATATCTCGAGACCCTAGCCTTCCAGTAGTATGAAAATTATCCTGTACTATAGCACTCATCAACAGTTTTCATTTGATATCCATATTGTGTAAACACATTCTAGGGGTACCCGGGTCCACGTTTTGGGCTATATCTCGAGACCCTAGCCTCCCAGTTGTATCAAAATTATCCTGTACTATAGCACTCGTCAACAGTTTTCATTTGATATCCATATTGTGTAAACACATTCTAGGGTTACCCGGGTCCAAGTTTTGGGCTATATCTCGAGACCCTAGCCTCCCAGTTGTTTGAAAAATATCCTGTACTATAGCACTCATCAATAGGATTCATTTGACATCCATATTGTATAAACACATTCTAGGGGTACCCGGGTCCACGTTTTGGGCTATATTTCGAGACCCTAGCCTCCCAGTTGTATGAAAATTATCATGTACTATAGCACTCATCAACAGTTTTCATTTGATATCCATATTGTGTAAACACATTCTAGGGTTACCCGGGTCCACGTTTTGGGCTATATCTCGAGACCCTAGCCTCCCAGTTGTATGAAAATTATCCTGTACTATAGTACTCATTAACAGCTTTCATTTGACATCCATATTGTATAAACACATTCTAGGGGTACCCGGGTCCACGTTTTGGGCTATATTTCGAGACCCTAGCCTCCCAGTTGTTTGAAAAATATCCTGTACTATAGCACTCATCAATAGGATTCATTTGACATCCATATTGTATAAACACATTCTAGGGTTATCCGGGTCCACGTTTTGATCGCAAGACCCTAGGCACGTAGCCACGTAGCGAAAAAAAGGTAGACATAGGCCGACTCTCAGACCTACCCAATATGCTCACAAAATTTCATGAGAATCGGTTCAACCGTTTCGGAGGAGTTAAGCCTCTAACAGCGTGACAGAAGAATTTTATATATTAGATAAATGTATAGTTTATTAAAGTGCAAGTTTAAGATCTCTGGAAATATGTTTTACACTTTCCTTCATAGAAATAGCGCGACCTATAAGTTGTACCGTATTAGAATAAAATTTATAGGGCTACAAATTGTATGCTTACGTATTTTTGTACAAAGGAGAATTTAGTTGAAGAAATTTGATAAAAATTACTACTACTTCCCCGTGATAGAACAAAAACAAGTAACTATTTTTTTTTTTTTTTTAACATTGTGGAAAAGTTAGGATTTGCATAGTAATCCATATCTCCCACAAATATCAAGCTATTTCAAAGATGTTTATACTTTTGGATAACCTAAATTCGAAAGTTTTTACTTATAAGGGTCTAACATTTTACATTCCTAGCTTTGGAATCATTAATTAAAATGTAAAATCGAAAATAATACTAATTTTAACATTTTATATTAAATAATTTTTCATGTCACAATAAAACCACGTAACTTGGACTCAAGCTCTAGAAATTATAACATAAACTATTTTTTTTCATACATTTAAATTTTTTGTGCTTTAATATAATCACATAACTTCAGATATTTTTAAAATGGCGAGATTTCAGAGTCTATCACCGATTATACAACGAAACTTTTCGTTGAGTTTCTAATGATAGGGAGAATTGGCATGTGGTAGTTTTTTTGCCAAAAGAGCAATATGTGTAGCAATAACGGGGATTCTTTAAAAGTAGCTTGCTTTTGTCATGCACCCATTCTAAGGTTTCCATACATTTTAAGCTACGTTGTTTTATTTTGGTTTGAGTTTGAGGTGCTTAGAAATGGGATAGAAAAAAATTGGTTAAAGTCCCTAATAGGTTTTTTTCTCGGGAATCCAAAAATCCATAGCAAGACAAAAGCGCGTAAATAAGAGTTACGTGTTTTTGTTTAATCACGGAAGTACTTTTTTCGTGTTCGTTGCCGTATATATGAGGAGTTCCATATCAAAACTTAATACATACAAATAACATTCTTTTTTATTTCAATATAAACATATTCTAATTTATAATATCTTTCAGACTGTTCATAAAAATTTTAGGATTAATTGGTCTTACTTAAAATTCTAATAAAAAATTAGGAGTTGTACAGACACCTTACGTCTTTTTATAGCGTTTACTCAGTTTTCTCGAAAATGTTCTATTTTATTTATTGCATTTCGATTTGGAACTCCTCACATGTATATACATACATGCATAGCCCTTATGTATGTACGTAGTAGCAGTTTTATTGGTAATAGACGTTCATATAAACATATGTAAAATAAAACTAATTTAGTTGTATTTAATATACAAAATTGAAAATTAATCCATCTGGTTTATCACACGAAACTTTTCATTTATCAGAAGTGTCTAAGCGTTCAATTTAATCAACTCAAATATTTATAAATAACGTTTAGGCTGTGATTGTCTAATGTGAATAAGAGATACATTAAATAAAGTTTAAGCTTTTAAGCTTGACAGAATCAAATAAATTCATAAAACAAAATCGTTTCTCGTAAAGGGTTAAATTTTTTGTTAGGGACGGCTTAATAAGGCTGAGCAATTTGATTGCAGCAAAAAGAGGGATTACCTGCAATTCACAAAATTCAATCAAAATGAGTTGTTAACTAATATTCCAGTCTTCCCATTTTAACACCCTTATATTAACTGTGTTTCTCTTACAGATATGTAGATATGTATGTACATATGCATTAAGCTTTATATGGACTGCTAAGTGCATAGCTTTATCTACACTTATGAAATTGTTGCGCATAAGGTTTTTCCTAAAAAGTGTGTGTTTCCACTATTCTCCACTTTCAAATTTGGTTTGCCTCCACTATCTTTCAATACGCTACTACTATGTGTAGTTCATCATTTATAATTTCATTCATTATTTTTAGGTGTATAGAAAAACTTAAGGTTTATATATTTATAAATATATGAACTCTTATGAAACATGCTAAATTGTTATGTTCAAGACAATATTGTGTAAAATTGTGGCTCACATACGTGCTTCTTGTTGTTATTTGTTATGCTTATCGGTAAAAACTTTGTTAAGTTTTGATGTAGTTGATACAATTTATTTGTGTAGTAGACTATATATTCAGACCAATTCTAAATATTCTCGCGGAATTTTGTTCTCGCGGTTTTTTTTATTCCCGCGGAAAAATTCCTCCAATTCTTTTCTCCTATGGAGAACAATAATTGGGGAATAGGAATTTCGAATTTTCGAAGTCAGCTGTTTTGTCAATTGAAATTTCGTTGCACATTTCCTATTTTGTTTAAAAAATTGAAAAGTTTAATTATTGTTGCAAATTTGTTGGAAATTAAGAAATAAAATATAAACAATGCACAGTATTTATTGCATTTCATGTGGTATTCACTGAAATGAGTAATGAATTGGTGCCACAGCAACATCAACAGCGGAACATAAGAAGAAAACGGCCGCATAACACAAATCTGCCGGAGTTGCCTTCTTTCATTCAGCAAAGCAATTTTCTGGCGGCCAAGTTGAGTTGAATTCGTCCTTCGACATATGCCAAAATCTATTTAAGTCTTATTAAAAAAATCCTCGCGCAATTTCTGGATGGCTGCATCAAATATGCGAAGAGCTCTACCGTTGCTTATGATATATTTTTCAACTTAAAATAAAGGATATTGTGGTTGTTGTTGTTGGTATATTAACAGTGAGAATATTGTGGTAGAATGTAAATAAATATTTTAGCACAAATTTGTACAAATAAGTGTTCTTTCTTAAAAGAACCAATTTCCTTTAACTATTTTGATGCATTGCCTTTAATTTAACAAGTGAAAAAACTCCTATGAAATGGCAGAGAAATCTCCCTCTCCCTAACATTCAAAATACTTAATTTTCCCCCATAACCGGTTTCCGCTTTTTCGAACATTGTTCAGAATAGGAGGAAAGGGAGAAGTGAAAAAACTCACAAGGAATTTTCATTTAGAATACGAGGAATGGCAGAAGGGAAAAAACTCGCAGGGAATTTTGGTTTAGAATTGGGCTGATTGAATTAGCACACTGGCTTTATGGAATTATCTGGGGCATGGGACTGGTTAGCTTGTTCACGGATGGGTCGAAGCTGGACGGAAAGGTTGGTAGGGGGAGGGGGAGGGTCTTTTGTCAAGAGCTAAATGTAAGCCGAAAGTTAAGTTGGCTGATCACTGCAGTGTATTCCAAGCGAATGTTGCTGCGATTAAGGATGCGGTGCATTTAATGCTATCCAGTGATACTACGGTTAGGGAATTTAACATCTACTCTGATAGCCAAGCGGCTATCAAGGCCTTGACCTCAACTACAGTGCAATCGAGAGTGGTGTGAGAGTGCTTGACCTCGCTTGCGATTGCATCGAATTATTTTACAATTAAGAATATCTGGGTCCCGGGCCATAGTGATATCCCGGGTAACCTTTAAGCGGATATCTTAGCTCGCATCGGTACAACTGAACCGGATGGAGATGGCTGTAGGAACTTCGGGATTCCGCTGGCCACTTGTGGATTGCTTCTTCTTTGCTCAATTAGTTAGCAGTCTCCAACTGGCACTCCTCGGATACCTGCCATGCACTCTTGGCCGAATTACGACAGCTAAAGAACAGATAACCTAATTAATAAATATGTCACGGAAAGAAAACTTTGTGATCACTACCACAATAACGGGAATTAAAAAGCGCTCCGTTTAGGCTCGGATCTTTAGTATCCGGGCGGCACAGCAACCAACCAAACAACCAACCTCCTCTACTTTCAGCGAAAATGTGTTACAAAAACGTGCCTATACAAACACTCAATTTGAAAACTTTTCTTTTACCTGTAAATACAACTGGCAACATAAAAGACTTCCTTCACTCAAGTTTTTTTGAATTTACAAATGCCGTACCACTCAAAACAGTTTTTAGTTTATTATTTTACATTAGGAAGAACCTCAAAAATATTCATATATTTGCTGATAACCGAGTTTTTGTATATTACCAATATCAACGAACCTAATTTCATTACGATGGCTCGCAGAACGGTATTAAATATCAAATTTTTTGGTATTCGACGAAAATATTTTTAAGTGAGCTTTGTGCATTTTAATTTTTTTAGTTAACCGAAAGAAAGAAAACTGGACATCTTGAACGCATTACTTACATAAAAACACTTGACAAAGAGATCGATTTTGCAATAGATTGGCGTAGAACTTTGAAAGTCTATGATCATACGCAGCAAACTCACGCAAACGTTACACCGAAATTAATTGACTTGGATGCTGACGCGTTTGAAAATTTTCGGGCAATACATTTATTTGTAACAACGCAGTTGAATAAAGATTTTTCACGCAGTGCAGAAAGCAGCAGAAGACAAAGTTTAAGCTCCGTAAGAGCTAAATCTAGTATGCGTTTTGGTCTTGGTCTCAAGACTTCACTAGATGATATACTTATTGGGGTTTGTACATTATAAATAATGATATCAAGATTCTGCCAGAAATTATTTCCCCTTCGTTTAGTATCAAATGTCGTTTTGTGAAATTATTAAAAGTGGAGTTAGCAACTTTTAACGCATCACCAACGATACAAAAAAATTTTACGAGGAACACTTTTATATACTATTTTAACCAGTTAACCCCATTAAATAAGGGGTCTTTACTACATGGCACAATTGTGCTCTCACTGCGTATGCGAAAGACCAATCGCTTTAAATGGTTGAAGAACCATGTTCTAGAATATTATTCAACAAAATTCCTATTCGACTAAATCTTTGCACAAATAGTCTGTGAGGCCACAAAAAAAAAATAGTTCGTATGAATGTCAGTTGTGAAAAATGTTGTAAGTGCACATTTCTGCAAGTAATGCTGCTTTCCTAAAAACGTATGGGGAGAGTTCAGGATGTTGTGCGCATAGTCTAACATCAATGTATTTGCAAACTGGTGTAGTATTCTTACACAAAACGCCAAAAAATTATACGGCTATGTATTTCCTACGTCATCGCAACATCAAAAACTGTAGTTCATTTTTTCACTTTACAATAGGAAATTAGCAATTGTCAAAAAAAAACAAAATATGCGAAGAATCCATAGCTTGCATTTCCTATAGCAACGTTTCCAACACCAAATACACAAAATTCTGAAATCCCTTATGATATATTTGCCGTCTTTCAGTGAGTTTTACAACTCCGGCTCACGCTCAATTCTCATGAGAGACTTGAGAAGCAGATGTCGTGAAATTTTCGCACACGTGAAATGCGATAGGCAGATGTCGCCGCTGTTTTTCATTTAACTCATACGGCGAAAGGCTAAGCAGCGACATCTATTTTTGAAAAAGTAGGCATATTAAAGGCCGCGTTGCCAACCTGAACCAGACTTCTATCTGGATTTATCTGGCTCAAATCGTTGTTGCATATACATGCAAAATTATTTATCTGGCTCAGGATTTTGCCACCGGATGATAGCTATTGATATATTCCACGAAACAACAGGGCAGATCAGAGTGTTGTGCAAATGGTCTAACATCATTGCGTTCGAAGTTTGTCTAAAATATTTTTACAATACACTTACAATGGCAAAATAACAACTGTGAAAACAAAACAAAATATGCAAAGAAAAAATCAAAAATGAGAAAAGTTGATCACAATTCGTAGCATTCATTTGCTATGACAACGTCTCCAACATCAAACTTCTGGGGCCCTGTTAAGTAACTGTGAGTTTTAAAATGTACACTTTTTCTTCGTATAATTTTTACAAAATAAAAATGTGCATTTCAAAGCTCATAGTTACTGAACAGGGCCTCAGAACTACCTTATTGTGAAAACAAAAATTTGATATCAAAAAATTACTTACGATCCGCAGCTTATATTTGCTATGGTATATATTTTCAATGCATTTTCACAAAACTCCAAACTGTCATATGTTTTTAGTTTAATTTTAGATATAGAAATTTCTATGATATACAACGCTTATTAGGGTGTGCCAAACAATTTTTTTATTTTCCTTCTGGGATAGTAAAAATATTTTTCAGAGCATTTAAAATATAGATTTTGCAATTTAAGCTTATTATTGTAATGTTTCGAAGCCATCATCGCGACCTCTGACTTTCAAATAAATAGTAAGGGTAATTTTCAAAGTTTAATATAAAAATTACCAGATCTCCAACCCTTTGTACCCAAATCTTTAGCTTTAACTATTCTTATACGGAATATAACGATTTAAATTATTTCATTTAGTAGTTATTCGAGGTCAAAATTTCTATTTCAAATTTTATGGGTGTCGCAATATGATTTGTATTGGCAATCTTAAATCGCGATTAGGAACCTCTACACATTAAAATAATAAGCTTACATTTTTACAGGAAAAAAATTATATTTGTTTGCCCCACCCTAATGCTTATCGTATACAATTTGTCCACACCTTACAGGTTGGTAGCATACACTTAATGTTAAAGGACGATGAGTTCGGTTCACGCTATGATCTACTACCACTAACCGTAGACTTTAGGCAACCTTTCATAAGAGTGATTTTGCGCAAGACCGACAACTTTTTGCTGTACGAGCAAGCTAGCACTGTTGTATTGAAGGATAGTTTCGACGCTGAAGCTGCGGATTATGATAATCGTGCATATGATTATTTAACGGTGGGTAGAGGAAAATTTAGACGTCGCTCTGAAGCTGAAACGCAAACAAAAGATGTACTAGTAAAGGCGCGTGAAGTTAATACAACTGTTAAACATTACATGGATAGACCTTGTTATGTGTCATTATACGAAATGTACGATACCTATAAAAAAATATTTGAAAATAATAAAAGACTTAGCGGAGTGCCCATGATTGCTAATGCAGATCTTTATCCAGATCGTTTGGATGTTATAGCAAAAAATCCAAATTTCTCATATTCAGCTATGGTATTGGAACGTATGTTGGCTAGTAATTATTATCAACAACAACAACAACGCTATCGCAATATGTCAATTAAAACTAAAATGGATGCAAATGTTGATTATAAATATCGAATTAATTTACTTTATCGCATGATACAACCAGTCTTCGAGGAATGTAAAATAATGGGAAAAGTACGTAAAGCCGTATCAGCAATAAGTTTTTGTCATGGCAATGGTGATTTGATAGCTGTCGGTTATGGATTTTATTCGCATTCAGCAAAGAGAACTGTTACCAATGGTAATGTTTGCATTTGGAGTGTGAAAAATCCATGTAATCCTGAACGCACTTACAGCTATCCGGTGCCTGTAACAGCTGTAGAGTTTTCACCATTTTTACCATTTCTTATTGCAATTGGCATGTACGATGGTACAGTGCAAGTACGTAATATTACAAATGCAAATGATCCACCTGTTGCCATATCACAACGTACGTTATTGCTGACATCGGAACCAGTGACAGCACTACAATGGTTTCATCAACCTCATGATGATTCACCAGAAATTGATCCATTTTTGGTATTGACACGAGATGGTAAAATTGCTAAATTTCGTATAATAGCCAGCCCATATTTGTTGGGTATGCGCCAAATGATGCTGAATCGCATTGAAGGCAATCCTGAAGGTGTCCAAATCAAGTCAACTGACATTGGCCCATTGGCTGAAAATTATATTAAATCTAATAGACATCCAGGTGGTTTGAATCTGGTTCTTCATCCAGTAATTAGCGATTTGTATTTCATACTCACCGATGAAGGTTGCATACAAAAGTGTTCATTAAATCATACTCATCAATATTTGGATGTATTAAAAGTGCATGAGGGTGCCGTCAATCATATGGACTATTCACCATGGTCACCGCGACTTTTCCTAACGTGCGGCAATGACTGGTAAGTGTAAGGAAGCGTTAAGGGCACGCGATTAAATTATTTTTATGAATTATAATAATTACATACTTCCTGCCTCAGTTTAGGTTAGATGGGGTTGGGTTGCAGCTATCCAGTGGAAGGACAACTCACTTGGATATGTGTATATTTTAGTGCCTTGTGTTATCACATGCTCTTTCTGTGAAACTGGTCTCCACTTTTTTAGTACATTGCTGCGTGCAACGACAAAGCTACGAATAAGGCGCTTGTCAAACTCGGAAATTTCCTGCTGAGAGTCTAATACGTACCGACCGAGATATTTCCTCTCCTGGTTATCCATGCAGCTCACACAGCTAGGGCTTTCTAGTATATTTAGGTGCACAGTATGGACTTCCATTGGGCCGAGCCGTGTTATCACTCAAATAGCATTGAATACATAAGCTTTTGTAAAATATAATGGTTCCGCTGAGTTTAGTCATTGAAAAACATGCTAGTAAGGCCAAGAAAAACGACAAGACGTGATGATAAGATGATGATAAGACAGCTTGATCCAGGCGACCCCCAAATAAGGGATATAAACCAATGCATCAGATTGCTTGTGGACGAACACAAGCGGGCGAAATGGGAAGAGCACCTGAGAGGTTGTAACCTCTCTACCGGTGCAGGTAAACTTTGGTCCACCGTAAAGTCCCTATCGAATCCGACTAAGCACAAAGACAAAGTTTCCATCGCCTTTGGCGATAAGGTGCTGTCGGATGCGAAAAAATGCGCGAGCGCTTTCTGCCGACAATATATAATGCATCCTACGGTCGACAAAGATAGACGGAGAGCCAATAGACACGCACATAAACACAAATTCAGCGCGTCACCAATCACCATCACCGCTAGAGAGGTTGAGGACGCCATTGGTCGCGCTAAACCATCCAAAGCAGTGGGCCCAGATGGCATAGCCATGCCGATGCTTAAAAACCTAGGGAAAGAGGGTTTCAAATATTTAGCGCATGTCTTCAACCTGTCTCTCTCCACCTTTGCCATACCCGAGAAATGGAAAATGGCCAAGGTGGTCCCGCTACTAAAGCCTGGGAAACCAGCTAACGTAAGTGAGTCCTATCGTCCGATATCTCTCCTATCGCCAGTGGCAAAGACGCCTGAAGCCATTTTGCTCCCTTATTTCCAAGCACTTTTGCACCTAGCCCCTCACCAGCATGGCTTCAGAAAACTTCATAGCACTACCTCCGCGCTAAACGTCGTTAGCACCCAGATAAATTGCGGTTTGAATCAATACCCCCACATAGAACAGTACTCGTAGCGCTAGACCTATCAAAAGCCTTTGATACGGTCAACCATGGCTCATTACTGCAAGAACTGGAAGGGTCTACCCTTCCCCCATGTCTTAAAAGGTGGACCGCAAATGATCTGGGTGGTCGGCAGGCATCGGTGCAATTCAGAAACGAAACATCTAAACCAGAGAATTAAACAAGGGGTGCCACAGGGTGGTGGCCTATCCCCTCTTTTGTTTAATTTCTACATATCTAAGCTACCTTCACCACCGGAAGGAGTCACAATCGTTTCCTGCGCCGATGACTGCACAATAATGGCCACAGGCCCAGGCCCAGAGATCGATGAGCTATGCAATAAAATAAAAGGCTATCTCCCTGATCTCTACAGTTTTTTCGCCTCGCGAAACCTGGCATTGTCACCGACTAAATCTTCCGCGACCTTATTTACAACATGGACGCCCCAAATGTCGACCATATTGAACATCCACGTCGATGGCACTACGCTACCGACTGTCCTACACCACAAAATCTTGGGTGTGACGTTTGATCAGGATCTACATTTTGGTGCGCACGCAACCGCAATTGTTCCGAGAATTCAGAGCCGTAACAAAATCCTCAAATCCCTTGCTGGCAGTACCTGGGGAAAAGATAAAGAAACGCTCATGACCACATACAAAGCAATTAGCCAGCCGATTACGTGCTACGCGTCACCCATATGGTCGCCAAGCCTAAAAACTTCCCACTGGAAGAAACTACAGGCCTGCCAAAATACTGCTCTCAGAATCGCCACGGGCTGTCTTATGTCCCCAGAACACCATCTGCATAATGAGGCGAGAATACTCCCCATCAGGGAGAGAAATGAGATGCTGACCAAACAGTTTCTGTTGAATACCCAGAAACCTGGGCATCCCAACAGACATCTGATTGACGAACCAGCACCGCCTAGGGGCCTAAGGAGTCATCTCCGTAAGCATTTTGAGGAAATACGGCACCTGAGAACCCAGCCGTATGAAGCGAAAAAACACAAGCAGGTCCTTGGTGAACTCCATAGACAGGCGTCGGACCTTTATGTCGGGAATTGCCCGGTGAATCCAGTACTTGAAGAAAAATATCCAGAACTCGCGGAAGAGGAACCCATACTCCCCAGGGAAACGCGTGTCACTCTTGCTCGACTTCGTTCTGGATACTGTAACAGGTTAAACTCTTACCTATCCAGAATCAACCCCGACATACAAAATGTATGCCCCGCTTGCAATGTGTCCCCACATGACACCAACCATCTCTTTAATTGTAATGTGGAACCAATGCCTCTAACACCCCTTTCCTTATGGTTCACCCCTGTTGAAACGGCAAATTTCCATGGACTCCCGTTAGAGGATATTGATGACAATTTGTGATCGGTCGCGGCTATTAGGTGGGGCGAGCATTGCTACAACAACAACAACAACAACAACAAGACGTGATGTCAGCTGGCTCAACCCGAACCTTTCCAGGAGCACCGAGAATATGACCAGCGGTTTCACAAAGTCTCCAATGGCAGACAAGTTCATTTCGCCAGTGTCTGCTTGGGCCAAGAGATCAGCTTGACAGTTGTCAGGGATATCATAATGACCTAGAATACAGATACTTTTTATCAAAAAGTAGTAAGATTACGTTTTTTATGAGGTCAATCAATCTCTTACAACCTCCAAATTACGGCGGTAAAGCTATAGGTTTCCATGGCCGCATATTTGAATAATGTTCCCTAACATTGAAAACGGAAGATAGTATTCCATCTACCTCATCCTGTTTAGCGGCGACCTTCACCTGGAAGATGATGCAGTCATCAAGAATCTTAAAGTTCTGGCCAATACCGAACTAATGGCAGAATACGGCACCCGCCCACAGTTCCGTTTAACTTTAGTCCATCCGTGAACAGGTTAACAAGACTCCAGTTCCACGTCAATTCCTTACCTTATTTATTTTTGAGGGAACATGAGTGGTGAGTGTGGAGCCAGCCGCAGCCATATTGTTTATGTTATAAGAGGTCGTACAGCCATTAGACAACCCTTCGAGGGAGTCAGCATATGCTAATTGCCTTTTGTACAAGGCACTGAATCCTACCTCCTAATGAAGGATTGCTGTCAAAAATAGTCCCAAAGTGCTTTAATCCTGTGATACAGTAACTACGTTACTCTTCCAAAAAAGGTTGGTCTAAATTATGGAGTACCGCACATCTGCGAAAATAAAACGAGCTCCTTTTTACAAAGCTTCATAGCTCATCCGCATTATTCAAACCACATGTTCACGATACACAGGTAACGCTGTAAAGCGTTCCTTAGTGTATTTAGCACCTCTCCTCGGACCAGAACAGCAAGCTTGTCTGCATAAACCACCACTTAGCGTACCCTATCCTTAAGGTAATGAAGCAGGTCGTTCATTGTCAGAACCCAAGACAGTGTAGAAAAACATCTTTTGCGTACCCTATCGCGTTTTTAGTTTAATTGGCGCTTAACTGTTTGAAGGGTTATGCCCGTCGGACAAGGCACGCCAGTTCCTTCGTAGGGATACCTTGGTCACACCAAATGAGCTTAAATTATTTTCCACCTGATTACTACTGGTATTAACAGTTTCTTCTCCACATATTCGGATACCTTTTGTCGAAATGCAAAAGATTATGGGTTGTCTGTAACGAACTCGAAAGCACGGGTGCAACCTGTTCTGAGGGCAATGTTCATACTGTGGAGAATATTCGCAGTTTTCATACGTCACTATGCCGCTGAATGGGAAAACAGCCACGTAAGCATGTACATAACAATAAAGAGCGGAGATTACTCAGCCTTACACCAACATGTGAGTGAAAAGAAGACAACAGTGAGTGTGTATAAGAGCTCGGACGTTATTGCACTACATGCATGTAAACAGTAGCTAAAAGCGCAGAAGTTATGACTTGCATATATACACGCATACACCTAGAAGACAGCAACGAAGAAAAATGAGAAAAAAAAAAAATAAGCAACTATACGAGCAGGTTGTTCACGAAAAGTCCAGTCCCTGCAAAAAACAGGCACCTGAGAGTATAAAACCAGCGAAAGCTAAGGAGTAGTCTGTCAAATTGATTTCAAACTTTGGAAGTGAAGAACGCAAGTAATTTGATTGTGAATTACTACTAACATAGTTGTGTTGTAAATAAAGAACATTTTGCTATACTGAATGCTCGAGTTATTTATTCGATTTGAATGGTAACAGAAGTTGCAGGATAATCAATAATACGTTTCACTCGTTTCATCTAACATACGCCCGCTCGTAGCTTGGACACTGACGAAAATCGCCTCGGAGACGACTAAGCTGATCATCGTGTCTTCCAAGTTTGTCTTTTTATGTAAAGCGAACCTAGAAATACATGTTCAGTGGCTAACCACAGAATACTTGAACTGTTAAAACTTTAAATCCTATGGGAATTTTCTCTCTGCGTTTTGTAAGTCCGTTTTAAGTTCATCTTCGAAATATTAAAAGCTGTCAGAATTTTTGCATCACATTTTCAGAACTGTTTTATATTTAGAACTATGCAATACTGGGTGCTATCTACATATATATTTTTTTAATTTTTTAGGACTATTCGTATTTGGCTAGAGGGTATATTTCAACCGTTAATTACGCTTACCGAGCGCTATACACCAATTCACTGCGCTTTGTGGAGTCGCACGAATTCGACGGTTATTATTTCAATAAATCGCGAAACTGTAGATATGTGGGATTTAAGGCGTAATTTATTAGCACCTGTATCATCAACAAAAATTGACAAATCTTTTCACACAATTGCTAAGTAAGTACTGCAGGAATTTGGAAGCTTTTAGTGTTAGGTCTTTAGATATTTTAGATACGTAAGTGCCATAATTATATATAACATGTATATATCACTTTCCCGCAGAGTGAGCCTTTGCGGCAGATCACTTGCTATTGGCAATGAACGTGGAAATATATTGATGTGCAGTTTCGAAGATATGCCTTTCCCGTCTCATAATCAATATGGTCAACTGGAAAAGGCGATTTATAAGGCTATAGAAACATCACCGTCTCTTTTGTTCGAGTTTAAAAATATTGGCTATTTTGGTTATGAGATAAAACAAAAAGGATTAAAAAAAAAGTCGTCCATTGGACGTCACTTTAGTTTTAAATAATTATGTGTTATTTTTAATTGCAGTAGATGTTTATAAACTGAATAAAAAAAAAGTAATGCAATACGTTTTATTCCCTAATCGTGTACTTATAAAGAAAGCAATAATTTAAAAATTTGGGCATAATTTTCAACCGATTTTGCTTATTTTCACAGAAAATACTTGTCGTGATAAAATCAATAATTTAACCGATTTTTGTTGTAACATTTGCTAAGCAAGCTGACATAAAGCCACGCCTATAAAAATAAAAAAATTTTACCATAAATTCTGTTACTGAAACCATGCAAAACAATCCCAAAAACGTATTAGAAAAAATTTTAAAATTCTAAAAAATTTTCGAAAATTTCGAACTCGCTGTTTAAAATTCTACGAATTTTTTTGAGTATGCAGTTTTGTAGCCTAGCCAATCTCAGTATAACAAAGTACACCTCATAAGTCTCACAAAATTCGCTTCGATATTTGAAACTTGTTTCTTTGAAGGATGTTTCAGATTTTGTTCCATATACCAAAAAAAAAAAACAAAATGTTCACACTTTGTATGGAAAACACCCAAAAATCAATGCGAAATTTGAGAGAGCTATAACTTCCACTTTTTCAGATTACAGATTTGGTTACGAAACAGCTAGAAATTTTAGGAATTCTCGAAAACGTTTTTGGGATTAGTATGCATAGTTTCTGTTATAAAATTCATAGCAGTTTTTTCCTAAAAAAAAAGTGCAAATTTTATTGACGAAATTTGATCAAATTTGCCACTGCTATTTTTCTATATAAAGAAATTTAAAAAAACGAAACCTAAGAGATATATATGGGTATGACGTGGGTATCCTCGGGCCAGCAAACATTTCCACCCCGAACATATTTTTTATTCGGACCTTCTTCTGCTCAAAAAAAAGCATTAATTAATTTACCTAATTATACTTTGAATTTTATCAAATATCCCAGAATGAATAAAATTTATTGTAAAATTCCAGTGCTTTTCTATAGGGCCTCTAGCTACAAAGGCATAGCCACTTCAACATTGGTCCGATCGTGCAAGTAATCCCTCATTAAAATGTGATCCTAAATCAATTTCATCTAGTTAATTCGATTATTTACTTCCTCAAATCAATTTCGGTCTACATTTAGGCACGATAACTTTGGTCAGTTTTGACTAAAAGCTTCAAAAGCCAAAAGCTTCAACATTTCGTTTATTATATTTAATTAATTAATAAATTTTTTTTGTTTCGAATTTATTACTTTTAGGCCCACTTCGATAACCACAAGTTATTTTTTTACTTAGAGTTAATTTAAACAATGCACAAGTTTACCCCAAGTCAGGTTAACTCCGAATTAAAAAGTTAACTGATCGTTCTCCAAGTAGGCCGTAGAGTTCAAGATTAGTTGAAATAAAAGGTAAATATTTTTTAAAAATTTTTTATATCGAAAATGTGTAGGGGGCTTTGCCCGATTAAGACAATTTTCAATATTCCATACCCATATGTATGCAATTTTTCTTAGGTTTACTTTTTCGACATTATTAATTCGGTTTCCCTTCTGCCGCTGATAATTTTGATGTCGATGATATTCATATGAATAGGGATCTCACTCAAAAATCTTCAATTTCGAAATTATAAATACGTCGTGGCTTCGCAATTCAATTCCAACCGAACAGTATACTCGATTTACTAATATTTGGCCTTGTAAAAAATGTTATTTGTATTGGTGCATATGGAAATGGTAGTCAGTTTATCGCGTTTTCTGTACATTGCGAATGTATTAGTTCATCGCTGTTTTGTTCTATGATATATCTATCTATTGAAAGCTGTATTTATACCGAAGTATTCTTATCATTACAAAGCATATCTCGGCAATCAACTGAAAAACATTTTATGCGCTACGTACATTAACGTATTGAAAAAGGCGCTTCCCTATTCTTCTGGAAAATTGAGTTAACAAATTTCGAATTTTTATGCTCAACGTGCTTTGCACACAGAGTATATATTAATTTTAATTGGATAACGATTGGTTGTACAGGTATAAAGGAATCGAGATAGATATAGGCTTCCAGACTTCAAAATCATCAGTATCGAAAAAAAATTTATTGAGCCTTGTCCGTCCGTCTGTACGACTGTCCTTTAACACGATAACTTGAGTAAATATTGAGATATATTCACCAAATTTGGTACACGAACTTACCTGCACCCAGAATAGAATAGATTGGTATTGAAAATGAGCGAAATCGGATGATAACCACGCCCACCTTTTGTATATATAACATTTTGAAAAACACAAAATGCTTGAATATTTAGTAAATAATACACCTAGAATGTTGAAATTTGAGACTCGATAAAAATTAAAAAAAAAAAAATTTTAAATGAGCGTGGCACCGCCCACTTGTGATAAAATCAATTTTACAAATATTATTAATCATAAATCAAAAATCGTTAAATCTATCTTAATTAAATTCGGCAGAGATGTTGCCTTTATTATAAGAAATGCTTTGAAGAAAAATCAACGTAATATGTTAAGGACCACGCCCACTTTTATAAAAAAAGATTTTTTAAAGGTTCGTGGACGAATAAACTAAGCTACATCTTTGCAAATAAGAGCTTCATATCAATGGTATTTCATTTCCGAACTGGATTTATAACAATAAATAGGAAAAACTTCACGTTTTAAAAACTGGGCGTAGCGCCGCTTCTTTTATGACTAAGCAATTTTCTATGTTTCGGGAGCCATCACTCGAAGAAAAATTTACATAACGTAACAAAATTGGGTGCACATATTTTCCTTAAAAAAAAAATATTTTCCTTATAGCAGAAAATATTTCTAGAAAAAATGGACGAGATCGGTTAAAGACCACTCCCACTTTTATATAAAAGATTTTTAAAAGGGTCGTAGACTAGAATAATAAGTTATAACTTAGCAAAAAATAGTTTTGAATCAATGATATTTCACTTATAAAGTTTTACTGTAAGAGGAAATGGGCAGACATTTTTCTTTTAAACGGGCGATGCCACCTGTTATGTAAAAAAATAATTTATCTGAAATAAAATGTACAATTGAAGCTCACGCTGAGTATATAATGTTCGGTTGCACCCGAACTTAGACACATTTAATTGTTTATTTTACCTTTTTCAGTATACTATTACCGACGAAGATCAGCTTTCATATTCATACATAAATAATACTAATAATATTAATTTGTTCATCGTATGCATAAAAAATGTATTGATACGAAATTGCTGTAATTTCGGGAAAAATAATTTAAATTAATTTTTTTTACAAAAAGTTTAAAAGTAATGTGATACAAAATATTTCAATATTGCATTCTAAAGAATTATATCTGAACTAAGTTTCTAAACGTAATAACATATCTCCACTTGGAGCTTTATTCGTGATTTAGGCATCTGAGAATATTTAACGCTAAATTTTACAAGTTTTATCATACAAAAATAAATTTCGAAACGCAGAAGATTTAAGTTAAATTATTAATCTTCATTCATTACAAATATTTCACCCCCTAATTCCATGAGAAACTTGAAGTCACCAGAGCCTCGGCAAGATTCACCACAGGTAGCTGAGGTTGATATTTGCGCTCCCCCTTGAAAAGGTGACGCTACATAACCCCTTGAGTCAGTTGGATATTCTTGTCGCTTCCTATGACAAGCATACCTGTAGCAAAACTCATACTATTAACTTTGGCGTAACTATTTAATAGGATTTCACTTCGGCCGCGGGGTCTACCCTCGGCAGTGATTGGCAAGCACTCCGAGTGTATTTCTGCCATGAAAGGCTTCTCGGTGAAAACTCATCTGCTTTGCAGATGCCGTTCGGTGTTAGAATCAAACAAGTAAGTTCCGTCCCGCCAATTTGTAGGAAAAATTTATTTCAACGCAAATGGGAAGAGAAGCTCGCCCTAAAGTCTCTTCGAAGGTTGTTGCGCCATACTTTTTTTTTTTATAAAATGTGTCACTATGCTTCTACTTAACTTTTAAGCTTGCCTAAAAAGCACTATTTTGTGAAACTTTTTCGGGCTCTACTTGAACTTCACATATGTAGGTGGATTGACTAAACTTATTGTGGCGAATATTTGCATAACTATGCTGTTAGTAAATAATCGCAACAACAAAAACAGCAAGCAAGTATTTACATGTACACATTAAAGCAAGCAGCCACAATTATGTACAAAGCAAATAAGAATATTCCACATATATAATCAGCAACACATATGTTGCCGTCAGCTAAGAGCAGAAGTTGTTACCCACGCATACACACGCATATGGCTAGAAGAAAAGAATAAACTACAGATATATATGTATATAGCTAAATAACCAAGTATGAGATACAACTGTTCTAGAAGTCATGTGCGTGAAACATCTAGACCTAATGAGAAATATGCGAGCGAGGTAACGGGAGTATAAAAGCAGCGCAAGCTGCGGAATAACTAATCAGTTTGATTTAAGGACGGTATTATTTGTGAAGTGAAGTATAGTTGTGAAGTACTACGCCCAAAGTAGTCTAATAAAGACCATTTTGCAAAACTGTATATTGGAGTTATTTATTCGACAGTTCAGCGGTTCGAACGTTAGCAGAAGTTGCATAGTAATCAGAAATACCGAAAATTCGTTACATTATACTTATATCGGGGTCCTTCATTTCCAATAAGATCCCATTACAATGAGCAATTTGCAGGCATAATTTGGAAAATCGTTCAGCAAACGGCTGACGGACCTATTGATGAATGAGTATAACTTCGATTACCTTATAAGCCTTGCGAAGAAATTTGTTTTCAAATATACATACATGCATATAAATGTTCAATCGCATCTCATAAAATCTCGAGAACAAATGTCATAAAAAGCAAAAATTTTGTTCGATTTATGCGAAATAAAATTGTCTCACAAACCTGTCTTTCGTGTTTCAATGTATGTAAGTTACTAACTTAAAAGTTCACAAATTTTGCAAATTTTCCAAATTTCGCTAGCGAAATAAATTCAACCAAAATTTTCTATTGTTTTTCCAAGTTAACTGCAGCCAATTAAATTTAATTTTCACTATCCCCAACAAACTTTAATCGGTGTTACCTTATCACTAGTATATCGAGTTTCATTGGCGGATGTGATGGTGATTCCAGCGCAGGAAGTCAAATTTACTGCTATTTTGACGCGAAATTATGCAATTTTTTGCGCTCCTTCCTACTCACACAAAATTTTACTTGGTCTTTGCTCAAACAGTGCTATTAAATAATTTAAAAGGAATATTAGCAGTGAATTTGGTGCAGCAAAGAAATATTGAAGTACAGGCAGGCATGATATTCTAACTTTTCTGCTTAAGGTACGTAGAGGGATACTAAGTGTAATGGTGTTTGCTTAATTTCCTGAGTAAGCACACATCATATCCAATCCTGTATTTTGCGCTGCTTGTGTTGGAGGAGCAAACAGTAATACTTGAAATTGTTTCCTCCGCAACTAGTCATAAAGTTTTTCTTTGATGACTTTAACTCTCCTGTGAAGGAAAATAAAGTTTTTGGGGCAGAGGGTTATGTTAGGTTGAATGGGAGTGCAAGAGAACTTCTCACACTTCCACTTGGAGTAAGTACCGTGTGGCGGCAAACTCGTCCAGCCAGAGTACTACCTAGTAGAAGAAACGAAAAATCCCCATTGCTATCTCTTTGCTGTCGAAAATCTGTGCACTCCGATATTTTATACGTCCTGGGCATCCTCCTCATTCTGCCAGTTTCTGAGGAGGGAGCTTTTTGCGCCACCGTCGGTGTATCAACGCAATAACACAACGACCTAGGATAACACCCATAAGCCCCAGCGGGTTAGGGGACTTAGAATATACCCGCGGTAGGTATGCCTGTCGTAAGAGGTGAATAAAATACCAAATTGATGCAAGGGGTTGTGTAGCGCAACCCTCTGAAGGGGTTGCCAGTGCAATATATAGCTTCTCCAACCTAATTGTCAACCTCACCTACCCATGACGAATTCGGTTTCATTAACTGCCGAGGCTTTGGAGACCCCGAATTCCTGCGGAACTTGGGGTGGGAGCACGTGTTGGCCTAAAAGGTTGCATGCGTTCCCGAGAAGGTCGGGCTAGTACCTTTGTGGTGCTTGTTACCGAAACGTACCGGATCTGCATCCGGCAAAGGACCGTGAATATAGATAACACTCCCTAAGGCCTTCGGAGAGTGTCCCTATCACTACAACAACAACATAACACCCATAAGTACTATCACTGAAGCTTTGAGAAGGGAGTTGATTCCTTTTCTATCCAAACATGGCCATACGGATCTTTAGACCTAGCAATAATCCCGGTTTTTCCACAGCAAGTCCGTTGCCCTTATTTCATATTCCTCGATTTTTTTCAGGATATCATCCAGCGGTGGTCGTATGGAGCTATCTATCCTTCAATTCCTTCAATATAACTGTGCGCAGGGATGCAGAAAATGCGTTGAATGTCTTATAGACACTGGCAATGCTCGACACCTCCGCACGATATCCGACTTTTTTAAGTTGGATTTTAATGCTTTTAAGGTAGCCTGACTGTCGACAAATATCGTTACAATATTCTCTGGGACCGTACTATCCTGGAGCAGTCTGGCTGCTCTTTCTATCCCATAAAAATTCGCATGGAAGAGGCTGCATAAGCCATGCTTTGAATTTATTCTAGCTTCAATTCCTTTTTTTCGAGCCATCTATTTACACTATAATGTCCCTACAACTGTCTAGACCTCGCGACCATTCTTTCCTCGCATTATATCTTATGTTCTGCACCTGAAAGTCAACAAACGTCGTATTATGGTCAGTGTCAGACGCTAGCTCAGTTATGATCCCGTTTAAGCATCCCCTTGCCATGTCATCTACTATCATCGCGTGGCCGTATTCGGATGATATGAAAGCCTTATGACAAACGCAAAATAAAGCTTTATAGCTTCAGAGATTCCGCGGGCGAGGCTCTAACGACGTCAAGTTCCTCATGGAACCATGTTGGTCAACATCAATAACACTGCCCAAAACCTTCGGGGAGCGTCTTTATCGTTTCTGCAACAACAACAACAAGCGCTGCTTACTACATCTGACATTCCCAGGTGAACTCGAATTTGCACCTTGCTAGGCCTCTGTTGATTTCTTTTTTTGTCTATCGTGTTCCACCAGCGTTCATGTCTCATGGTGGTATTTGTCGAATGACTGTGTTGTACATGCCATGGTTGATATGCGTTGATAGTTCCCAGTTTCTTCCGAAAGCCTATATACAGATGTAGTATGCTATCAGAGCTATTTTGTTCTCACCTAAACGTCCTTTTTCCAGCTAAGCTGGAGTCGAGAGTATTTTTTTTTAAATACAGAGTTACCGTTGTGGCCTTTAGCCTCGGTAAGTAAAGGGCGATTTTTTGGAATGTCGCAAAGTTCTATTTCCATGAACTCGCTAATCGTTGTGGTATGCAACGACCTGCGTTTTTTTCACCCTGGAGGTTTCTGTAACTACCGGTATCCATGTAACGATGGGAGCCAACTCGTATTGTTGCGCTGAAAACTTCTGAGCACAAAATCGAGCCATGCAACTGAATAGTCTTGGTTGCTATGTCGTGAAATTGCCCTGCAGATGGCCTCCGCTTGAACGTTGTTAAAATCACCTTCAAAATTTCCGCAAAATAACGCCATTCCAAGAGTTGTTTAAAATATTCAACTAAATATAGTATGCCTTATATTTAAAGTCTAGACTCTAGAGTGCAAAATCAAATGACTGTCAAAGAAGACAAACAATATTTGCATGCGGTAGCAATGCAGCTCTTAAACGGCTCAGCGGATGCAGTTGCTACAAAATGTCCGTTGAGAGAATGACATTTTGTGCTATTCATGCTAAAATTCCCTAAATTGGATTGAGTGGTAGGAGTGTTCCGATATGCAACTGCACTAATACAGATGAAGTAAGAAAATATATGTATGAATAGGCGCGACAGCTGATGATGAATGCGAGACAACTATGATGGCGCTTAGAGATCTATCATCACGCAAACTTACATGCACGAGTGCATAAAAACACATACGTACAGATGATGGTTGGAAGCGCAGAAATAAGTATAGGATGCTGTTTGTATATGTGCATGAATGGAAGTAAACAGGTAGGCAGACTCAAATTTTGATTCGCTTTAAAAGTCCTATAGACAATAGATATCGGAAGAAGGAAGAATAGAGAACTAAGAGCCTGCGCCTTGGCAATCACGCTTTTGTTGAAAGCAATAACTTGGAAATGGTAAAAGATTTAGTTTATATGGGAACCAGCAATAATACAAACAACAACATGAACTCTGAAATCCAGCGAAGAATCACTCTTGCCAATAAGTACTACCTTGGACTAGGTAGGGGAACGAAAAGTTAACTCCTCTCTCCTCGGCAAACGAAAATTATACTCAGCAAGTCACTTATCGTACCCGTTCTGCTATATGGCGGCGAAGCGTGTACCATGACAACATCAGATAATTCGGCTCTGGGAGTGTTCGATATAAAAGTCGTTCGAAAGGATTTCGGACCCCTACGCGTTAGTGATGGAGTATGCCGTAGAGGATTTAATGTTGAGCCGTACGAGCTTTACGCAGGCATCAACATAGTCCAGCAAATCAAAATGCAGGGGCTACGTTTGATTGGCCATGTTATGTGAAGGAAATATTTTTATCGGAATCCGCCTACGCGAGCAGACGGAAACGGCGGGCCCAACTCCGATGGCAGGACCAGGTGAAAAACGATTTAAATTCCCTTGGTGGGACCAATCGGCGCCAGTTAACCTAGGAAAGAGGCATCTTATTGGGCGGCCATAACAATTTAAGCGGTTAAGCGCCAATTAAGTAACTAAGTAAGTAAGGTCATGCTTTGTAAAGAAACATTGACTCTCTTCCTCATTTAAAAGCTATCCGCTTAAACTTAACCTCCAACTGCCCGAGAAACTCCGGGGCCGCATTCACCATTACTCAGGGCAAGGGTGTGGTGCGCAATGTGAATTCTATGGCTACTAATACGCTAATGACGTCAGAATCCATCTTTCTGTTTGCTGAGATGTATATTCTTTAAATATATGGTTCTTGGGAGAAGTGTGCGCATACGGAGAAGGGTGGACCTTTATCGGTGTATTAGTGCAGTATAGACAGTTTAGTCCCTTTTAGAATTGAGTAAGGTAGAGGTGGACCTTTCCGTGTGGACGCTTCAACCTCGGCCTCAGTTAGGGAAGTACTTATATGGTCCCCTTCCCTGCAGTACTGCTTCTTCCGTCTTGTTGCCAGCTACGATTCTACGGTATTCTTATGCTAATGATATGCGGTAAACTGAATTAATTTGAAGAGCCCCTCTGCGTAGGACTGAGGTGAGTGGGTTCGGTACTGCCTGTGCTTCATTGCATCCACCTAAATTTTAGCACCGTATTGGTATACAGGAAATGATGCTGATGAAGTCAGCCAATGGACGAAGCAGGAAACGTGAAGTAGATAAAATGTAAAGTTTTGTTTATTTATGTTTAAATGTTAAAATTTGCAATGTTGTAAATTGAATTCTCCCCGATGAAGATGAAAATATTTCATCGAAACGCGTAGGAGGAAAAGAGAAACCTTGTGTTTTGTCTTTAATTTATCGGCCGAAAAGCTCCAAATAATTACGAAGTCAGCTTCCTTTTACATAACTCGGGCCTCGGGTGTTTATCATTAATCTACTAATTTTATATATAGTGGGTGCAGTCCTCTTGCAGACCTTCGAGAAATATTAAACCCTACCATATTTTGGACAAAAGAACAATCATCTATTTCACTGTCATTCGGCTTATCGATATTTGTCATAACAGGCTACGCCGCTAACGACAGGTCTATCGTGAGCCGTATCTCCCTCTCACTGACTTGTACCAAGTTCCTAAATACATGAGAGAAAGTGCTAAGTCGTAAGTAGAAACGCATTTTCAAATAATGGTTCTGACATTGAATCAGTTATCATAGAACAAATATACAGGCCAAAAAATCACATTTACATATAAGAAAACTAGATTTGAAATTAAGACATATAATTGTTTGTAATAATTGCATTTTGGCCTAAAACACTTATATATTGGAATTTGGTTTGAAATTTATTGGCGTGAATAGTATTTGCATTTTATTGATAAAAAAGTCGGATGCCATTAGTTAAGCGACCTTTAAAGAAAGAGTTGGGTCAAGTATACCATTTTCATCATATTAGTGCTCCAATATGAAGTACATGCCTCAGCTCTAGCTTTAATTGTGAGTGGTCTATTAAGTAATTTTTTGTAATTTTTCGGAAAGTTCTCATCCCTGGGTGTTCCATGTAGTAATCTTAAGAAGTAGAAGTAGGTGGTCCTGGCCTAGGACATTGCAGGTTAAATTCGACCACATTTTTCTAATGTATAAGAAACAGTTGTGGAGTACTGATATACGCCTTAAGTACTATTAAAGTAATCATCAAATCGTCCTCAAGGATTATACCTGTACTTCACATATTTTCAACTAAAAAAATGTAAAAAATTATATGAAAATATTGCGATTTGAAACGTATTCTTCGGAATGGCTTAATTTGCTGCTTTTTCACTTCTCATAGATTTTAGAAAGTAAAGTTAAATCCCATTTATAACTCAAAAATGTTTAGGTTTGAAATTCCTCATATATGTTATCTTTCCTGCCGGAATTTATAATTACTATACGGACCCGTGTGCATATTGCGCAACAAATATAATAGTCTCATATCACATATCAACAGAAATCAGATGTGCTATCAATCAACCTTCTATCAATAAAAATTTACATGCGCTTGCGCTGTCATCTGGCGAATGTTAGCAACTGCCGGCAATGCAGTGTTAGTTCTAATCGAATATTCACAATAGCGCCATAGTACAAATAAATTTCTTTGTGTGCTCACAATCGTTTATTTTTAACAAATTATTTTTATAAAATATAGCTAAACAAAAGCCCTACGACCAGTAATGCCCAAAGCTCGCTAATAGCATGAATCTCCATCTTTACAACAAAAACTTTATTTGTAGCTTTGGGTTCCAAATAAGAGTGGAAAAGGGATCTGCACAAAAAAACAGCAATTAGAAATAATATATAACTCCCTGAACCCTTCCGAAATGCGTCGTGTTTTTTGGGAATAGAAAAATGTTGTATTTATTGCTAGGTGGTTACTCTAATATCGATGACACATGTCACATGCACCGAAATTGTTATTTTTCTTTTGATTATTGATAGCATAGGTAGATTTTTTAGTATTGTCATCGAAAATGCTGCAAAACCATATCAAATTAAGAAAGTCATTTTGGAAACTAGTCATTATTAAACCTAATTTATTAAGCTAATTCTTTACCATCTAGTTAATGCACATTAAGATCCCGTCTGTCTTGTTTTTATATCTTCAACAGCATTCATATTGACCAATGTATGCATAAAAGTTTGCAATATTGCTTCTGTCACTGCTGTTACAATTACAATTTGCTGTTTGCTATTGTTTTCATTTCAACCGCGACAGTTTTATTGTTGATTTTTTTTTTAACTTCTCCTTTTCATTGTTTAAATTGTAGCGTTTTCTTTTTATTATTTTCCTTTAATGTTGTCAGACCATGCACAAATGATAACTCTTTTCATCTGTCAACTGAAAATATGAGTTCAGGAAAATGATTTCGGTTTGGTATCCTCAAGTGATTTCAGGTCGAAAGGGAGTAGCAAACAAATGGGCTTGCTTTTTAATAAAAGCCTATAAATAAAAAAAAAATGGTTTAAAAAAGTAAATGTGTTGGTAACAGTTTTTTTATAGCGGTAAGAAATAACAGTAGATTTGAGTTTTTGTTAATATCTGCAAATATCTAAAGCGCTGGAAGTAGGTTGGACGTTAGTCCCAATAATTAAAATTTTGTTGACATTAACGAGTTGAAAATTAATTCTGGCCAGCAAAATGTTTGATTTGAATTGTAAATCAAAATTTTTCAACAGCAGTGAAAAATCTGTTCCTCGTTTTGCCATAAAGAAAGAAAATTCATACGAACTAAACAGCTTTTATGGGGTTCATATGCAAGAACAGCAATCCAAAAACATTTTAATTAAAAAATGTTTTTTAAGCGGGGTCGCCTCTCTGCAAAACCAATGCAAAAATTCATCTATATTGCAGATGTCGCTCGCTGTTGTCACAAAAATGTAGATAAAATCAATTTCACGAATTTGAAGAAACAAACAAAAAGCAGCATGACGCAAGTTTTAAGAGAAGTTCTGCTCAAATTGCAAGGTTGCCGAGAGATTAAGGTTTTCCAGGGCTCGTAAAACAAATCCTGGGGTTAAGGTTAGGTTGAACTGGCTGGTCGATAAAGATTTCGCATATACTGAATGTGTACATAGTGTTACCCCCTATCGGGTACCAGGATTTATGTAGTAGAATAACTCCGTTCATTTGACAAATACCGGAAGTTTTCTGGGACCTTGCTTAATTGCGGTCTTGAGATCTGGCAACTCTGCCACCCCTTATAACAGGAACCTTGACCTGGCGAACGCAGCACACGAAAACAGAACGTTCTCAACCGTTTCCTCTTGCAGCTCGCACTTCGTGCAACTGCATTTATTGACCGACGGGTGTGAAGGTAGCCTGCTTTGCCTACCACACCGAAGATTCTGGGTTCACGCCCCTGGAAAAGAAACATCAAAATTTTAGAAATAAGCTTTTTCAATTAGAAGAAACACAGAAGGCAGTATCCAATAAGTATGCCCATCGTGAGCCTTAAGTCTTCTCTCTTCAGAGGTATGAACTACGTTGTGAGTCTAATATCGTAGGCTCTGCACACGATCGTATAAATATATAGTCTGTATTGATTTTTCTGTAAACAAGGAACTCATAATAAAATGTGGGAATGAAAATTGCCGTAAATACCCAATGTAGGGTTTGGTTTTTTCATCCAATTTTTCAGCCCATACAATAACTCAGGTAATGCTGCATTGAAAAGTTAAGTTAAGTTGGTTAAATTCCAGGAATAGCAATTGAGCGTATGAGATGTCAAACTATATATAATCATAAGTCACTTATGCTTAGGTAAATTTTGGTAATATATCAAATATTTACAAATGCGTGAGATATTTTACCGAGAGCCATCAGGCATATCTATGATCAGATTTATAACCAGTTAGGTAAGATTAGGTTATCCTTCGACGAATTATGTATTTTAACGGTATTTGGTTGTCGTCATACAGAAAAATGGAAGTAATGAAGTACCAGGATTTATGTTATTTAATACCTCCGTTGACTTCGCAAATAGTAAAAGTTGTTAAGAACCCAGCTAAAGCTGCCTCGAGATCTAAAAACGCCACCGCCTCTAATAGCTACACAGCATGTAAATAATTACAGCGTGCACCTCTTACACTTGTTGTCACAAATAAGGCCCAATTCAAAAGCATATGACACCAGAAGATAAAACGAAGTAAGTATCTACGTTATGAGATGCAACTCTTCCCTCCTTAAAGCTAGTAGGCCGCATGATTTTTGATGTTTTCAGCACCATGTTTCAATCTACGCCCTGGCTACTCGATTGATCATATGCCGCTCCTGTCACGTTTTCATCTTACCCCAATTGAGACGTAAATAATTAATTTAAAACTATATGGGCTGATATACTTCCGAGGGCACTTAGGACTTAAATATTATATGTCGCCTCCGAACGGTGTCTTTAACCAAATAATTTTTTGCTGAGAAGCTTTTAATGACAGAAATACATTCGGACTGATTGCCAAACCACGACGAAGAGCGACCGCGCTAGAAATTTTTGTTCCACTTGCGAAGTTCGCCGTAATGTTACCGAGTGCTGCAATCTTCTTTGTTACTTTCTGTGCATCCTTCTTTCCTTTTCATTGCCTTATAACCTATTATGACCGGGAACTCAGTAAAGATGGCTGGTTTGCACTCCAGATGGATGAAGTGCTATGTCTCTCCAACTACTAGGCATTCAGTGGATGTAATACGCAAAAACAGCTTTCAATCTCTATACAGTAGAAGTCACTTAAGGCCAGGTGTAGGACGTAAAATTGTGGATCGTTAGAAAACCCGAATTAGTCAAAGTAGGTCTTGATAGGGACGCATTGAGCCAGCATATTACGCCGCCATTTCAATATAATGAAATAATATGTTAGGCATTAAATCTTTGAAATTTATAAGCTGCTCAGTCAAAAAAATATAGTTACTAAGCTGAATAAATAATGCTTCTATGGTACCAGCTTTAATGCCCGGATAGTAAAATTAGTTTTCTCTAACCGACTTTGTCAGCTTATAGGTACATATAACTGAAGGCAATGGAAACAGATTATCAAACACTTGCAGGTATAACAACAAAGATCAGCAAGCTGCCAGCAAACAAAATGTCATCAGTGCACTAAAAATTCCATTTCTCACACACACACACATATATATTTGTGTGCGTTTAAACGTTTAATGGTGTGCGAAGCACATTTATAACGATGTTGAAATGATAATGTCGCCGTAACTTGTTCCGCGTATTTTTAGTCTACTTTCCGGCGCGCAACCGCGTGCAAGTAACACAAAAAAACACATATTGCAAAATGAAAGGAAACGGATGTGAGCGATATGAGTGCGAATATGAACTCACATATACATATGCAAATGGTAAAAACGTGAATACCCAACAAAAATGTAAACCTTATCTGTAGTTAAAAAAGACGCACAGGTGTAAAACTAAAGTCCATATATTAGTTGTATAATGCTTATGTATGACGTAAAATAGTGATTAGAGGCATATCGTTTTCTACAGTGAATCAACTCACAACCATAAAGAAAACACTGTGTCAATGTGAAAGGCAAGCGGTAGAAGAAGATGAAATGGTCCCGATATAGTTCAGAAAGGGTTTTGAAAACAATTCCGGAATGATCGCTAAATAGTTTTGAAATTGCAAAGCAATGCCGAAAGCATTTGAGAATGTTCCACAGAGAGTCTAATACAGAAAACAACTCCGAAAGTATTTAAAAATAGGCCTGACACTAGCTGGAATTTATTTCCAAATCAACTACATTAATCGAGAAATCTTTCAGAACTCATCATAGGTTAGATTCGTAGGCAGTCACCATAGCAGAGGAAGCTCACTCGGACAACATGAAGATCCATTATGATACCTCATAAGATAAAGCTAACGCGAACTATAGCTATTTAGAGAACTATTGCGCTACAACTATGTCGTTTCTAATAAGACTTATCGCGACTATGGATAGGTCCTTGGGATGACCCAAATACTTTAGCTCAGTTCTGTTGAAATATGGATAGCACAGCAGCATAGTCGGTGATTCCATCTTGTAATTCTACATGAAACTGCAGAAAGAAGGGTTTTCCAATATATTGAGAAGTACCGAATGGATTCCGATTGGGCTGTACCAGTAAAGCACCAAACGCCTTTGATATATGAGCCTTGGTGAACCCAAAAATTTCAGCTTACAGCTTGCTATTTTCTTTCGCTCAGCCCAGCATTTTCTAAGCTGATTCGAGCCCCATCTATAGACAAGCAAAGCACAGAGGGTCAAGGGTACCTTACTTTAATTTAAGTCATGTATATTGATATGTCCCAGGGCTCAGATGATATTAATACTCGCGACGATGTCAGGAATTTCCATATCATCATCGATCGCACCACAGTGAAATTTAATGATTTAAGCTATTGTAGTAGATATTGAATTCTCTTACCGTAGTAGCACCAAGCAGCATCCACTCCACCGCAACCTTAATCACGTCAACTTCCGCTTGGAAGACACTGAGCTGATCCAGCCTTACGTTGATGCGCAAACAAAACAACCCTTCTCCAACGTTCCCGACAACTTTGACCCAACTGTTAGCCAGTTTACCAGTCGACTGACCCATATAAATTCCTTTCCCCACTCCTCTTTTGAAGACATATCTGTTTTGAAAGTTGCTGTTTTTGGCACATACTTATTTGTCTTGTCTGCGATGAAGTCAAGGTTGGTAAGAGTACTGGAATACCCTAGATGAGGAAGCCGAAAGCCCATGTGAGGAATCTGGATCAGTGCACTGGCCGCAGCCGCCTTGCCCATATCCATCGGATGTATGTTCAAAACTATTTATAAACCAATCTAAAAAAAATCTTACAAAAGCTATTTGAAATGAACCCAAAGTGTTAGGAAAATATTCCCTTAATAATCAAGAACCAGTCAAAATATATGAAGTAATCCTAAAATGGTCACAACACATGACGGAACGGGACATTCCTATTTTATGCTGACTTCGAAAGGCAGAAATACGCACGAAGGGTTTGCCAAACCACTTCCAAAGGGCGACACCGCTTGAAAATAAATTTTTATAATCTAAAAAATTTTTCTGAACATCTTGATGTTTCTTTTCCGGGGCCTTCAACCTAGTACCTTTGCCATGGTAGACGAGTATGACATCACCACACCACAATAGCCAAAGTTATACGTAGGGAATGTAAATTAAGGTTAAGAAATATTACTAAAAGACCCTGCCTTAAAGATATACTCTCAATAAGTCGAAATGATCCAAAAATTCTTACAAAACGATCCCAAAGAAGATACCAAAATTATCAATATATAGTTCCAAAATGATCAGAAAAAGAGTTTGGAAACGATTGCGAGCGTAATTATGTTACAAAATGTGTTGAATATTGTTTAAAACATAACTGTTTCCCAGGAGCTTTTGACCTCCATTTAAAAAGCCAATAGATATTTTGAATCTGTCTGCGCAACTAATTTCATACCAAAACGTCCAATGATGTGATTGAGTCACACAGCGATTAAAAAATAAATAAACGTAAGGCGCGATAAACTCCGAAGAGATTTGAGGTCGAGCTTCTCATCCAATTTGCGTCGTGCGCCTTTTTTTAATTTTGGCGGGACGGGACCTACTCGTTTTATGCCGACTCCGAACGGCATCTGCAAGGCAGATGTGTCTTCACTGAGAGCTTTTCATGGCAAAAATATACCCGGATTCAGGGTCTTCGGTGTGGTAGGCGGAGCCCGCTACCATCACACCACAGAGGCCGCCACGGCGATTACCAAATACATAATTTAAAGAAAGTGTTCCAAGGCAACGTAAGACTCACTTTTTCATAAAACTTAGGTTAGGAGGGTTCTTTCAAATTACCTTCGTTAAAATTCAAGCTTTCAGAAGATAAGGCTAGCGTCAATGTATAAAGTAAATAAAAGTTATTAAAGGGTTTACAAACAAAACAGAATATACCGGAAACCTAGATCAAAAGTTAACTAAGTCACAAATCTGAAAATTTGAAGTTATGCACACTTCAAGGTTCCCCTTTTAGTACCTACCGGGATATATACTCTATAATAAATCGCTTGCACTACACACCGGATCTTGGTAGAACCTAATAATAGCATTGGGACCCCACATCCATAATGAATCAGTTGCCTTTCCTGAACATTGTAATTTTTTGAGTTGATTGCTTTTTAAACGGTTTTATTTAGCTTGAGACGACAGGCCGCATGGACGCATGCGCGGCTGCACGGCCGTTGTGAACGAATTTTGTAATTGAAATTTAAGTAACTTCCCGATAAGCTACAAGCATGAAATTTGGAATATAGTTCAGAACCCGATGACAATGCAATAATAAGAAAAAAATCGCCGCTAGGTGGCGCATGGATCGAGATATTCGCAAAAATCGTATTTGTCGACCGATTTGGCTCATATTTGGAACACTTAATACATACAAGAATGGAAATCGACCTGTATAAAAAATCGCCGCTAGGTGGCGCATGGATCGAGATATTCACAAAAATCGTATTTGTGGCCCGATTTGGCTTATATTGGGAACACATAATACATGCAAGAATAGAAAGCGACATATGAAAAAAATTGCCGCTAGGTGGCGCATGGATCGAGATATTCGCAAAAATCGTATTTGTGGACCGATTTGGCTCATATTTGGAACACTTAATACATACAAGAATAGAAATCGACCTGTGAAAAAAAATCGCCGCTAGGCGGCGGAAGGATCGAGATGTTCCCAAAAATCATATTTGTGGTCCGATTTTGCCCATATTTGGAACACATAATATATAGATACATGAATAGAAAGCGACCTATGATGCCAGATTTGGCTCATATTGGGAACAAATATTGCATACAGTCCGGTAGAAGTGACATCAAAATATTTTGGAGTTGGAGGAGGGACAAGCATACGTAGCTCAGAGTCGAGTAAAGTCTTTGGAAGGATTATGTATTGAGGACTTAGGTTATAAAAAATTGTCAGGAAAGAGTTCTTGTAATAATGAGTCACTAAATGAACTAAATATAATGAGAAATAATAGGCAATTAAATAAAGACTAAAAACTTGAAAACAAAATAATTAAAAAAAATTTTAAGTTAAACGGTTTTATTGAAAACAATACTTACATGAAATAATAATAATACGAAAAGCTAGAAAATAATTAGGTAGGTCCTAGGTACTAGTCATCAAACTCCTTATCAATCTATGGCGTTGATCAGACAATTAAATAAAAGCGTTGGACGCGTCATATTTCTACTGATAGTCATAAGTAAAACTAACTGAACCTTAATCAGTATTTTCTAGCTTTTCGTATTATTATTACTTCATGTAAGTATTGTTTTCAATAAAACCGTTTAACTTAAAACATTTTTTTTAATTATTTTATTTCATCTCAGTTTGCAATATTTTATAATTGCCTTATGATTAGGTGCATCGCTAACACCAAATTTTGCTTCAATTATTTGCTACATGTAAATAAGCATTCAACGTCTATGTAAATTTTCATATAATCGTAATTTTAGGAAATTTTTCAATGAAAATTATTCCTTTGTTGAAAGTTGTGTTGCTTACAAGCAGGGCAAATAAAGTGTGTGTAAGTGTGTTTGTGTGTGTGTGTGTGTGTGTGTGTGTGTGTGCATTTAATAATGTATAGGAGTGGAATTTGTGCCAATAAACTTCCCAATTCCCTCAACCCATATTCAGCTTAACCAGTCAACCAACAATTTTGGATTTCTGAAGCTTTGTATACCAAAATTTTTACCTAAAGCCTTATCCTTCAAACACTTCAACCAGCATCCTTACTCCACACTCTCTCAACTTTCGTTTAACTTTCACGCATTTCTATATAGCATCATAAACTAAGGTAAATTTATTTTCTAAATTGTCCTCCGCTATATAACCAAACGTGCAGCCAAAAGATTAAGATATGTGTATGTGAGCGTGTGAAAATGAAAGCTTTGTATTGGAATATTTGTTTATTTGACTTGGTGTGTGTGTGTGTTGTATTTGCGCTTTTGACTGCTGTAGCTGCTCATGGTGAAGTTCGTCAATTAATCGAGTGAATGAGCTGCGTTTAATTGAAATTTTATGGCTTCTAAGTTAGTTTAGCTGCGTTCGTTTTCTACACGACTTTCTGCAAAATTAAAAGAAAGGAAACGGATAATCTATTGTATGCTCTTTTGTTTGCTGACATTTTATGGGTCAACATATTAAACTTTAATCGATTTTTGTTGAAACGCATTAGTAAGAAATTTTTATATGGACGGAATGTAACCTTATGTAATAGACTTGAGCTGCTAAAATTGTATTCTAAAACTTTTTAATCTAGAGTCCAACAATAAGCTCTCTTGCGGATCAGGCGCTTTGAGATGAATATGCCTAGAGAACCTGGAGTCGGGTTAGACATCAATGAAGGAAAAACTAATATAGTTTTGTTTGCTTGACAATATAAGGTCTCGATGTGCACTCGGCTTAAGCTGGAAGCGGTAATCCTACAAGGGAGGTACAGCACAAACTATCTTTGAATTTCTCTAGATGGTAAGCAATAATTGCTAAGGATACAGAAATAAGTAGATCCTACAAGCTGCCAGATCACTGCAGTGTCTTTTGTGTGAAGTGTATATAGGTGCTTTAGCTGCAGTCGCGTATTGTGCCGAATGTTGAATTCACTAGGCTGTTAGTAAATTATCACGCAACAACAAAAACATGAAGCAGCCACTCTTATGTACATGTACACATTAAAGCTAGCAACACCTACATGCAGTCATCAGCCGAAGTTGTTACTTACACATACACACGCATATAGCTCAATTACCAAGCAGGAGATACAATAGTTCTAGAAGGCGAGACGTCTAGACGTTAGTAGATATATGCGGACGAGGCAACAGAGAGTATAAAAGTAGAGCAAGCTGAAGAATGACTGACCAGTTTGATTTAAACTCGCATAAGTTGTGAAGTACGTAATATTGAAGTATAACTGTATTGCAGTAATCTCACACAGTACTTCATCAAGAAGTGTTCTGTAATGCAATGAAGCATTGTAAAAAATTCGCTTAGGCCGTACCATACATCTTTACTGGGTTTCCGGTCATAAAGAAATATAAGGTAACGAAAAGGCCGGTGAGTTGGTAAAGGAGAGTGCAATACTCGCTGAGTCGACGATAGACATACCAATACGCTTGGGAGAAATCAAAAGGTGGCAGTAGTTGCATATTACCCATAAAGCAGTAAAATTTCTAAGATTATGTGCAAAGCCTACAATATTAGACTCACAAAGTGGCTCATACCTCTGAAGATAGAAGACCTAAGGGTCACGATGGGCATACTGGACACTGCCTTCTGACGTGACATGCTTATAAGTTAGGCCTCGTTCGTAACAGCAAGTGCAGGAAGTGTTAGCTGCAGGAAGAAATGGTTGAGCACGTTCTGTGTTCATGTCCTGCGCTCGCCAGGTGAAGGCTCCAGCTATTAGGGGCGGCAGAGTTGCCAGATATCGTAGCAGCAATTAAACTCGGTCCTAGAAAACTGCTAGTATTTGCCAATAGGACAGAGTTATCCTATAACGTATGTCCTGGCACCTGATTGGCTCCGTCGTCCAACAAATTCTGGTAACGCTATGAACACATTCAGTCTAACTAACCTAACCTAAGCAGCAGTCGCTTCATATATATACTGACAATCATACGGGCATAAAACGACAAAATTTACGAACAACGATCAGGTATGCCAATGGGATCTCCAGCCTCCCCAGTGATAGCTGACATTGTTTTAGATGAACTACTAACAAGATTCGAGATGGAATCAAAAAGCATACCCCGATTGCTAACCAAATACGTTGACGACTTATTTGCCATCGTCAAAACGAGCGAAATGGAAAACATGCTTAAACTACTTAATACATATTACAAATCCATACGATTTACTATGGAAGTGGAGAAAAACAACAGACTTCCCTACCTTGGCACATTAATAATTAAAAATAATAATAAGTTATACATTGATTGGTATAAAAAACAAACAGCTTCGGGTAGACTTATCAATTATAATTCCAAACACGCACCCAACACTATTTTGAACACAGCGAAAAATTTTATAAGAAGGGTTCTTAACATAAGTGATAAGATGTTTCACAACAAAAACATAGCCATAATTAGAAAAACCCTGGAACAAAATTCTTTTCCCAGGTCCCTTATAAACAAACTGATTCACAAACATCACACAGCGAACGCCAATAATAATACAACCGAGAAAGGTGATAAAATTTATAAATCAATGACATATATTCCGGGAGTGTCTGAAAGAATCAAGGGTTCAAATTTATATGACAAAGAGAAATATGAAATCGCGTTTACTTACAACAACACTCTACGACCAATTTATAGTAATTTAAAGGACAAAATACCAAATCATGAGAAATCCAACGTGGTGTACAAAATTCCATGCAACGGCGACGGGTCCCACGTATGCGAACAAGTATATGTAGGGACAACTAAACTTAAACTAAAGACGAGGCTTTCCGCCCACAAATCGAATATTAAATTGAGAAATAATAATCCAGAAAACAAGACAGCATTGGCTGCGCATTGCAAAGACACGGGACACTATCCAGATTTTGAAAACGTAACCATTCTGGAACATGAAAAACATTATAATAAGCGCTTCATTTTAGAAACCTTACACATTTTGAACACCCCTAATGATGCAAAACTGAATTTTAAATCAGATGTAGATCATTGTGCACAAACCTACAGAAATTTGGTCTTAAAACAACAACATCACGCTGCTGTCAGTTAAGCACACTCACTAAACTTAAGCTGGAACAATAACTCTAGCAATGCTGAGAGCATAACATACATTAGATACGTAAATACATAAATATATATATATATATATTTAACTTTTGTTGACACATTTTTTATTGTATACATATGTTTTTTGTTTACACTTGCGGTACATGAAATTGTTTATATTCGCGGGAGTTTTTGATTTATCTTTATTTATATTTTTCGCTCTTTTGTTTTTACTAAAATTATGTTGTCATAATTTCTGTTCAGTCGATATGTGTAAGTCGTATTCTTGCTACGTAAATGTATGTTTAAAAATGTTAATTGTTTTCTTTTCGTAGATTCTTGATGATGACTTCAGATTGAAGTCGAAATATCGAAAAATAAATATATTTTGAATACTACTAAAAAAGAAGTTTTATTCAATAATCTGGCCTAAAGCTCAATCAAAATTATCAAATTATACGGGCATAAAAGATATAAATTTACACGGCACTTCATAAACTATCTTTCTTCAATGCAAGCAAATTTTAGAGAGACATTTTTTCAAGCATCTGTGCTAGGTTTCTGCTCATAAAGAGATAGATGGTAACAAAAAGCCGATGATTTTCCAAAGAAGGCTGAATGATTCGACTAATCTGCGGTAGACATCCCAATGCGCTTGGACGAAATCATAATTATATAGGAGTTGCATATGATAAATTAAGCAGGAAAGGTGTGTGCTGAAACGCTGGGCTGCAATATTTCGAATATCGTGGGGAAATCGTTCGATACAATACTCGCAAAGTTATTTATGTCTCTAACGAGAGGCTCATTTTGAGACACTGGCTTCTCGCGTCACTTGCATATTGACCAGATCCGAAGCAGCAATTAAGCTTGGTCTCAGCAAAGTCTTTGTATTTATAAAGAGGGAGTAGTTATTTTATAAAATAAGTCCTGTTACCTAATTTGGGTTTTCCATTTGGTCGTGAAACACGTTTTGGTAATAGTATGAACACATTCAGTATATGTGAGGTCCAATCAAGCTAAACTAAAATTTAATCAGGTTACCAACGTAACATACATGAGGTGAAACCCTTCCACAAATTTTTATGTGCGGTTTCCTTGTTTATGAAAGAAATCCTGAAGTCTGATAGACTTTTGTTCTGACCTTTAAGCTCTTCAACGTGATCGAGAAAACAATGGGACCAGGACTAGTTCATTTCAGACAGGTGAAGAATCAAAAACTAAGATGTTTTGTTTATTAAGTAGCCAATATAGAATGCAATATAATTTGTAGTAGGGTCTGACACAGTGGTAAAATCAAAAGCTACCAGTTCTTGGAAATTATTAGTTTCATTGTCTTTTCCTCAGTGAAGAAAACTTAAAGACCCCTCCTGGAGTAATAGATAATACTTTATATTCCAGAGCATCTTAATTTAGTAGTAAACGTGCATTCACTTAATTAGTATTCTTGTGGAAAGAAGTGGATTAGGCTCTGACAAGTTTAGACTGTTCTTTGTATAAGCTTTCTTTCTTTCTTTTAGATATGCGAAAAAATTAATGAACATGTCTCTTATACTAAACGCCAGACGTAACTGGTTTAAGTAGTTGTATAGCTGTACAAACGATAAAGATATCCCAAGAAGGTTTAAGATGAAGTCAAATGTAATATTTTAAGCTTTAAAGATCTGGTGGTCTTCAGAAATAGCACCTGCCGACCCTTGCTCTATTGTAAATGATTCGCTATGACCTGTATAAAACTCTCAAACTTATTTCACTAACTTTTTGCTCGAGAAATTTGGAGTCACCAGAGCCTCTCGATATATATGTAATATATATGTAATATATATAAAACAATTTTTTGCACTTCAATGCTATAACCAGCTTTTTAAGCTCTCGCTGTTTTCATTTGATCACACATTTTCTAACCTTCAAATTTACTAGGAGGCTTATACATCACCATCAATTCCCACCAAAGGGTGCATATTAACACCCCAACCAGTTGATCTTGGGGGAGCTGATTTTAGTATCGCCGTCCAAGTTACTTCGGCGATGATTTTATTTGTAAAAGTAGATTAAAGCCAGCTCTAACAAGGAATGGAACAGTATCCCACACAAGCTATATCTAGGTGACTTTTTTGGCTAGATGTTCAGCAGCTCTTTTCAGTTCTTACGGATGCCGTATATTTGAAGAGGGCTTCAGATCTAATGAAAAGCAACTCTAAACATGCTCCTTCGAAGTTTTAGTTCCATATGAACAGAAACTACAAATCTTAGTTGACCTTTAATCAGGCTTATTTCAAATGAAATTTCCCGCACATGCAAATTCTCAACCAACCAAGTTGTTCACGGAGTTGTGGCTTGCATATGTCATGAGTGGCTCCAGACCTGTGATCTCTGTACTAAGTATTCTATGAGTTTTCTTTTTCAAAAATAAAAGCCTGCTTGCTTTGATGACTATTGCAAAATGGTCAGAGTAATGTAATAGATCCTAACTTGTACGTTTTGAAGTTGGACTGTAAGTGCAAAAATGTAATAGTTATTTTAAGAAATTTTTTAATTTTCGACATAGGAAGTCTTCATTAGATTTAGATCTTAAAAGTGGAGGTCAAGGGTGAAACATGCAATGATTTTTTTTACTAAAGTTGATTTTTGTTACTTATTGGGAATAATGAATGAACGAGGGGAGATTCCGAAGCCCCGCACAGCATTCGTTTAAGGAAATTTCACGTAAGGGGGTCACCTTGTCTGAAAATTCGTTTGATTTCAAATGGCTGGGAGAGGTTCTTCTCAGTTTTTACCGAGTTGGTGTGGCTGAGCGTCAATTGGTAAAGCCTAATTAATTTTGCACGGAACTTATGTTCAGACATGGCATGATACCAAAATTTGTTTGCCCTGTCAAAGGTTCTGAGAAATGTTTTAATCTATAAATTTTCTTCTTGACGGATATCTATAGCTCTATATATACAACGCCGGTTGCTACATCACATTCGTTTCAGGGCAATTATGCTTTATCTTTAAGGATTAACAATTTTCAGGTGATTGGTTTTTATAGAAGGTAATATTAAAGAAGGAAACTAACAACTGAGTTGGGTATGTTTATTTCAATTGTCTAAAGACGGTTTTCTATTTTTCAAGTTGCGCTCCATTTTATCACAAATATATTGCGATTTACAGCAGGGGGGATTTAAGCCGAGCTTTTCTTCCAATAAGCGCCATGCTGCTTATAAATTTTCCTACATATAGGCGTACGGGACCTACATATTTTATGTATGTTATGTTACGACACCGAATGACAGCTGCAAGACAGATGCATTTTCTCTGAGAAGCTTTTCATGGCAGAAATACACTCGGAGTGCTTGCCAAACTACTTTCGAGAGACGACCACGCTTATAATTTTTTTTACCAAATTGAAACAATTTTTTTTTTTTTTAATTTTTGATGTTGTTTGCCCGAGACTTGAACCCAGGACCTATGTTGGAGAAGGTTTAGTTTTAAAATTGGCTTTCCAAGTATTTCTCAGTTGGCATCTCAATCTTATATTTGATTTCACGGCAGCTGTCTCCAAACTATCCCTGCAACCGTTGGGGATTTAATATTTACTCTGATATTCAGACGACTTTCATAGCGCTAAGCTTATTTTATGATAACCGTCGGCACTACATAGAATTAACAAAGCCATTCTAAAAAGGACCATCGCAAACAATTTAAGAAAAAAGTTACCATTTTTGGCACAAATGAATCAAAGTGGCAACTTTGTTCATATGTAACACATTTTTGGAGTGAAATAATTGCTGCACGCCCATATGAGTTTTACTTTAATGTGTGGTCAGTTGTGGTAATTCTGCTGCAATACTAGCAACGCCATGACCGTTGCCAACAACAACGGATTGAGCTGCAAAACGACAACAAATATAACACTCACAAACAAATTCTAAAATCTTGCTAAATATAACAAAAAGTCAAACATGAAAACCACATAATTTCCAGCTCGGTAAGCAACAATACAATTTTAGATAACACATTTTCTTTTTAAGTAAAGATACTAGTTCTTAAACCTGCTCGCTGTTTGTTGTTGTTACTGTTGTTGTATAAAAGCAGCTCAAAAGCACTTTGCGGAAAGTAAAGCAATTTGTTGAAATTTTAGAAAATTGGCTGCCAAAGACTATGCTAGTCGTCACTAGCGCAAATACTATGAGATATTTATTAACATACATACATATATTTGCTACATGAAATAAATGCTTACAAGCTTATAAAGGTGTATTAAAGTATATATTAATTATATGTATATATGTAAGTACATACTTGTATATTTTTGTTCGCTTGACCGGCTGCCTGATTTTAATGCTTACAAAATTCTTGTATATATTCCTTGTCCAACCACAAACCTTTTAATAAGCAAAAATATCCCAAGCGAATTTGGACTACAAATTATTGTTGGTATACTCGTTGCTAATATAATAACAAAACCAACGATTTTCTGGAATTTTGTCCAACAAAATATATATAGGCGTACTTTTGCTAAAATCTTTGATTCCTTTTGGGTCTAGGAATTCACTATAGTAGTAGTAGCAGTGAGGAATTGAGTCCCAGAGCTAATTAAATGTCTGTCTCAATCCAAAATGCAAAGATTGTAGTAAAATCTTTCGCAACGAACCTAACTATGTGAAAATAAGAATTTGCAGTTATCTATGTATATCAGGAAACGATTTGTTACTCCGAACTTGTTGGGACAAAAAAATTGTCTTTTCTTGAGGAGCTAATAAGCTATGAAAATTTAGTGTTGAAAGCATTGCTTATTCTTATTAACACTTCTGGTAAGTATTCTTCGCTGTTGACGTATCTTGATGTGGTGTATGGCTGATATTGTGTCATCCAGGTACTGGCCATTTAGAGAAAGATGCTGCGGCCTTATATATTTACATGATTCGTTGTTCATGCGAGTGGTAACCAAGAACTTTCTTGCTTCTACGGCTGTACGTTTTTCATGTGAAGAGGACGGCACTTCTTGATTGCCAGTTGTATTTTATTTAACATGTTAACATAATAACTGGCACAAGTGTCCTTAAAGAAACACGAGAACTTGTTGCAGTCATTCGCGAGGTGAACATAATGACTTTCCTTTTTTATGTGAGCGGCGGTCGAGTGCAAGTCTTTTGAGTGTAGTGGAAGACTGAAAAGAAACTCGGATGAGTGGTGACGAATTTTTTACGCAGAGGATGGAAGGATAGGTCAATATTTTATATATTTACTAGAAGACCCGGCAGACGTTGTCCTGCGCTAAATTTGGCCTGTCTGCATACATTTTAATAAGCTTTTTCCACCTGACTCTGCCCTCCCCCTCTCTTCACTTTTTCCTAATCCTTTTATTCACTCCTACCTCCGTCCTTTTCGCTTCATATATCTCCATCTTCGTCTCATTATCAATCTCCTTTTCATTCTCTCTTTTTTCTTCTCTCAATTCCTTTTCATTCTTCTGCATCCCTTATTGCAGAGGGTGGTATGTATTTTATTTCAGTCCCAGTTGCAGTCCCCCTCCGAGTCAGTTTAATATATATAGATTTTTATTTTTCACACTTCACTATAATATTAAAACGGAATGCAGATATTCGTTGCTTTTGAAATTCGGCTTAAAAATTGCACATAGAACAACTAAAGACTCTCCTGAATTAAAAAAAATATCTTAGTACCTCAAATCGCGGGCCCCTCAGAAACTCAGAAACCCCGGGCCACCCTATCGCCGGCCCTGGTGATGTACTATATATATAAATATATTATATGTATGTAAAGTTAAATAAGCACGTGCACAAACATATCCATATCAATTGAAAAGAGGTGCACCACTGCGTATACGTAACATTTTATTGTTACGTATAAACAAATAAAAAAATTTGCAATAAAATAATATTGCGATTATAAACTGAGATATAACCTATCCTAAGTCTCAAGCTAGATCAAACTACACACGGGGTGTAAAACAAATTCAAAATCGGTTCAATAGTTTAGGAGTCCATTTCGGCCGAAAATGTTTTGACACGGGTTTTTTTTATATTAAGATGTATAGGGCCTCGGAACCCAAGTAACGGCGGTATTTTGTGCGCGAGATGCAAATCAGGCATTATTATCTAGTAATTTCTTAGACTTTGGTGGGTAACGAACTACACGATATTAAAATGCTCGTGGGAAGAGATGCACCATGCGGCAACAAATTATCTAGGAATACGTCCGAGATCATTCCTGGAATAGATATATAGATCAACATCACATGAGGACTTTATGTGTCGTTAGCGATAAGTAATGATGCTGATGCGGCTGTCGTAGTGTAGTGATTGCACGCTCGCCTCATTCGATGAAGGCTCTCAATTAAAGGTCGGGGTAGAGCAAAATCTTTAGTAACAATCAATTAATTTTAATTAAAAAATAGTATTCTAAGCCGGGTCGAGTTTGGCAAATACTAAGTGTATATTTTTGGCATGAAGAGCCTCTCAGAGAAAATTCATCTCACTGCAGATTCCCCTCGAAGTAGACATAAAAATTTAAGTCCCCTTTTGATAATTTGTATTAAAAGGAAGCACATTGCGAATTAAGGGATAATTGCGTCTTAAATCTCCTTGGAGTGAATCGCGCATTGTATTTATTTTTGTTTTTGAACGATGATCAATTAGTTGAAAAGCGATGACGATAGATTTAAATCCGAGGTAGAGGTGAACACGCCTTAAGCTCTACCTCTGCAAAACGCATAAAAAAGGAAGCTCAAGGCTGGCTTAATCACTATTCCTACTACCTCAGGAAAGATGAAAAACAGTTTCTGCCACTTTTACTTCGAAAAGAACCCTATGAGAAGGTACTAAAAATAATGGAAATTTTTAAGGCTAGAAGAATAAAATGGAATTTATTAAAGCACAGATGAGAGGCCAGAAAATATTAAAATCCGATGAGGGACCTGGATGCCAACTGGTTGTAATTAGACGTGTACTTCTGTTGGGTCATTGCAGGAAATTCTTCACTATTGCTTCGGAAGCACTATCGCAAACACTAGTATCCTCATACGATAACGACAAAACTCTTGAGCAAAAAAACTCCATCAGAGCTGCAACAAAAAATCATAGGAGCTATATGGTGACAACCTAGACACAACAAGTAAGGAAGTCTAAGTTCGGGTGAAAGGCAGCGTCTCTGCCGAATTTTGTTACGATAGGTTTAACGATTTTTGATTTATGATTTATAATATTTGTAAAACCGATTTTATCACAAGTGGGCTGTGCACGCCCATTTAAAATTTTTTTTTTTAATTTTTATCAAGAGTTTCCATATCAGTCCACAGGTCAAATTTCAACATTCTAGGTGTATTATTTACTAAATAATTAGGTTTTTTGTGTTTTCCAAAATGTTATATATATATTAAAAGTGGGCGTGGTTATCATCCGATTTCGCTCATTTTCAATACCAATCTATTCTGGGTCCAGATAAGCTCGTGTACGAAATTTGGTGAAGAGATCCCAATATTTACTCAAGTTATCGTGTTAACGGACAGACGGGCGGACGGACGAATGGAAATGGCTCAATCAAATTTTTTTTCTTAAATTCTTCTTAAATTCTTTTACACATAAACTGCGATAATAGCACACTGTGCATCGAGCGGACAATCTCCCAAGTTCGCTAAAGCATCCATCTTACAGCAAGAAGCACATTATTCAAAGCGTTTCTCACTTGAAATGTTACACATTATTATAATGTTACACATTATTATAAACATAAAAAAAAATAAATGTAAGGCGTGATAACCTCCGTAGAGATCTAACGCCGAGCTTCTCTTCCAATTTGCGTCGTGCTCCTCTTGATTTTCCCTACAAATTGGTCGGACGGGACCTACATGTTTTATACCGACACCGAACGGCATCTGCAAGGCAGATGAGTTTTCACTGAGAGCTTTTCATGGCAGAAATACATCCGGAGCGCTTGCCAGACACTGCCGAGGGGCGACCCCGCTTAGAAAAATTTTCTTCTAATTGAAAAGCCTTATTTCTAAAATTTTGATGTTGCTTTGCCCGGGGTTTGAACCCAGGGCATACGGTGTGGTAGGCGGAGCACGCTACCATCACACCACGGTGGCCGCCACATTATAAACACTCCGCCAAATATACGACTGAACTACAAGACTGATACAGACAACGTCGCGCATATTTACAGACATTTAATTACAAATAAAGTAGTAACAAACTCCACGCCTAAGCAAGAGGACGTGTAAATTAATGTATGTCATTCGTTGTTACTGTTTCATCAATATTTTGTTTATATAATGTTATTTGTTTGTATAGATTTTGCACGGTTTTGGACGGATTTGAGGACGGTTACCGCGGAGTAACGGGAATATATCGGATTTTTAAAGAAAACTTGTGTTTATTATTTTTTAATTGACCTCGAGCCGGCAAAACGAATGAATATTAAATATGAAAGGTGGTCAAACAATTTACTCTACAAATTTTTTTTCGATACTGATGATTTTGATATATGGAAGTCTATATCTATCTCGATTCCTTTATACCTGTACAACCAACCGTTATCCAACCAAAGTTATAATACCCTGTGTACAAGTACAGCTGGATATAACATCTTACGCATCTGGAACTCGCAAACTATTATCTGGAGCAAACGCAGCGCTACATAGCTTTAAAAAAAAATAGTGTTAACTCATGGTCCATTTCCAGCAAGAAGTCCTGGAGTTCTGGCATGTGAAGCAAATAAAGAAAGCGGCTTAACGGTTCCATTTCAGTCTCAGAATAAACGATCTTTGTTGACAGTTGGCCTGCGTTAAAGGCATTGGAATCCATTTGAAAAATGATGAATATCATACGGACGTGTCGAGTCGTCCAGGCATTTATAACGCAACCCTCGTCCTCCCTTGGCTAAGTTTCTGAATGCGGTAATGATTTGATACAATTAATTTGCTGACAAAAAGACCGGGAAAGATTGGATATGAACTAGGCAAATGCGGTTACTAATATTATATTACCTGAGAAAAAAAATAAAAACGCAATATTAGCAATGAATTTGCTGTGATGATGCTGATGTCTTGCAGTCATGTTTGTATAAGAAAGTAACGAGCATTCTTCCCTATCTCATCAAAAATTACTCTGCACCGAACGCGTTTACTCGTGTCTGGCAAAACAAATTTACCTAAAATAACCAATGATGAGTACTACATTTAAGTAACAAAGTTCTTAGAACAAAAAACAAAACGCTTTTTCCCATTTTTTTTAACCCCGTACAGCATTTTTGGCTTAATCAATGTCCATGCCAGATGGAATGAGAGAAGCCCTTTCATCTATTGTCACTACCATTGTTGGATCGAAGTGAGAAACTTTACTCACTTTTGTGGAACTTTAACACGAGCTCAACTTCCTTTTAACCTGTCTAAGTCCACAGACGTTTTCTTAATTTTTAAATTTCATTTTTCAATATAAATAATATCGAGCTTGTGCTAAATAAACAACTCTCTTAAATGGTCCCTCACAGTTGTTATGTAATATTAAGAATGAATATAACGTAGTTACGGACACATACATATTATGACGCATTTTTATTGGTGTAAAAATTACAAAAACAAAATTCTTACTTTTATATTTTTTTATTATGGTCTTTTTAGTAAGGCGCTGTGATTGATTGAACAGTGTTTGTACGTAGATGCATACGTTGATATCTACGTATACGTTACCACTTATGACATCCAGCTGGGGTAAAAAAGCTTTATGTTGCCGTTCTCAGTTTTCACACATGCGCAGATATGCTGGATAAACTAAACATCGGATAAAATGTAAGGATATATATGACTCATAAAAATTGAGTTGAGGAAGTTGATAAAAATTACTTGGAGATTTAAAAAGCATGTTAGTTTGAAGAGGAACTTTTTTCAGTTTAGCATGTTTTTAGCTATGCTTCGAGTTGAGTTAAGAAATTTATCAGCACATATCTGTTGAACTACGAGAAGTATTAAAGGTTACATTTTAGCCAAGATTGGAGAAGAGGTGTTCTCTCGTAAAGTAACTTAATGAGTTCTCGAAAAGGCTAAATTATTTAGATGACTTGATAATATTCACTATACCACCGATTGATAATTAAATCAAAGTATTGGTATACTAGCTTATGCCTATGTGACAGTTGGGACTTTTAAAAGGGGTTTGTGGAAGGTTGAGCGAATAGACTGAGCAGTTCAAAAAACTTTCCGAAAAAATTTTATTTATTGGTACATATAACCAAGAGCTATATATCCTAAATGTGGAGCTAGATCGCAAACATACACGCCTTCGTTTTTTCGAGATCAGTTCATTTACTCAAATGAAATTTAATTAAAAATACTTATTCATACGACCCATAGTTTTCCAAAAACTAAAACATTCATCAGAGCATTTTTATAACATGACAAAATTTAAGTAGGAAAGGCGTAAATTTAAATTTTCAAAGTATTTTTTCTTGAGGTGAAACAAATTTTAGGACTTCGGAGAAAGGAACTGTCAAAATTCAGCGCTAGCACCTTCTTTGGTAAAATTTCTGCTGTATAAGAGCCAAGAAATAATTTTGGTTAATATAAAGTGTATCTTCAGTTTCATTCTTTATTCACTTAAATGATGGTTTGCTTTTTCGTTAAGGAAAGTGTATTAAAAGGCTCTCCACACCACAATAGATTCGGCTGAGACGATACTAAAATTATCAAATTTGGCACTGGTTTGAAATTTATTTTCTAAAATCTGATCATTGGCACTGGCCGATGAAATCTGATATTTATCTAGAATTTCCTGATGATACTTGGAAAAGGCGGCCAGCACCCCTTTATAGTCCAATATGTCGCACAATATAGAACAAAATAAATAAATACTTGGCACGATAATTTCCGAAGAGATTTTGGGCCGAGCGTGGTGCTCCTTTTTTAATTTTTCCTAATTGTTTTATGCCGACCCTGAACGGATTTGCTATGAATGGGTGCCGACTACGATCATCCAGTCTTTCCACAGAAATAACGTTAAGATTAACTTTTTCACATTTTCTATATGGTCTCTTGGCATTTATGTTGTTGTTGTTGTTGTTGTTGTTGTTGTTCTAGCAGTGCTTCGCCCCATTCAATAGGCGCGACCGATCACAAATTGTCATCAATATTCTCTAACGGGAGTCCAAGGAAACTTGCAGTGTGAGAGGGGAGTCAATATTTCCACATTATAATTGAAATGATGTTTGGTGTCATGTGGGTACACATTGTAAGCAGGACATACATTTTGTATGTCGGCGTTGATTTTGGACAGGTGAGAGTTTAACATGTTACAGTACCTAGAACGAAGTCCAGCTTGAGTGACGCGCGTTTCCCTAGAGAGGGTGCGTTTTTCCTCTTCTGCGAGTTCTTGGTATTTTTCTTTACGAATTGGATTCGCCGGACAATTCTTGTCATAGACGTCCGACGCCTGTTTATGGATATCACTGAAGACCTAATTGTGTTTTTTTGCTTCACAGGGCTGTGTTCTCAGGTTTCATATTTCCTCATAATGCTTACGGAGGTGACCTCTAAAGCCCATGGGAGGTGTGGCCTAATAAATGAGATGTCTGTTGGGATGCTCAAGTTTCTGTATATTCAACAGATATTGTTTGTTCAGCATTTCATTTCTCTCCCTAATGGGGAGTACTATCGCCTCATTGTGTAGATAGTATTCTGGAGATATAAGACAGCCCGTAGCGGTTCTGAGGGCAGTGTTTTGACAGGCCTGTATTTTTTCCAGTGAGTAACCTTTAGGCTTGGTGACAATGTCGGGCCGGCCAATTGCTTTGTAAGTGGTAATGAGCGTTCCCTTGTCTTTACCCCAAATGCTGCCAGCAAGAGATATGAGGATTTTATTACTGATTTGATTTTTTGAAACAATTGCGATTGTATGCTCACCAAAATATAGATCCTGCTCGAACGTCACACCCAAAATTTTTGGGTGTAAAACAGTCGGTAGCATAATGCCGTCGATGTGGATGTGAAATATGGTCGACAATTGCCGTGTACATGTTGTATGTAAGGTCGCCGATGACTTCGTCGGTGACAATGTCAGGTTTCGCAGACCGAAATCTATAAAGAGGTGTTAATGTTGGTCTTTAAAGAGGTCTTAATCATGAGTATTCCGCAGCTCAGAAGCCTGACCCTGAAAACCTTTTTGTATATTATATTTCCTCGACCTGTGCCAATGCTCAGCTTTTCTCAAACAATTTCATTCTGCCGAAAATTTTGCAACGTCTCAGAACATCTCAGAGCTAGTTATCACGTTATTTTAATTCCCAACGGTTTTGCCCTCACGGATTTGTTGTTTTTATTTGCCGAGCCGTTGAAAGTCAGGGATTCGTTAAGCGTTGAAATCTGAAACTGCTTAGCTACAGAGAAATATTAAACTAATCAGCTAAGTTAAACACTAATAATGTATGTATGTATGTAATAATAATCAGGTTACTAGGATAAGTGAATGGCTAATTATTACTAAATATTTTAGATTGTTTAATGCCTAAAAGTGATTCCGAACTACCAATTATGCTTGAATGAGAGATTAGGATTACTAACACACACTGCAGGAGGGCTAATTTAAGTCAAAACTGGCCCAACATTGTTTCAGAAAAAGGGACCGAAAAGGAACATTAAAGTTAACTTGGCTGAGTAAAAAAATGATTAGAGACCAAGCTGTTCTCTTATTTGATCATAAAAATTACTCCAAGCATATCTCTGCAACTTGCAAGGTTGAGAAGATTAATAAGTTTTGGCGGTTTGGTATACAGGAATCCCATTGCGAATCCCTTAAGGCAAAAAGTGAAAATTGTTTTTGAACTGATTCTAACTTATCACATCTAAAACACAACCATTAGCGCTTCTGAAAATCTTTAAATTTTTTCATTGCAGCTCTTGTACTATTTTACTTCACGCTTGGAATTCGCAATGATTTTGATACTAAGCAAATTTATCACAAACATATGACTGTTTGCTTTGAGCTGATACGCCACTGCGGCCAACATTTTTCTGCTTCTTTGAAGAACGTCATAAATAAACCTTTTGAATTTTCTTAATTTTGTTTGCATCATGGTGGAACAACCAGGTGAAGTACCCCGTCGATTGTCTCGCTCTAAATTTTTCGTTGTTCTGTCATTCGGCTATCTGAAAATTTTTCACCAATGTTGTCCCAGAAAAAATATTTTTTTTTTTATTTTGCTTTTCCGGAGTAAAATATGATAGTTTTAGTACTTTTTTCACATAAACTAGTTGGTGCATATCGATGGACCTTTACTGGATTTAATAACAGAGATACATCATTTTGGTATCTTTGGTGTTGGTTTCCGTAAGTAAGGCCATGTTTACTATTACGTCCATATATATATGTTTAATTTGTTTCAAAAAAATTTAAACAGGTATTTGTTAAAACAAACTATTTGTATTTACGTCATATCCAACTAAGGGGTTTATCCTGTGCAGCATTCGAGGAATGTTTTTGTCTTTCCTACAACAAGAACACCAATCTTTCGTATTCACCTTATTTATGTAAAAACTTCGCTAAAACAAAAGAATTCTAAATACAATTACAAAAAACTTTAACTCACTCCTGTTGTTTTGTCCTATAAATCAGACCACTAAGATAAGAGAAATGTCACAATTATGGATTGTAATTTAGAATGTATGAATACGGCTCAATCGAATCAGCATCTTATGGTTCTAGGCAGACTGCCGCGGGGATAGTATATCCCGTGATATATTTTAGTAATTAATAACTTGATAACATTAATAATACATCACTAATTCAACTGTCAGGAGTTTTTGGGGGATCTTCTGATCAAGTTTGTATAATATATTACAATTGCATATGCTTTAGTTCCGACTCTCAACGACAAATCAACAGAGCATATGCTAATTTAAAAGAAGTTTTAGGCATAGAAATACATTTAGAAGTATTATGGGACTGTAAAACTCTTAATCAAACACGAAGCCCATTTAAGTGCGGACACTTTGCAATTCAACTAAATAATGGATAACACCTCTCAGTTTTATGTCCGCTTTTTCGATGAAAGTTTCAACTGCAGTTTAAGTTGGGGTCAGTATACTTTAGATGCATTCATTGAATTTTACCGCTCATCACAGTTAACATTTTTTTTATTTTTATTCGATGCCAAAAGTATCGTAAACTCTCACTGGTCCTGTGCATCCCGTCTGCACTGGCGTTAGGTGGCTCTTATATGCTGAAAAAACAGTTTCTGTTATGGCTTTCGTATTTATTTTTCTACTCCTATTTTTTCAAAGCGGGTAAAAATTTTACCCTCTCCCGACCGCTGAAAATACATCACTACCGTTTCAGATAGCGTACATATTGTGTCTTTTTTTATTTATTTTACCTGGTGATTCCATCATTGTTTGCATTAAATGTAGAATAATTTTAATGAAAATAAATAAAGCTTTCCAAAATGAATTAACATAAAAAAATTTTGCTAGTGTAAATATAACCAGTAATTTGGTAATATAAGATACTCATCAAGTAATTTATTTGACTCAAAAAAACTGTTACCTCAAATAAACAGTAAGTTACAATATTCGTATATATGTACATTTTTACCCACAAAAACATAAGTAATATTTAAATTTATGTATGCGCGTACGTACATTTTGTAAAATCATATTAAACTCCCTAAATGCTGTCTGTAGTTAAAAAACGAAATAAATCAGCGAACTACTATTAATCGATTTCATTTAATAACAACCTACATTCATACAAACATAATTTTTACTTTCTGTTTGGAAATTCATATGAAAAAAAATCTGATGTATACGCATGTTAAATAGATTGCTGCGAGCTTAAGAAACAATACTGAATGTCCCAGTTCAATCAAGAATAAACAACAACAAGTAAGGAAGGCCAAGTTCGGGTGTAACCGAACATTACATACTCAGTTGAGCGCTTTGGAGACAAAATAAGGGAAAATCACCAAAATGAAACCGGGAATGTGTTTGTATGATATGGGTTTCAAATGGACGGTATTAAAGAGTATTTTAAAGGGGAATGCGCCATAATTCTATAGGTAGACGCTGTTTCAGGATATCGCCATAAAAGTGGACCGGGGGTGCCTCTAGAATGTGTGTTGTACGATATGGGTATAAAATTAAAGGTTTTATTGAGGGTTTTAAAAGGGAGCAGCCCTTAGTTGCATATGTAAAGGCGTTTTCGAGATATCGACCAAAATGTGGACCGGTGTGACCCAGAACATCTTCTGTCGGGCACCGCTAATTTATTTATATATGCAATACAACGAGCAGTATTCCTGCCAATATTCCAAGGGCTTTTGAATTCGCCCTCCAGAAATTTTCATTTTCTTCTACTTAATATGGAGGTGTCACACCTATTTTACAAAGTTTTTTCTAAAGTTATATTTTGCGTCAATAAACCAATCCAATTACCATGTTTCATCTCTTTTTTCATGTTTGGTACAGAATTATGGCATTTTTATCATTTTTTGTAATTTTCGATGTCGCAAGAGTGGGCGTGGTCATAGTCGGATTTCGGCCATTTTGTATAGCAATACAAAGTGAGTTTAGATAATTGCGTGAACTGAGTTTAATAAAGATATATCGATTTTTGCTCAAGTTATCGTGTTAACGCCCGAGCGGAAGGACAGACGGTCGACTGTGTATAAAAATTGGGCGTGGCTTCAACCGATTTCTCCCATTTTCACAGAAAACAATTATCGTCATAGAGTCTGTGCACCTACCAAATTTCACAAGGATTGGTAAATTTTTGTTCGACTTGTGGCCTTAAAAGTATGCTAGACGAATTAAATGAAAAAGGGCGTAGCCACGCCCATTTTGAAATTTTCTTTTATTTTTGTATTTTTTTGCACCACCATATCATTACTGGAGTTGAATGTTGACATAATTTACTTATATACAGTAAAGATATTCAATTTTTTGTTAAAATTTGACTTAAAAAAAAATTTTTTTTTAAAAGTGGGCGTGTTTGTCATCCGATTTTGCTAATTTTTATTTAGCACGCATACAGTAATAGGAGCAACGTGCGTGCCAAATTTCATCATCATATCATCAACGACTGGCAAATTACAGCTTGCAAAACTTTTAAATTATCTTCTTTTAAAAGTGAGCGGGGCACGCCCATTGTCCAAATATTTACTAATTTTCTATTTTACGTCATAAGATCAACGCACCTACCAAGTTTCATCGCTTTATCCGTCTTTGGTAATGAATTATCGCACTTTTTCGGTTTTTCGGTTTTTCGAAATTTTCGATATCGAAAAAGTGGGCGTGGTTTTAGTCCGATTTCGTTCATTTTTAATAGCGATCTGATATGAGCGCCCAGGAACCTGCATACCAAATTTCATCAAGATACCTCAAAATTTACTCAAGTTATCGTGTTTACAGACGGACGGATAGACGGACGGATGGACGGACATGGCTAAATGAATTTCTTTTTTCACCCAGATCATTTTGATATATAGAAGTCTATATCTATCTCGATTAGGTTATGCCATTACGGATTACCGTTATGCGAACAAATTTAATATACCCTGTGAGCTCTGCTCAGCTGAGTATAAAAATAACAGCTTAAGGGACAAATCGAAGCCAAAACGTAGCAACAACAGCCGTTGGAGGCAATCAAAATACAACATATGTATGTACATATATGTGTATGCTTAAACATGGTTAGGCGATTGAAGTGTAAACACTCTACAAAAAATCATGCCATTAATCCCTAAAGAGAGTGACGTGCGGTTGATCGGTTTTTCCTTTATGGGGGTATAATTGATCCCCTCTAGTCCCTTTTGGGTAGAGTTGTGATAAGTCAGTGTTAAACTTATGTAGCAAATTTTAAGAAACAGTCACAAAAAAACGAAACGAAATGGGTAAAATAAAAAAAATTAAATGGACATGAAACGAATTTTTTCATATATATCGGGAGCCGCATATCGAGCATGGTGTCCTAGGTTTCATTATCGCAGGATTTATTTATGTTATATTTTTCTACAATAAGAATATTGTATTAAAGTTAAAAAAATATAAAATCGGTAAGAATTCCTGTATGGGTAGAAAGAGGACTTATCCGACAGTACATGTAAGCGAAGGCAGAGTATCTGTCCAATAGTACCCATAGAGGTACGAAGAGGATCTGCCCCAAGGATCATTAACATTTCTTTAAGCCGCCTCAGCGTTCAAATCATGGGCTCAGCTTTAAATCTCTTCTTACCTTCTTTGTCATCTATTATTGGTTCTTATTTTGGACATGATTTCATATTCAAATTAACATAACCATTTGTGATCAATTTTCGTCTTCGGATTATTGTTTTCGAGGTCAGTACGCGTCTTTTAGCACAATAAAGCGTCCACTATCATTAGAGTATCGACTGGTGCCTCTTTGAGGCACTATTGATACGAAAAGGAGTCTTCATTTTTTCGCATATGGGTACAAAGGGGATTGCTCCTATCGATCACTTCTGAATTTAAATGGTACAATTAGTCTCGTAGTCACGGCGGCCACCGTGGTGTGATGGTAGCGTGCTCCGCCTATCACACCGTATGCCCTGGGTTCAACTCCCGGGCAAAGCAACATCAAAATTTTAGAAATAAGAGTTTTCAATTAGAAGAAAATTTTTCTAAGCGGGGTCGCCCCTCGGCAGTGTCTGGCAAGCGCTCCGATTGTATTTCTGCCATGAAAAGCTCTCAGTGAAAACTCATCTGCCTTGCAGATGCCGTTCGGAGTCGGCATAAAACATGTAGGTCCCGTCCGGCCAATTTGTAGGGAAAAATCAAGAGGAGCACGACGCAAATTGGAAGAGAAGCTCGGCCTTAGATCTCTTCGGAGGTTATCGCGCCTTACATTTATTTTTATTTTTAATTAGTCTCGTTTGAGGACATGCTCAAACAAAAGGGAACAGTTCAACTCATACTAAGATATCAAAACTGGCACTGGTCGCATACACTTTGCGACTCATCCCGGACTCATCCTAGACTAATCGCATTTTTTGCAGGGCGATTGCATACTTATAAATTTGGCAAGTCAATATAGTAAATTGTGTCAAATTCAGATAAATGTAGGCTGTTTGTATTGCGAACAAGCTTTTAAGTTCAAAATATATTTGTCGAGTTACAGGTAATGCAATTACTACAATAAACTATTTTACTTGGGCTATTTTACAAGAAAAAAGGAAACAAAAAAAAAATAAATATGCTAGTATGGATGCGGTGGAGAAATCCGAAACTCCACAGCATCAAGTACGTGTCAAATGCAATTAATTTATAACCATTTGAAGACGAAAAGAAAACGTGGTCAAGCTAAAGTGAATGAATTTTTATATTCTTGCTTTTTCCAGTATCTCTGTAAAAAAGTGCTTTAACACAAAAATAAATATCGTTAGTTCTACTGGTAATGGTTCAATCGCTTAACCCTGTATATATATTCCATTCTTTATACAATACTAGCAGACCCGGCAGACGTTGCTCTGCCCTAAAGTTGGTCTATCTGCATATATTTTAATAAGCTTTTTCCGTCTAACTCTGCCCTCGTCCCTCTACACTTTTTCCTAATCTTTGTATTCACTCCTCCCTCCATATTTTTCGCTTCATCGATCTCCATATTCGTCTCATTCTATCCCTTTCTCGGTCTCCTTCTCCTTCTCTCTTTTCTCTTCTCTAAAGTTTTTCTCATTCTTCCTTATATCTTATTGCCAGTCCCAGAGGGTTGTATGTGTTTTGTTCCAGTCCCATTCCGCGTCTCAGTCCCAGTCCCACGCCGAGTCTCAGTCTCAGTCTCAGTCCCAGTCCTAATCACAGTCCCAGTCCCAGTCCTAATGACAGTCCCAGTCCCAGTCCTAATCACAGTCCCAATCCGTATCTGGTCTACTTCCCGGAAAAAAGCATCGTAAATACTAATATAGGCAAATTTATATATCAAATTTCAGGCAATTCGAATAGGACGTATGTAAATAGGTATGTGGGTATTATTAACTGATGTCTTTGTTTCGGCTTCGCAAGCATATTTACCAGTTTTACCAGGTTGATGCAACTAAATCGAATATCACAATGAAAATTACTTTAAAGCTCTCAGCAACAGCTTTCATTTGATATCCACAATACACACACATTGTATAAACACATTCTAGGGGTGCCCGAGTACACGTTTTTGCCTACATCTCGAGACCCTAGTCACCCACGGGTACGAAAAATACCCAGTATCAAAGTACTGATAAACAGCTTCCATTTGATATCCATATTGTACAAACACATCCCAGGATTACCCAGGTCCCCGTTTTGATCTCAAGATCCTCGCCAGAACGGGATAGAAAGTATCATATGTCCGTTCCCTGGTTCTATGCTACCTCTCTACCAATTTTCAGCCAAATCGGTTCATCCGTTCTTGAGTTATTGGTAGTGTAACTAACATCACTTTCTTTTATATATATAGATATAGGCATGTATAAGCCCCACAAAAATTGTAGTCATTATAATCAAGTGAAATGAAGCAACGAATATCTATAATTTTCCATGTGTTGATACATATCCTTGACGAAATCATTTATGGTATAGAAACTAAGGCTACGTTTGCATATGCACTAACGTACAATAAATCCACAATCGATAATCCTGGTGAGCGCGGGGCTGCAAAATTTCTAAGATCATGGGTAAAAAAATAAAATAAAAATGTAAGGCGCGATAACCTCGGAAGAGATCTAAGGCCGAGCTTCTCTTCCAATTTGCGTCGTGCTCCTCTTGATTCTTCCCTACAAATTGGCCTGACGGGACCTACATGTTTTATGCCGACTCCGAACGGCATCTGCAAGGCAGATGAGTTTTCACTGAGAGCTTTTCATGGCAGAAATACAATCAGAGCGCTTGCCAGACACTGCTGAGGGGCGACCCCGCTTAGAAAAATTTTCTTCTAATTGAAAAATCTTATTTCTAAAATTTTGATGTTGCTTTGCCCGGGAGTTGAACCCAGGGCATACGGTGTGATAAGCGGAGCGCGCTACCATCACACCACGGTGGCCGCCATCATGGGTAAAGCCTACGATATAAGACTCACAAAGTGGCTCATATCTCTGAAGAGAGAAGACTTAAGGCTCACGATGGGCATACTATCTGAACACTGCCTTCTGGCATCACATGCTTATAAGTTATGCCTCGTTAGTAATGGCAGGAGTAGGAAGTGGGAGCTGCAGGAAGAAGCGGTTTAGCACGTTCTGTGTTCGTGTCCTGCGCTCGCCACGTCAAGGCTCCAGTTATTATGGGCGGCAGAGTTGCAAAATTTCGAGGCATCAATTAATCTAGGTCCAAGAAAACTTCTAGTATTTGCCAGGAGGACAGAGTTATTCTATAACATATGTACATCCTGGTACCTGATTGGGTTTCTTCCGTTTAATCGTCAAACAAATTCTGGTAACACTATGGACACATTCAGTCTATGTGCGGTCTTTGTTGAAAAGCCAGTTCAAGCTAACCTAACTTATGCGAGACGTAAAACCGTAATGAGGTACCTTATAACATTAAAGTTACAGGTGCAATTTTTACAATCTACCTTTTCGGAAAATATAGTTTTAGTTCGCTTTAAGAATTTTCCTAGGGCTTTTTCTCCTTACAAAAATGGCCACCCTAATGTACTTTTGCTTGTGTCCTATATATTTTTAAAAGGTTTTATTACCTTTTTTAAATCACTGCTGTGAGTCGCTCTACTGTTGTGGTTATTGCTTTTGCGACATGTCTGCACACATACACATACATTCATAGATGTTTAAGGGGAGAAGTGTGAAGCTCTGTTTAAATACCTTTATACAGCTTTGTTTTGACAATGATTTCTTTTGTTTATGTTTTATTATTATTTAACTTTATACCGATGGGCGTTTAATATGAAGCGAAAAACTTTTACAACAAGCACGTAATCGAAAAAGTTTTAACATTTATTCGAACGTAACTTAACATAAAACTTGTTTTCGCTCTAAAATGTTGCTTCAAATATACACAGGTGTGTAAATCTAAGTGTCTGTGGCCCTGCACTTTGGTGTAAATATATATATTTGTAAATGTATTGAAATGTTCATAAAAACATGACGGCTTATTTTATATGCTTTCATATGAGTATGCGTAGACTTGTATCAATAAACATGCATGGTATATGCATATGTATGTAAGTATAATGGTAACTTCGGAAATCTCTACGATAGCTTCACTGACTCAAAAGCGAAAGTTTGTTGAAACATACAGATTTCTACCGGATTAACGTGTGTGGTTTATTAATTTTTCTTTTAAAACTTTTTAAAAGTAAACTAAATCTGATTTTGTTACTGTTTAATAAGTGAGAATTCAAGCAGTTGTGCGAAATTCGCTACTACACAACATTAACATGAATACTTCTTTTGACATTACTCTTCCGTTATACGTCTAATTAATACCTTTTTATATGCGAAATTCTCAAACACTTCCACGAAAAATAGTTTCCTTCTGCTCTGTGGATTTTATTCGTGTATATACCTACGGTGGTAATATTCTTAGTCCTTTAACCTGCAGGGGCTTATTTCAGTATATCTTGAGTCGTGTTAAGTCTGCTGTCTGCCCTATCTCCGCGATCTTTGTTGATTTCAAAGAAGCACGAAAAAGCTTATATTTTTTTTAACCCTAGGATGCATGCATAAAAAAACTACAGTTATACATACGATGAGCCTCAGAGGCTCAAGTACTAGAAGTATGGGTTTAATTATAAATAAAACAAAATATTACTGGGAAAAAACTTTAATTCATTTATCGTTTATTTTTATTATTACAAATACGTGTAATGGTTATATAAATACAAAAATTACATGCTAATTACAATTGGAACATGTTTCACAAAGCAGTAATGAATGTTCTTTACAAATACTTTTAGCACACTAGCGCAAAATAGTCTGCTGATACGATTTATTTTCGAAGGACAGAATTCACATCTTTTCCTTTTTGTCGCCGGAGCATCATTCTTAGTCGTTGCTTCTTCTTCAATCTGTATAAAATTTGCCATAGCCATTTTATGAACTTTAGACAGTTTGGTTGAACTTTGTGCTCTCCGCTTCATAAATGGAAGTACTAACTCACTTGCTATTTCCGTCAGGAAGATACGCCTTTTGTGCCATATCCCAGTTGTAAAGGCGGGATTTTCCTGAATAAATATCAAAAAGGGGTTCAGAGCTCCAACATCCATTATATTATACCAAACAGCCATCGATCATCGCCTTGTTTGCCTCTTGCATGTATAATTACCAACCGTTTGGTCCATATGATCTACACCACCCTTTGTTTTGTTATAGAACTCGACAATATCTGGTTTTTTAGTTACATTCTCAATGTTAACAATATCATCGTGATGCATAGAGCTTAGTAATATAACCCCTTTGTTTTTTTTTTTTCGGAACGTAACTAACTAATGTTAAGTCGTCTTTGATACCAAATTGAGATGAGTAAACGCTTCTTTCTTTAGAAGCTTGGAATTCTCCTGGTATTTCCGTTTTATTTTTACGTAAAGTTCCTACAATCGTTATTCCAGCTTCCAATAAATCCAAGCAAGGGGACTGCTCGTAAAATAATTATCAAAAGTTAGATTTCCCCAGGATTCTGTATGGTTGTAACAAGGGATTTTACGATATTCTCAGCTACATTATGTTGAACATTATTTAAGGGCTGGCGACCTAAATAAGCTTGACCATCAATGGTATAACCCGAATCGCTTTCACAGAGCCAAAAGAATGTAATTCCGTACTTGGCTGGCTTCGACGGCATATACTGAATAAAACTTGCGAGTCCCCTAAAACTTAATAGCTGTTCGTCAATTGTTACAAATGCTTTTGGAATGATTACTGTTCGGCACATCTGTAGAAACAATTCCCATATGCGACGAATGGGCGCAAATTTGTCTGATGAAATTCGAAAATTGCGTGTTCTCTTATCATCGAATCGAAGCATCCTGCGTATGTTTTCGAATAGGTTTATTGACATTGTGGCTTTGTATAAAGGGTTTGCCGTTTTATCCAGGAAAAGCTTACACCAGCCATCAGTAGCAACCCAAAAAAAACCTCAGTTTCGACTTTCTCCAGGGGTGGCCAATATTTCCCCTGTGCCGCAAAACAGCGGCTAGCTTCTCTGTTTGTACATAATATGAATTCTTCGATCATTTCCGATGTAATAAATTTATCCCAAGCGTTCTTCTTAGACCAAATATTACATTTTTGTATAAGACCAGGAGTAAAACGCATTAAGTTATATGCACGAATTTTGTTATGCTGGGGTGGTGAACTATTCCATATAAACCCATTTTTCCGGAAAAGGAGTTACTGCAGCGGTCCGATATGTCTATATTTTCTTCGGGGCTATTCTAGCCTTCTATCGTCAGACATATAGAAATGTTCATTGGACTCCTCCTCAAATGTTTGTAAACTATCATCTTCGCCAGACGAGACACTTTCAACAATATAATCATCATCCTCCTCAAGCCATGCCTTGATTTTCATCGTTTCCACGAACAGATTTAACCGCTGCCGCTGCCGCCGTGGTAATAAAGTTTTTTCAATTAGAAAAAAGTGTTTCTAATCGGGGCGCCGCTCGGAAGTGATTTGCAAACACCCCAAGTGTATTTCTGCCATGAAAAGGTTTTCAGTGAAAATTCATCTGCCTTGCAGATACCGTCGGCATAAAACGTGTAGGTCCCGTCCCGAAAAATTTGTAATAAAATTTAAACGGGCACAATGCAAATTAGAAGAAATTCGGAGGTGGCGCTATCACCATAATTCCATAATTTTTTTTTTTTTATTGTACTTAATTAAACGCCTAAATCCACAAATCTTAATTACTTGTCATTTCCAGTTACAGTAACTTATTTTTTTTTTTTTTTTTTGTGCGTATGCAGTTTTTCAGCAAAACCTGTATATTTCTAGTAAACAAACAACCGAAATTTCACAAATTAACTTAAATTGATAGCAATAACCGCTAACAAATTTGGGTGCCTTTTGAACCACTTTATTGACAAGCCCTTACAAAAACTAAATTAACCTCACACTAATTGAAGCACTTTTATCGTTTTGTCAGGCAAAGTTTTAACCGATAAAAACCAACAAATATAGACCACACTTAATTGTATTAATAAAATATGAAGTGACTTGCATGCTTTATAGTCCAAAGCTTCCGTACACACATTTGTATAACAAGCCTTTGTATGCACGCAGTCACTAAACGCCACTTTGGCAGGTCACAAAACAGCGAATGACTTAAAACCACAGCTTGATAAATTTAATTAATACAAAATATTAATTCATAATAATCTAGCAGTGTTGTCGTTGTTTATTATTGAGCTCTAAATTTATGAGAATATATTCACACATGTACATATGACATATACCCTGCAGGAAATTTTCTGATAACTAGTGGCAAAATCTCCTTGTTCAGAACATGAGCTAAAGAGCCAAAAGCAGTTCCGCAGTAGTTAGAATTTCACTTCAACACTTTTTTCAGTTTTACGAAGTTCATAAAATTGTAATTGACGCTCAGAAAATTACAACTGAAGTTCATAATTTTCAATTGAAGTTCAGAAAGTTACAATTGAATTTAAGAAACTTACAATTGAAGTTCAGGAAACTACAATAGAATCTCAGAATTCTCTACTAAATTTCATTTATAATTTCTTTCTGAACATCAATTGTTATTTTTTGAATTAAAAATGAAAATCCTGACCTTCAATTGTCACTTTCTGAACTAAAACTGAAAAAGGTGTAGCAAACTCAAACATATCACTGAAGTTAGTTTAGGTTTTTCAAATGGGGGTGATTATTTTAGTGTACATAGCTTATAAAACAACAAATAGCTTCAGCCACTTGGCCATTTCCTTATAAGGTCTATTTTACGACCTATTTCTATGGATTTACCAATGATTTTTGAAGTTACGCTTTCGCTCTATTTCCAGCCTTCCCCAGGTTCACTGATAGTATTTGACACAAAAAAAAAATTCTAAATCAGCTATTTTGAAACTTAAAAGGTAGTATCATATTCCAGCTTTATATTGATTTGGCTTAAGGTCTTAAGCTTCATCGGCTACCTTTTGTGCAAAACTTTGTTGAGATGTGCCCTCCTGAAAGTGGTATTGAGACCTGAGTCACTGTAAAATTCAACTCGATTGGCTAGTCAGAGGAGTATCCTTCTAGACTGCAGGGAATTTTCACATGAATATCTACCAGCTAGAGTTAGGGTCAATTTTAGTGCGATATCTCAAATCGTTTACACAATAAAAAACAAGATGGCAACCAGGTGCACCCCTTGATCTGTTTTTACGGTGTAAAATGTATCTAAAATGGGACTGCCATGGTAATTTTAACATCTTACTTTCTCTTAATATTTTTCCTGCAGGGTATAAACTGGAGGCACATTATAGCGTACATAAAGATGCTGATAAGTTTTGTTCATTTGTGAAATGGTTAAATTGTGGCTTCAGCTTTACAAATGTACTACTAAAGTGTTATGTCATATTTATTACTATGATAGTACTTACAAAAATATGTTAAATAACAAAAAAGTTAAAATAATTTCAAACACTACCTTTATGTATGTATATAACTGTGATTTTGAACACAGACAAAATGTTGAAGAATTTTGCAATTTTAACAACAATTGGATAAATCCTGATTATTATGCCCCTTCTGTTAATATTCGAATCGCTGAACTGTCAAATAAATAAGGCCAATCTTCAGTATGGAAAATGGTCTTTATTTACAAGTCTGCTTCACAATTAAAATTATCGCCTACTTCATGGATAGCGTGCTTAAATCAAACTGATCGATTCTCGCTTGCACCGCGCTTCTTTTATACTCTCAATTAATCTCGCTCACCTATTTCTTCTAAGGTCTAAACTTTTCACGAACATGCCGCTAGGCTAATGAAATTTGTTACGTGAATTAGTTGTATGACGCAAAACATAAATTGCAAAAAATTGTGTAACATGGGTGTGTCACCACTCACATTAAGAAGAAGAAAATTTGAAAGTTTAACAAGCCTTCAAATGCCTTTAAAGATTTTACATTGAAATTTGGCAGATACATTATACTTGCCAAATTATATAGACTGAATGAAGAAAATCAAAATCGGTTAGGGACAACGCCCATTTCCTAAAGATCTAACCTTAACAATGTTCGGTTTCACCCGAACTTAAATTTTCTTACTTGTTTTTTCCTTGTTTTACATTCTTTTCAATATGCATAGTCCCAGGTTGAACCGGGTTAAGACTATTTCAAATACGCCTTTGTCCCTAATATTTTTGGGACGGTGTAGGCAGAGAAAGCTTATAGAAACCGTGGCATGTCCGTTCGAAATCAGGACACCGCCCACTAGATTTTTCTTTTTTTATAACTGCAAGCGAAGACCTCTTGCCAATCTTGCCAATAAATGCTACTTTGGACTAGGTAGGCAATTGAAAAGTAAAGTCCTCTCTCGGCGAACGAAAATCATACTCTACAAGTCACTTATCGTACCCGTCCTGCTATATGGGGCAGAAGCATGAACCATGACAACAGCAGATGAAGCGGCTTTGGGAGTGTTCGAGAGAAAAGTTCTTCGAAAGATTTATGGACCTCTACGCGTTGGCGATGGCGAGTACCGAAGAAGATTTAATGATGAGCTGTACGAGCTATACGCAGACATCAACATAGTCCAGCGAATTAAAACGCAGCGGCTGCACTGGCTAGGCCATGTTATGCGAATGAAAGATGATGCTCCGGCCAAGAAAGTGTTTCTATCGGAACCCGCCTATGGAAGCAGAGGTAGAGGGCGGCCCCCACTCCGTTGGAAGGACCAGGTGGAAAACGATTTAAACTCCCTTGGTGTGACCAATTGGCGCCGGTTGGCGGAGCGAAGGAGCGACTGGCGCGCCTTGTTGGACGGCCATAACCGTTTAGACGGTTAAGCGCCAATTAAGGAAGTAATTAAGTAAGTAAGTGAAGACCTCTCTAGTTTCGAATTGAGACTCACTACTGTAGACCCATTTTCAGAAATACTGGCATAATATATATTTGAAACTAAATTTATTTTTATCATGCATGTAGTACAAAAAAGTTTCAACTTGAATTTTTAATCGTTTGGGCATGGAGGAATAGAAATCTGACAAATCTGGTTCAAATCTCAATATAAATTAAAAAATATATATAAAGATATAAGGAAATCTCAAGAAATATATAAAAGTTTTTAGAAAGATTCTAAATCTAATAAGAACTTTGTTATTATTGTGGCCCGTTCGCCAGCTAGCAGATTTTTTTCTTTTTGTTGCATTACTTTAGTCCTCAGAACTATATGTGAGGTTTCAATTTTGTGGCTCAATGGAAAGTTTCTTGAAACCTGATCGCAATATTCCCCCATTTGGTAGGAATTTTCTAATTGGTTCGCTCCGGTTGCCAACTATCGGCATCTTTCCCTACAACTAATGCATTGTCGTTGCGTTCTCAATTATAAGTAATCTATTAGGTTTGTTGCGTAATGGGGAGTATATAACAAATGTATCTCAATATTCCATCTGATCGTACCATTTTTCTAAATATCTAGATTCATGCTATAACTAGCGGGACTTATTTTTATCTTTTGCTCCATTGTTACCGCGAAATTACTTTAAAATCTATCTGTCACCAGATTTCACATTCTCCGTATGATTTTTTTTTAATATTCGGTTCCCTGCTTGATCAAGAAAATCTTTTTATCCTAAATATTTCTTTTTATAGGCTCAAGCCATTTTTTGAAGTTTCATGTTTCTACCTCACCGAAAAATTACTTGAAACCTATTCTAAAATTTCAAATCTTATAAACGTATTTTAATTTTTAATTCCGGCTTGCCACCTAACCAATGTTTCTTCGATTCATTGCATTTTCACGGTGCCTGAACCAAAGATCTCTAAATATTTCTATCCCTGCTCCATCTAGAAAAATTTGAGATGTTTGAATTTCATAGAACTTTAAGCCAGACATCAAAATTCAAAGATTTGAACGATTTTTTTAAATATCACGTTCACTGCGCCATTTAGTGATACATTTTTTTCTTCGTGTTGCATTGTCATCTACTTCTAAAGTATGCTGCATGTTTCTAGCCCCGCCGAAAGTTACTCAAAAGTTTGTTGCAAGATTCCCCAATTTCGTTCGTAAATTTGCTGGCAAACATGACACTGACCTAATATAAAAGTCAAAAAACAAAAAAAAAAAAAAAAAAAACACAGCCGTAGGGCTGGTGCCAGCCATTTTTGTGAATTTGACGATTTACGTGTCACAAATACTTTTTGCTTTCCAGAAGCCATCACGTTTAGTAAAGCTCTTCAAAAGCTACAATTATTCTGAAATGATTTTCTGTATCATGTCAACTTTGTTGTGGAAAAAAATCGATTTCGGCGTTGCACTATCTTCAGGGTTCGATTTTCTTTGAGAGTGTTCCGAGATAGAAATTAAATACTGAAGATGTCACAATTAAGATCAAATCCAAAAAATCAACAACAAAGATGCTTCAAAAGCATATGTAAGAATAATAATGCGACCTGTGGTATGCTAGAACTGCACTTAGCCTTAAAACTAAAACGGTCGATATCCTGAATAAACAAAGGATAAACTTGGTTATTTATCATACCCCCTGTCTATTTATCAATTTAACCTAGCCTTTTCTTAGGGCGAGAAAGTCAGAAAGCTCCTAGCCGTTTTCGTATCCTGAAAAAATATTAACATAATTGACTAAAAAGAACAAATGACGCAAAATATGGAAAGCGTCGTCTAGACGAAATATATTGAATAGGTGACTTTATCCATTCGTTTTTCGTTTCGAAGTACACGACCACGGAACGCCACTGAACACGCTAATTGGAATATTATCACAATGGCTTTTCTAAATATATCTAAAACTGTTCCAGAAACTTCCGCGGAATTAAAGTATAGTATAATAATGAAAATGATAACACTTTTGGGCCGCCGTCATATGGGGTAAAATAATTGGATGGTCCCTGTCTAGAATAAAACTAGCTTCTTACTACAAAAATTCTTCCTCCCACTAAGCTGGTTCTACGAAAAAAGAAACTTCCCTCGGAGCGACTTGGAACGATTCGTATTCTCTGATTAGCACAAAATAAATATATATAGCTCCAAAAATACAAAAATATCGATTCACAGCTGCTTTCAGATTACCGTGTTCGATTGCCCGATTCTTGGTTAGATGCTGTCTTGAATGCTGTCAATGTGGGCGACGGAATTAGTTTATCTTCCCATAAACAAAATCTAAGCAACTCTCACGGTTTTATTCTTCACTGTTGCCTTAACGCAGTTTTGACTCAATATTCCTAATTTTTGGGACTTATTAAACATCGCGAACCTTAACTGAATAAAATTTATTTTGCACTCATAAGAGAATATGAATCATAGCCAATAGTTCCCTGTCCAATTTATGTTTATGCGTGATCGCTTTATTGTGGTGGAAAGCGGGTTTTTTTAGCCAAGGGCCATCAAATTATTTTTCTTCAAGAGACGCTGTAAAGTTGCGATTCTGATTTTCATGTTTATATTATCCCTAAACTCGATGACTATTTCTGCAGCAGTTTTAAATGTGTTCAGAACAGCTATCTTGATGATATCCTTATCATCACGTTCAATAGCCTTTCGTGGTCATCCGCTTTTAAAATGACGGGATAAAGTCCCCGATTCTATATATTTCATCCAGAATCTCCTAAAAGATGATTCATTCCAATGTACATCGCCTGCGCTATTCATATTTCGTGTTATTTGAGGCTTAAAGACATTTATGTAAATTTATTTTTTAAGGATAACAATATTGCTTTTATTAAATATCGTTGCTTTTACGAAAACTGCTAGGGACTTACTAACTTTTTTGTCTCAACATATTACTAAATGACCTGAGATATTACCAATATTGACACCAAGAACTAAAAACGTTCCTTGCGGAGCTGTAGTGACCGTAGAAATACTGTAAGATGAAACGTTTTTCGTCGGTTTTTTTTTTTTTGACCGTAAGTGTATTATATAAAGCCAGCTAGTTGATTTAACATTCACAATCACAATAAAAGTACTTAAATTATATTTCTTTTAAATTGTTAATATTTTACTTACATAAAACTTTTAAAATAGATTTTACATTCTCCTTTCGCTGAAGTGTGAAAAGCTTGTGATTAAATTCCTTTATGTCATTATTAAAATTTATTGATTTCTTGTCACAAACTTTTCGAGGGCTATGTGCAGTGATTTCAATGCTAATTAAGTTTGTATGTTTATGAGTAAGTACTTATGTCTGCTGTGAATACTACTTATAAAACTACAGACATACATACAAATGCATTTAAGTGTTCGAGTTTAATACATAGTGATTGGTTAAAGTAAAAGTTTTATTAAAATTGCTGTTGTTGGAACTGTTGATTGCATAAGAGTCGCCTTACAATATTTATAACGAGTGCTATGCTGTCAGTAGCAATAAAAAAAAGATAAAAAGAAGAAACATTGGTGAGAACATACAACTTTCGCAACTAGCGGAAGTAATGAAAATGAAAATCAAGTGAAAAACTTTTAGAAATATCAAAAAGTTTTAATTTTTTTCGCAAATAATAAACGAACAAAAAGGATTGCAAGTGGTAAGTGTTGCAATTGTTATTGTTGCCAGGTAGTAAAAAATTATACGTTTAAAACAAGTATACATGTAGTAATAAGACTAAAATATAACACTTGAAGGGTAATCGCGAAAAGCGTTGGGAGCGCTAATACCGCAAAGTAATAACTTCTTATGCATAACTGACCTCTTTTAAAGTCCAAATATCAATCAACTCGATATAATATTTTCTACCATACGTCTTACTTTGTTGTTAGCTAAAAAAAATACTAAACAAGTAGGGAGGGGGCTGTCTTCGGCTGTGCCGAAAACCTCATACCTTTCATGAATGGAGCTGAACAATAATGTGTTGAAATTTCAAAGATTCATAAAATCTGAAAAATTGGTTTTATGGGATATATGTATTGTATATATTACCGATCTTGACGATTTTCGCAGATTACAATATTTGCTTTATATGTTAACATCCTGTAAATTCTCATGCTTCAAGCGATTAAATTGAAAAAGAAACCTCTTATCTGATATGGGATATATATTATATACAACAACTTTTTCAAACAGAAATGTATGCGTTATGTCGGTCGGTTACTACATATGATTAATTGGAACCCTAAAGATACCCGTTTACCGAACTTAATGAAGACATCTCAAAAATTCAGAAACTACTTTGCGTTCAAACAGACAAACAGGCGGAACGACATATACAGGCGGACAGAAATTGTTAAATCAACTCAGCCTGTCCTCCTGATCAATTCGATATACTTATTGGTGGGTCTACCTCTTCCCTTTAAGGAGGTCTACGTCTTGAAAACTAATGTTTTTGAATTGACTAAAGCTCGTCTAGATGTTGAAATAAAACAGAGGCAACTATACCAGAAACAAAAAATTTCGACATGCACCGTTGCTTACAAGTTATTTTTTTACTATCGGCTAATTTTCGATAGCGTGTTGTTATTTTCAAACTATTGGTTTACTAGCCTTTACCCGCGGCCCCGTCCGCAAGGAGAAAATGAAATATGTGGGCTATTCACGTTAGCCTGCTTATAAAGTTATCTGTTTAAAATTTTTTTTCTGTCTAATGCATTTTATTTTTGTAATTGAGTAAAAAAAAAGAACTTTATGAGCTGATAACCTGATAGGATCCCAAAATGATAACGAAATTTTACAGAAAAAGCCACGAAATGACCCCGATGCTATCGCGGACGGATCCCGAAAATCATCCAGAAACGCCCCGGAAGTGTTTCCAAAAGTTCCCGAAGTAGTCCCAAAAAAACCCGAAATGACAACGACACGATTCTAGACTTATCCAGATAACCACACAGAAATGATGCCTGAAGGGTACCAAATTGATCCCGAAATAGTCCCGAAAAAGTTCCGAAATTACCCTGACGGGCTCCCGGACGGGCTCCCGGACGGATCTCAGAAACCATCCAGAAAATATCCAGGAAGGGTCCCTAAATTATCCCGACTAACTCCAGAAAAAGTTCCGAAATGGCTCCGAGGGGATCCACGATGGATCGCGAAAACCATACAGAAATGATTCCGGAAGGATTCCAAAATGATCCCGAAATAGTCCGGAATTGACCCAGATGGGATCCCGCACAGATCCAGAAATGATCCCGGAAGGGTGCAAAAACTATCCCGGAAAAGTAACAAAAAATCCCGAAATGGCTCCTACGGCATCCCGGACGGATCCAGAAATGATCTCGGAAGGGTCCCCAAATGATCCCAAAATGGTCCCGAAATGACCCTGATGGATCCGGCAAACCATCAAGAAATTATGCCGAAAGGGTCCCAAAATGATCCCGAAATAATACAGTAAAAGTCACGAAACGACCCCTAGAGGATCCCCAAAAGATCCCGTATTAGCCCCGAAAAGGTCCCGAAATAACCCCGACGGGATCCCGGACAAATCCCGAAAACCATCCAGAAATGATGCCGGAAGGAATCCCAAACGATTCCGTAAAAGTCCCGCATTGATTCCGACGGGATCCCGAACGGATACCGAAAATCATCCAGAAGTGACGCCGGAAAGGTCCTCAAATGATCACCTAATAGTCCCGAAATTACCCTTAAGGGGTCATGGACGGATCCCATAAACCATCCAGAAATGATCCCGATATATTCCCGAAGAAGTCCCGAAATGACCCTGACGGGATCTCGAACGCACCCCTAAATGACCCTGACGGGATCCCGGACAGATCCCGAAATCCATCCAGAAATGATCTTAGGAGGGACCCCAAATGATCCCGAAAAAGTCCCGCAATGATTCCGAGGGAATCCTGATCGGATACCGATAACCATCCAGATCAAATGATCACCTAATACCAAAATGACCCTGACGGCATCCCGGACTGATCCCAAAATCCATCCAGAAATGATCTTGGGAAGGTCCCAAAATTATCTCGAAATAGTCTCGGAAAAGTTCAGAAATTACCCTGACGGGTTCCCGGACGAATCCTGAAAGCCATCTCTAAATGATCCCGAAAAAGTCCCGAAATGACCCTGACTGGACCCCGAAAGGATCCCGAAAACTATCCAGAAATGAAGCCGGAAATGTCCTCAAATGATCACCTAATAGTTCCGAAAAGACCCTGACGGGATCCCGAACAGATCCCGACAACTATCTAGAAATGATGCCGAAAGGGCCCGAAAATGATCCCGTATTAGTCGAGAAAAAGTCCCGAAATGAACCCGACGGGATGCCGGACGAATCCCAAAAATCAGCCAGAAATGATGCCGGAAGGGACACCAAATGATCCCGAAAAAGTCCCGCAATAATTCCGACGGGATTCTGAGCGGATACCGAAAACCATCCAGAAGTGATGCCGAAAAGGTCCTCAAATGATCACCTAATAGTCCCAAAATGACCCTGACGGCATCCCGGACAGATCCCGAAATCCATCCAGAAATGATCTTGGGAGGGTCCCAAAATTATCCCGAAATAGTCTGGGAAAAGTCCAGAAATTACCCTGACGGATACCGGACGAATCCTGAAAACCAATCTTAAATGATGCCGAAAAAGTCCCGAAATGACCCTGATGGGACCCGGAAAGGATCCCGAAAACTAACCAGAAATGATGCCGGAAAGGTCCTCAAATAATCTCCCAATAGTTCCGAAAAGACCCTGACGGGATCCCGAGCGGATCCCGACAACTATCCAGAAATGATGCCGAAAGGGTTCCCGAATGATCCCGTATTAGTCGCGAAAAAGTCCCGAAATGACCCCGACGGGATCCCGGACGGATCCCGAAAACCATCCAGAAATGATGCCGAAAGGGTTCCCAAATGATCCCGTATTAGTCGCGAAAAAGTCCCGAAATGACCCCGACGGGATCCCGGACGGATCCCGAAAACCATCCAGAAATGATGCCGGATGAGCCCCAAAATGATCCCGAAAAAGTCCCCAAATGACCCCGACGAGATCCCGGACGGATCCCGAAAACCATCCAGAAATGATGCCGGAAGATCCCCCAAATGATCCAGAAAAAGTCCCCAAATGACCCCGACGATATTCCGGACGGATCCCGAAAACCATCCAGAAATGATGCCGGAAGAGCCCTCAAATGATCCCGAAAAAGTCCCCATATGACCCCGACGAGATCCCGCACGGATCCCGAAAACCATCCAGAAATGATGCCGGAAGGGTCCCCAAATGATCGCGAAATAGTCCCGAAATGATTCCGGAATAGTCCCGAAAATGTTCCAAAATAACCCCGACGGGATCCCGGACGGATCCCGCAAACTATACAGAAATGATCCCGGAAGGGTCCCAAAATGATCCCGAAATAGTCCCGAAAAAGTCCCGAAATTACCCCGGCGTAATCCCGGACCGATCCCGAAAACCATCCAGAAATGATCCCGGAAGGGTCTCGATATGACCCTTACGGGATTACAAATAAGGTGAAGCTAATTATAAAACCATGTTAATAAGGCAGCAGGCGCATTGGAGCGAATAAAAAGTTAGATAGAAACATACAGGTAAAGCTAATAAAAGCGTGCTAATAAAAACAATTGATGGAGGGCGGATGGCGGGAGTAGAGGAGAGGACCACTGATCGTTCCTCCAAAATTGTCTAGATATCGTTCTGTATGTACCAGATACCAAAAACTATTGATTTAGGAGAAAATTTAGATTGAGTTATAACAATTTATGGATTTTACACCAGAGGGGGAGATAAAGGGGGGCGGGCGGAGGGTGTCACTGCTTACTTTGTAAGCCCTCGACTTATTTGACCCCTTGAGTCTGTGATATTGGTGAAGGCCAGTATACGTAAAGTTATAATGTGTAAAAATTATGAAAAATAATTTCTCGAAGGGTCGTGGGACCCCCACCCCTCTTTCCATGTTCGAAAAAAATTTCGCTAGTAGACTACTGTCTGTGTCCCAAATTTCATCAAAATCCGTGTAGCCATTCTGGCGTGATTCAGTCGCAAAGACGAAAAAATATAATAATTAAATTATAACTGTTCCTAGGGGGCGGGGACCACGCCCCTTTTGAAAAATATATAGCTAGTAGATCCTTCCAGACTATTGGCTATATGTGTGCAAAATTTCATCCAAATCGGTCCAGCCGTTCTTGCGTTATTGAGTCACAAAGACAAACGTCTGGACAAACATACAAACATCCAAACATCCAAACATCCAAACATCCAAACATCCAAACATCTAAACATCCAAACATCCAAACATCTTAACATCCAAACTTTCCCATTTATAATATACTAGCCTTTACCCGCGGCCCCGTCCGCAAGGAGAAAATGAAATATGTGGGCTATTCACGTTAGCCTGCTTATAAAGTTATCTGTTTAAAATTTTTTTTCTGTCTAATGCATTTTATTTTTGTAATTGAGTAAAAAAAAAGAACTTTATGAGCTGATAACCTGATAGGATCCCAAAATGATAACGAAATTTTCCAGAAAAAGCCACGAAATGACCCCGATGCTATCGCGGACGGATCCCGAAAACCATCCAGAAACGCCCCGGAAGTGTTTCCAAAAGTTCCCGAAGTAGTCCCAAAAAAACCCGAAATGACAACGACAGGATTCTAGACTTATCCAGATAACCACACAGAAATGATGCCTGAAGGGTTCCAAATTGATCCCGAAATAGTCCCGAAAAAGTTCCGAAATTACCCTGACGGGCTCCCGGACGGATCTCAGAAACCATTCAGAAAATATCCAGGAAGGGTCCCTAAATTATCCCGACTAACTTCAGAAAAAGTTCCGAAATGGCTCCGAGGGGATCCACGATGGATCGCGAAAACCATACAGAAATGATTCCGGAAGGATTCCAAAATGATCCCGAAATAGTCCGGAATTGACCCAGATGGGATCCCGCACAGATCCAGAAATGATCCCGGAAGGGTGCAAAAACTATCCCGGAAAAGTAACAAAAAATCCCGAAATGGCTCCTACGGCATCCCGGACGGATCCAGAAATGATCTCGGAAGGGTCCCCAAATGATCCCAAAATGGTCCCGAAATGACCCTGATGGATCCGGCAAACCATCAAGAAATTATGCCGAAAGGGTCCCAAAATGATCCCGAAATAATACAGTAAAAGTCACGAAACGACCCCTAGAGGATCCCCAAAAGATCCCGTATTAGCCCCGAAAAGGTCCCGAAATAACCCCGACGGGATCCCGGACAAATCCCGAAAACCATCCAGAAATGATGCCGGAAGGAATCCCAAATGATTCCGTAAAAGTCCCGCATTGATTCCGACGGGATCCCGAACGGATACCGAAAATCATCCAGAAGTGACGCCGGAAAGGTCCTCAAATGATCACCTAATAGTCCCGAAATGACCCTTAAGGGGTCATGGACCGATCCCATAAACCATCCAGAAATGATCCCGATATATTCCCGAAGAAGTCCCGAAATGACCCTGACGGGATCTCGAACGCACCCCTAAATGACCCTGACGGGATCCCGGACAGATCCCGAAATCCATCCAGAAATGATCTTAGGAGGGACCCCAAATGATCCCGAAAAAGTCCCGCAATGATTCCGAGGGGATCCTGATCGGATACCGATAACCATCCAGATCAAATGATCACCTAATACCAAAATGACCCTGACGGCATCCCGGACTGATCCCAAAATCCATCCAGAAATGATCTTGGGAAGGTCCCAAAATTATCCCGAAATAGTCTCGGAAAAGTTCAGAAATTACCCTGACCTGATCCCGAAAAAGTCCCGAAATGACCCTGACTGGACCCCGAAAGGATCCCGAAAACTATCCAGAAATGAAGCCGGAAATGTCCTCAAATGATCACCTAATAGTTCCGAAAAGACCCTGACGGGATCCCGAACGGATCCCGACAACTATCTAGAAATGATGCCGAAAGGGCCCGAAAATGATCCCGTATTAGTCGAGAAAAAGTCCCGAAATGAACCCGACGGGATGCCGGACGAATCCCAAAAATCAGCCAGAAATGATGCCGGAAGGGACACCAAATGATCCCGAAAAAGTCCCGCAATAATTCCGACGGGATCCTGAGCGGATACCGAAAACCATCCAGAAGTGATGCCGAAAAGGTCCTCAAATGATCACCTAATAGTCCCAAAATGACCCTGACGGCATCCCGGACAGATCCCGAAATCCATCCAGAAATGATCTTGGGAGGGTCCCAAAATTATCCCGAAATAGTCTGGGAAAAGTCCAGAAATTACCCTGACGGATACCGGACGAATCCTGAAAACCAATCTTAAATGATGCCGAAAAAGTCCCGAAATGACCCTGATGGGACCCGGAAAGGATCCCGAAAACTAACCAGAAATGATGCCGGAAAGGTCCTCAAATAATCTCCCAATAGTTCCGAAAAGACCCTGACGGGATCCCGAGCGGATCCCGACAACTATCCAGAAATGATACCGAAAGGGCCCGCAAATGATCCCGCATTAGTCGAGAAAAAGTCCCGAAATGACCCCGACGGGATGCCGGACGAATCCCAAAAACCATCCAGAAATGATTTTGGAAGGGACCCCAATGATCCCGAAAAAGTCCCGCAATTATTCCGACGGGAATCTGAACGGATACCGAAAACCATCCAGAAGTGATGCCGGAACGGTCCTCAAATGCTCACCTAATAGTCCCAAAATGACCCTGAGGGCATCCCGGACAAATCCCGAAATCCATCCAGAAATGATCTTGGGAAGGTCCCAAAATGATCCCGAAATAGTCTCGGAAAAGTCCAGAAATTACCCTGACGGGTTCCCGGACGAATCCTGAAAGCCATCCTTAAATGATCCCGAAAAAGCCCCGAAATGACCCTGACGGGATCCCGAAAGGATTCCAAAAACTATCCAGAAATGATGCCGGAAAGGTCCTCAAATGATCCCCTAATAGTACCGAAATGACCGTGACGGGATCCCGAACGGATCCCGACAACTATCCAGAAATTATGCCGAAAGGGTCCGCAAATGATCCCGTATTAGTCGAGAAAAAGTCCCGAAATGACCCCTACGGGATCCCGGACGAATCCCACAAACCATCCAGAAATGATGCCGGTAGGTATCCCAAATGATCCCGAAATAATCCCGAAATGACCTCGTCGGCATCCCGGACGGATACCGAATATTATCCAGAAATGATGCCGGAAAGGTCCACAAATGATCCCTAATAGTCCCGAAATTACCCTGATGGGATCCCGGACGGATCCCGAAAACCATCAAGAAATGATGCCGGAAGAGCCCCCAAATGATCCCGAAAAAGTCCCCAAATGACCCCGACGATATCCCGGACGGATCCCGAAAACCATCCAGAAATGATGCCGGAAGAGCCCCCAAATGATCCCGAAAAAGTCCCCAAATGACCCCGACGAGATCCCGCACGGATCCCGAGAACCATCCAGAAATGATGCCGCAAGAGCCCCAAATGATCCCGAAAAAGTCCCCAAATGACCCCGACATACTCCAGAAAAGGTTCCGAAATGGCTCCGAGGGAATCAACGACGGATCGCGAAAACCATACAGAAATGATTCCGGAAGGATCCCAAAATGATCCCGAAATAGTCCGGAAATGACCCAGATGGGATCCCGCACAGATCCAGAAATGATCCCGGAAGGGTCCAAAAACTATCCCGGAAAAGTAACAAAAAATCCCGAAATGGCTCCTACGGCATCCCGGACGGATCCAGAAATGATCTCGGAAGGGTCCCCAAATGATCCCAAAATGGTCCCGAAATGACCCTGATGGATCCGGCAAACCATCAAGAAATTATGCCGGAAGGGTCCCCAAATGATCCCGAAATAAAACAGAAAAAGTCACGAAACGACCCCTAGAGGATCCCCAAATGATCCCGTATTAGCCCCAAAAAAGTCCCAAAATGACCCTGACGGGATCCCGAAAGGATTCCGAAAACAATACAAAAATGATGCCGGAAAGGTCCTCAAATGATGCCCTAATAGTCCCGAAATGACCGTGACGGGATCCCGACAACTATCCAGAAATGATGCCGAAAGGGTCCGCAAATGATCCCGTATTAGTCGAAAACAAGTCCCGAAAGGACCACGACGGGATCCCGGACGAATCCCAAAAACCATCCAGAAATGATGCCGGTAGGTATCCCAAATGATCCCGAAATAGTCCCGAAATGACCTCGTCGGCATCCTGGACGGATCCCGAAAATTATCCAGAAATGATGCCGGAAAGGTTCCCAAATGATCCCCTAATAGTCCCGAAATTACCCTAATGGAATCCCGGACGGATCCCGAAAACCATCCAGAAATGATGCCGAAAGGGTTCCCAAATGATCCCGTATTAGTCGCGAAAAAGTCCCGAAATGACCCCGACGGGATCCCGGACGGATCCCGAAAACCATCCAGAAATGATGCCGAAAGGGTTCCCAAATGATCCCGTATTAGTCGCGAAAAAGTCCCGAAATTACCCCGACGGGATCCCGGAAGGATCCCGAAAACCATCCAGAAATGATGCCGGATGAGCCCCAAAATGATCCCGAAAAAGCCCCAAATGACCCCGACGAGATCCCGGACGGATCCCGAAAACCATCCAGAAATGATGCCGGAAGATCCCCTAAATGATCCAGAAAAAGTCCCCAAATGACCCCGACGATATCCCGGACGGATCCCGAAAACCATCCAGAAATGATGCCGGAAGAGCCCTCAAATGATCCCGAAAAAGTCCCCATATGACCCCGACGAGATCCCGCACGGATCCCGAAAACCATCCAGAAATGATGCCGGAAGGGTCCCCAAATGATCGCGAAATAGTCCCGAAATGATTCCGGAATAGTCCCGAAAATGTTCCAAAATAACCCCGACGGGATCCCGGACGCATCCCGCAAACTATACAGAAATGATCCCGGAAGGGTCCCAAAATGATCCCGAAATAGTCCCGAAAAAGTCCCGAAATTACCCCGGCGTAATCCCGGACCGATCCCGAAAACCATCCAGAAATGATCCCGGAAGGGTCTCGATATGACCCTTACGGGATTACAAATAAGGTGAAGCTAATTATAAAACCATGTTAATAAGGCAGCAGGCGCATTGGAGCGAATAAAAAGTTAGATAGAAACATACAGGTAAAGCTAATAAAAGCGTGCTAATAAAAACAATTGATGGAGGGCGGATGGCGGGAGTAGAGGAGAGGACCACTGATCGTTCCTCCAAAATTGTCTAGATATCGTTCTGTATGTACCAGATACCAAAAACTATTGATTTAGGAGAAAATTTAGATTGAGTTATAACAATTTATGGATTTTACACCAGAGGGGGAGATAAAGGGGGGCGGGCGGAGGGTGTCACTGCTTACTTTGTAAGCCCTCGACTTATTTGACCCCTTGAGTCTGTGATATTGGTGAAGGCCAGTATACGTAAAGTTATAATGTGTAAAAATTATGAAAAATAATTTCTCGAAGGGTCGTGGGACCCCCACCCCTCTTTCCATGTTCGAAAAAAATTTCGCTAGTAGACTACTGTCTGTGTCCCAAATTTCATCAAAATCCGTGTAGCCATTCTGGCGTGATTCAGTCGCAAAGACGAAAAAATATAATAATTAAATTATAACTGATCCTAGGGGGCGGGGACCACGCCCCTTTTGAAAAATATATAGCTACTAGATCCTTCTAGACTATTGGCTATATGTGTGCAAAATTTCATCCAAATCGGTCCAGCCGTTCTTGCGTTATTGAGTCACAAAGACAAACGTCTGGACAAACATCCAAACATCCAAACATCCAAACATCCAAATATCCAAACATCCAAACATCTAAACATCCAAACATCCAAACATCCAAACATCTTAACATCCAAACTTTCCCATTTATAATATACTAGCCTTTACCCGCGGCCCCGTCCGCAAGGAGGAAATGAAATATGTGGGCTATTCACGTTAGCCTGCTTATAAAGTTATCTGTTTAAAATTTTTTTTCTGTCTAATGCATTTTATTTTTGTAATTGAGTAAAAAAAAAGAACTTTATGAGCTGATAATCTGATAGGATCCCAAAATGATAACGAAATTTTCCAGAAAAAGCCACGAAATGACCCCGATGCTATCGCGGACGGATCCCGAAAACCATCCAGAAACGCCCCGGAAGTGTTTCCAAAAGTTCCCGGAGTAGTCCCAAAAAAACCCGAAATGACAACGACAGGATTCTAGACTTATCCAGATAACCACACAGAAATGATGCCTGAAGGGTACCAAATTGATCCCGAAATAGTCCCGAAAAAGTTCCGAAATTACCCTGACGGGCTCCCGGACGGGCTCCCGGACGGATCTCAGAAACCATCCAGAAAATATCCAGGAAGGGTCCCTAAATTATCCCGACTAACTCCAGAAAAAGTTCCGAAATGGCTCCGAGGGGATCCACGATGGATCGCGAAAACCATACAGAAATGATTCCGGAAGGATTCCAAAATGATCCCGAAATAGTCCGGAATTGACCCAGATGGGATCCCGCACAGATCCAGAAATGATCCCGGAAGGGTGCAAAAACTATCCCGGAAAAGTAACAAAAAATCCCGAAATGGCTCCTACGGCATCCCGGACGTATCCAGAAATGATCTCGGAAGGGTCCCCAAATGATCCCAAAATGGTCCCGAAATGACCCTGATGGATCCGGCAAACCATCAAGAAATTATGCCGAAAGGGTCCCAAAATGATCCCGAAGTAATACAGTAAAAGTCACGAAACGACCCCTAGAGGATCCCCAAAAGATCCCGTATTAGCCCCGAAAAGGTCCCGAAATAACCCCGACGGGATCCCGGACAAATCCCGAAAACCATCCAGAAATGATGCCGGAAGGAATCCCAAATGATTCCGTAAAAGTCCCGCATTGATTCCGACGGGATCCCGAACGGATACCGAAAATCATCCAGAAGTGACGCCGGAAAGGTCCTCAAATGATCACCTAATAGTCCCGAAATGACCCTTAAGGGGTCATGGACGGATCCCATAAACCATCCAGAAATGATCCCGATATATTCCCAAAGAAGTCCCGAAATGACCCTGACGGGATCTCGAACGCACCCCTAAATGACCCTGACGGGATACCGGACAGATCCCGAAATCCATCCAGAAATGATCTTAGTAGGGACCCCAAATGATCCCGAAAAAGTCCCGCAATGATTCCGAGGGGATCCTGATCGGATACCGATAACCATCCAGATCAAATGATCACCTAATACCAAAATGACCCTGACGGCATCCCGGACTGATCCCAAAATCCATCCAGAAATGATCTTGGGAAGGTCCCAAAATTATCCCGAAATAGTCTGGGAAAAGTCCAGAAATTACACTGACGGATGCCGGACGAATCCTGAAAACCAATCTTAAATGATGCCGAAAAAGTCCCGAAATGACCCTGATGGGACCCGGAAAGGATCCCGACAACTATCTAGAAATGATGCCGAAAGGGCCCGAAAATGATCCCGTATTAGTCGAGAAAAAGTCCCGAAATGAACCCGACGGGATGCCGGACGAATCCCAAAAATCAGCCAGAAATGATGCCGGAAGGGACACCAAATCATCCCGAAAAAGTCCCGCAATAATTCCGACGGGATCCTGAACGGATACCGAAATCCATCCAGAAGTGATGCCGAAAAGGTCCTCAAATGATCACCTAATAGTCCCAAAATGACCCTGACGGCATCCCGGACAGATCCCGAAATCCATCCAGAAATGATCTTGGGAGGGTCCCAAAATTCTCCCGAAATAGTCTGGGAAAAGTCCAGAAATTACCCTGACGGATACCGGACGAATCCTGAAAACCAATCTTAAATGATGCCGAAAAAGTCCCGAAATGACCCTGATGGGACCCGGAAAGGATCCCGAAAACTAACCAGAAATGATGCCGGAAAGGTCCTCAAATAATCTCCCAATAGTTCCGAAAAGACCCTGACGGGATCCCGAGCGGATCCCGACAACTATCCAGAAATGATACCAAAAGGGCCCGCAAATGATCCCGCATTAGTCGAGAAAAAGTCCCGAAATGACCCCGACGGGATGCCGGACGAATCCCAAAAACCATCCAGAAATGATTTTGGAAGGGACCCCAATTATCCCGAAAAAGTCCTGCAATTATTCCGACGGGAATCTGAACGGATACCGAAAACCATCCAGAAGTGATACCGGAACGGTCCTCAAATGCTCACCTAATAGTCCCAAAATGACCCTGAGGGCATCCCGGACAAATCCCGAAATCCATCCAGAAATGATCTTGGGAAGGTCCCAAAATGATCCCGAAATAGTCTCGGAAAAGTCCAGAAATTACCCTGACGGGTTCCCGGACGAATCCTGAAAGCCATCCTTAAATGATCCCGAAAAAGCCCCGAAATGACCCTGACGGGATCCCGAAAGGATTCCAAAAACTATCCAGAAATGATGCCGGAAAGGTCCTCAAATGATCCCCTAATAGTTCCGAAATGACCGTGACGGGATCCCGAACGGATCCCGACAACTATCCAGAAATTATGCCGAAAGGGTCCGCAAATGATCCCGTATTAGTCGAGAAAAAGTCCCGAAATGACCCCGACGGGATCCCGGACGAATCCCAAAAACCATCCAGAAATGATGCCGGTAGGTATCCCAAATGATCCCGAAATAATCCCGAAATGACCTCGTCGGCATCCCGGACGGATACCGAATATTATCCAGAAATGATGCCGGAAAGGTCCACAAATGATCCCCTAATAGTCCCGAAATTACCCTGATGGGATCCCGGACGGATCCCGAAACCCATCCAGAAATGATGCCGGAAGAGCCCCCAAATGATCCCGAAAAAGTCCCCAAATGACCCCGACGAGATCCCGCACCGATCCCGAGAACCATCCAGAAATGATGCCGCAAGAGCCCCAAATGATCCCGAAAAAGTCCCCAAATGACCCCGACATACTCCAGAAAAGGTTCCGAAATGGCTCCGAGGGAATCAACGACGGATCGCGAAAACCATACAGAAATGATTCCGGAAGGATCCCAAAATGATCCCGAAATAGTCCGGAAATGACCCAGATGGGATCCCGCACAGATCCAGAAATGATCCCGGAAGGGTCCAAAAACTATCCCGGAAAAGTAACAAAAAATCCCGAAATGGCTCCTACGGCATCCCCGACGGATCCAGAAATGATCTCGGAAGGGTCCCCAAATGATCCCAAAATGGTCCCGAAATGACCCTGATGGATCCGGCAAACCATCAAGAAATTATGCCGGAAGGGTCCCCAAATGATCCCGAAATAAAACAGAAAAAGTCACGAAACGACCCCTAGAGGATCCCCAAATGATCCCGTATTAGCCCCAAAAAAGTCCCAAAATGACCCTGACGGGATCCCGAAAGGATTCCGAAAACAATACAGAAATGATGCCGGAAAGGTCCTCAAATGATGCCCTAATAGTCCCGAAATGACCGTGACGGGATCCCGACAACTATCCAGAAATGATGCCGAAAGGGTCCGCAAATGATCCCGTATTAGTCGAAAAAAAGTCCCGAAAGGACCACGACGGGATCCCGGACGAATCCCAAAAACCATCCAGAAATGATGCCGGTAGGTATCCCAGATGATCCCGAAATAGTCCCGAAATGACCTCGTCGGCATCCTGGACGGATCCCGAAAATTATCCAGAAATGATGCCGGAAAGGTTCCCAAATGATCCCCTAATAGTCCCGAAATTACCCTAATGGAATCCCGGACGGATCCCGAAAACCATCCAGAAATGATGCCGAAAGGGTTCCCAAATGATCCCGTATTAGTCGCGAAAAAGTCCCGAAATGACCCCGACGGGATCCCGTACGGATCCCGAAAACCATCCAGAAATGATGCCGAAAGGGTTCCCAAATGATCCCGTATTAGTTGCGAAAAAGTCCCGAAATTACCCCGACGGGATCCCGGACGGATCCCGAAAACCATCCAGAAATGATGCCGGATGAGCCCCAAAATGATCCCGAAAAAGTCCCCAAATGACCCCGACGAGATCCCGGACGGATCCCGAAAACCATCCAGAAATGATGCCGGAAGATCCCCCAAATGATCCAGAAAAAGTCCCCAAATGACCCCGACGATATCCCGGACGGATCCCGAAAACCATCCAGAAATGATGCCGGAAGAGCCCTCAAATGATCCCGAAAAAGTCCCCATATGACCCCGACGAGATCCCGCACGGATCCCGAAAACCATCCAGAAATGATGCCGGAAGGGTCCCCAAATGATCGCGAAATAGTCCCGAAATGATTCCGGAATAGTCCCGAAAATGTTCCAAAATAACCCTGACGGGATCCCTGACGGATCCCGCAAACTATACAGAAATGATCCCGGAAGGGTCCCAAAATGATCCCGAAATAGTCCCGAAAAAGTCCCGAAATTACCCCGGCGTAATCCCGGACCGATCCCGAAAACCATCCAGAAATGATCCCGGAAGGGTCTCGATATGACCCTTACGGGATTACAAATAAGGTGAAGCTAATTATAAAACCATGTTAATAAGGCAGCAGGCGCATTGGAGCGAATAAAAAGTTAGATAGAAACATACAGGTAAAGCTAATAAAAGCGTGCTAATAAAAACAATTGATGGAGGGCGGATGGCGGGAGTAGAGGAGAGGACCACTGATCGTTCCTCCAAAATTGTCTAGATATCGTTCTGTATGTACCAGATACCAAAAACTATTGATTTAGGAGAAAATTTAGATTGAGTTATAACAATTTATGGATTTTACACCAGAGGGGGAGATAAAGGGGCGGGCGGAGGGTGTCACTGCTTACTTTGTAAGCCCTCGACTTATTTGACCCCTTGAGTCTGTGATATTGGTGAAGGCCAGTATACGTAAAGTAATAATGTGTAAAAATTATGAAAAATAATTTCTCGAAGGGTCGTGGGACCCCCACCCCTCTTTCCATGTTCGAAAAAAATTTCGCTAGTAGACTACTGTCTGTGTCCCAAATTTCATCAAAATCCATGTAGACATTCTGGCGTGATTCAGTCGCAAAGACGAAAAAATATAATAATTAAATTATAACTGTTCCTAGGGGGCGGGGACCAGCTAGTAGATCCTTCTAGACTATTGGCTATATGTGTGCAAAATTTCATCCAAATCGGTCCAGCCGTTCTTGCGTTATTGAGTCACAAAGACAAACGTCTGGACAAACATCCAAACATCCAAACATCCAAACATCTAAACATCCAAACATCCAAACATCTTAACATCCAAACTTTCCCATTTATAATATACTAGCCTTTACCCGCGGCCCCGTCCGCAAGGAGAAAATGAAATATGTGGGCTATTCACGTTAGCCTGCTTATAAAGTTATCTGTTTAAAATTTTTTTTCTGTCTAATGCATTTTATTTTTGTAATTGAGTAAAAAAAAAGAACTTTATGAGCTGATAACCTGATAGGATCCCAAAATGATAACGAAATTATCCAGAAAAAGCCACGAAATGACCCCGACGCTATCGCGGACGGATCCCGAAAACCATCCAGAAACGCCCGGAAGTGTTTCCAAAAGTTCCCGAAGTAGTCCCAAAAAAACCCGAAATGACAACGACACGATTCTAGACTTATCCAGATAACCACACAGAAATGATGCCTGAAGGGTACCAAATTGATCCCGAAATAGTCCCGAAAAAGTTACGAAATTACCCTGACGGGCTCCCGGACGGATCTCAGAAACCATCCAGAAAATATCCAGGAAGGGTCCCTAAATTATCCCGACTAACTCCAGAAAAAGTTCCGAAATGGCTCCGAGGGGATCCACGATGGATCGCGAAAACCATACAGAAATGATTCCGGAAGGATTCCAAAATGATCCCGAAATAGTCCGGAATTGACCCAGATGGGATCCCGCACAGATCCAGAAATGATCCCGGAAGGGTGCAAAAACTATCCCGGAAAAGTAACAAAAAATCCCGAAATGGCTCCTACGGCATCCCGGACGGATCCAGAAATGATCTCGGAAGGGTCCCCAAATGATCCCAAAATGGTCCCGAAATGACCCTGATGGATCCGGCAAACCATCAAGAAATTATGCCGAAAGGGTCCCAAAATGATAAAAACCATGGGACCCGGAAAGGATCCCGAAAACTAACCAGAAATGATGCCGGAAAGGTCCTCAAATGATCTCCCAATAGTTCCGAAAAGACCCTGACGGGATCCCGAACGGATCCCGACAACTGTCCAGAAATGATACCGAAAGGGCCCGCAAATGATCCCGTATTAGTCGAGAAAAAGTCCCGAAATGACCCTGACGGGATGCCGGACGAATCCCAAAAACCATCCAGAAATGATTTTGGAAGGGACCCCAATGATCCCGAAAAAGTTCCGCAATTATTCCGACGGGAATCTGAACGGATACCGAAAACCATCCAGAAGTGATGCCGGAACGGTCCTCAAATGCTCACCTAATAGTCCCAAAATGACCCTGAGGGCATCCCGGACAAATCCCGAAATCCATCCAGAAATGATCTTGGAAAGGTCCCAAAATGATCCCGAAATAGTCTCGGAAAAGTCCAGAAATTACCCTGACGGGTTCCCGGACGAATCCTGAAAGCCATCCTTAAATGATCCCGAAAAAGCCCCGAAATGACCCTGACGGGATCCCGAAAGGATTCCAAAAACTATCCAGAAATGATGCCGGAAAGGTCCTCAAATGATCCCCTAATAGTTCCGAAATGACCGTGACGGGATCCCGAACGGATCCCGACAACTATCCAGAAACTATGCCGAAAGGGTCCGCAAATGATCCCGTATTAGTCGAGAAAAAGTCCCGAAATGACCCCGACGGGATCCCGAACGAATCCCAAAAACCATCCAGAAATGATGCCGGTAGGTATCCCAAATGATCCCGAAATAATCCCGAAATGACCTCGTCGGCATCCCGGACGGATACCGAAAATTATCCAGAAATGATGCCGGAAAGGTCCACAAATGATCCCCTAATAGTCCCGAAATTACCCTGATGGGATCCCGGAAGGATCCCGAAAACCATCCTGAAATGATGCCGGAAGAGCCCCCAAATGATCCCGAAAAAGTCCCCAAACGACCCCGACGATATCCCGGACGGATCCCGAAAACCATCCAGAAATGATGCCGGAAGAGCCCCCAAATGATCCCGAAAAAGTCCCCAAATGACCCCGACAAGATCCCGCACGGATCCCGAAAACCATCCAGAAATGATGCCGGAAGAGCCCCAAATGATCCCGAAATAGTCCGGAAATGACCCAGATGGGATCCCGCACAGATCCAGAAATGATCCCGGAAGGGTCCAAAAACTATCCCGGAAAAGTAACAAAAAATCCCGAAATGGCTCCTACGGCATCCCGGACGGATCCAGAAATGATCTCGGAAGGGTCCCCAAATGATCCCAAAATGGTCCCGAAATGACCCTGATGGATCCGGCAAACCATCAAGAAATTATGCCGGAAGGGTCCCCAAATGATACCGAAATAAAACAGAAAAAGTCACGAAACGACCCCTAGAGGATCCCCAAATGATCCCGTATTAACCCCGAAAAGGTCCCGAAATAACCCCGACGGGATCCCGAAAGGATTCCGAAAACAATACAGAAATGATGCCGGAAAGGTCCTCAAATGATCCCCTAATAGTCCCGAAATGACCGTGACGGGATCCCGACAACTATCCAGAAATGATGCCGAAAGGGTCCGCAAATGATCCCGTATTAGTCGAAAAAAAGGTCCCGAAAGGACCACGACGGGATCCCGGACGAATCCCAAAAACCATCCAGAAATGATGCCGGTAGGTATCCCAAATGATCCCGAAATAGTCCCGAAATGACCTCGTCGGCATCCCGGACGGATCCCGAAAATTATCCAGAAATGATGCCGGAAAGGTTCCCAAATGATCCCCTAATAGTTCCGAAATTACCCTAATGGGATCCCGGACGGATCCCGAAAACCATCCAGAAATGATGCCGAAAGGGTTCCCAAATGATCCCGTATTAGCGGCGAAAAAGTCCCGAAATGACCCCGACGGGATCCCGGACAGATCCCGAAAACCATCCAGAAATGATGCCGAAAGGGTTCCCAAATGATCCCGTATTAGTCGCGAAAAAGTCCCGAAATGACCCCGACAGGATCCCGGACGGATCCCGAAAACCATCCAGAAATGATGCCGGATGAGCCCCAAAATGATCCCGAAAAAGTCCCCAAATGACCCCGACGAGATCCCGGACGGATCCCGAAAACCATCCAGAAATGATGCCGGAAGAGCCCCCAAATGATCCCGAAAAAGTCCCCAAATGACCCCGACGATATCCCGGACGGATCCCGAAAACCATCCAGAAATGATGCCGGAAGAGCCCTCAAATGATTCCGAAAAAGTCCCCATATGACCCCGACGAGATACCGCACGGATCCCGAAAACCATCCAGAAATGATGCCGGAAGGGTCCCCAAATGATCGCGAAATAGTCCCGAAATGATTCCGGAATAGTCCCGAAAATGTTCCAAAATAACCCCGACGGGATCCCGGACGGATCCCGTAAACTATACAGAAATGATCCCGGAAGGGTCCCAAAATGATCCCGAAATAGTCCCGAAAAAGTCCCGAAATTACCCCGGCGTAATCCCGGACCGATCCCGAAAACCATCCAGAAATGATCCCGGAAAGGTCTCGATATGACCCTTACGGGATTACAAATAAGGTGAAGGTAATTATAAAACCATGTTAATAAGGCAGCAGGCGCATTGGAGCGAATAAAAAGTTAGATAGAAACATACAGGTAAAGCTAATAAAAGCGTGCTAATAAAAACAATTGATGGAGGGCGGATGGCGGGAGTAGAGGAGAGGACCACTGATCGTTCCTCCAAAATTGTCTAGATCTCGTTCTGTATGTACCAGATACGAAAAACTATTGATTTAGGAGAAAATTTAGATTGAGTTATAACAATTTATGGATTTTACACCAGAGGGGGAGATAAAGGGGGGCGGGCGGAGGGTGTCACTGCTTACTTTGTAAGCCCTCGACTTATTTGACCCCTTGAGTCTGTGATATTGGTGAAGGCCAGTATACGTAAAGTTATAATGTGTAAAAATTATGAAAAATAATTTCTCGAAGGGTCGTGGGACCCCCACCCCTCTTTCCATGTTCGAAAAAAATTTCGCTAGTAGACTACTGTCTGTGTCCCAAATTTCATCAAAATCCGTGTAGCCATTCTGGCGTGATTCAGTCGCAAAGACGAAAAAATATAATAATTAAATTATAACTGTTCCCAGGGGGCGGGGACCACGCCCCTTTTGAAAAATATATAGCTAGTAGATCCTTCTAGACTATTGGCTATATGTGTGCAAAATTTCATCCAAATCGGTCCAGCCGTTCTTGCGTTATTGAGTCACAAAGACAAACGTCTGGACAAACATCCAAACATCCAAACATCCAAACATCCAAACATCCAAACATCCAAACATCTAAACATCCAAACATCCAAACATCCAAACATCTTAACATCCAAACTTTCCCATTTATAATATATATTAGATTAGATATTAGATTAGATATTAGATTAGATATTAGATTATTCGCTTGATATTGTTTTTCTCGACGGTTTACAGAAGCTTCATCTATTTTATATTGAAGCTTTATCGACATCTCTTTTATTACAATCCAATTTGTCGTTGTTAACACGCAGATAACAAAATTGTAATGCTCCAGTTGGGAATCAAAAATTCTCTTAAAAAATCTACAAATTTTTGATAAAAAATTGATAATTTTTTGATAAAAAAGTGAATTACTATTCGGTAAAAAATTAGCATTAGATCATAGCAGATCGATAAATTTTCGATGAAAGATCTAAAACTTTTAGAAACCAAATCATACATTTTCAATTTAAGACTTAGTAAAAAATGTTTGATAAAAAATCGATAAATTTGTGATAGCACACGTTCACCTTTCAATAAATAGCGGTCAATAATATATATTTTTTTACCAATCGATACATTTTTGAAAGCATATCGATAATTTTATGATTACTTTTTAATAGCATATCGATGACTTTTGAAAAACAGTTGACAACGTTTTGATAACAAACCAATCAGCTTTGTTATCGAAAGCTTGTTTCCATAGCAGCCGCCGTAATGTGGTGATAGCGTGCACCGTCTTCTACGCCTAGGGTCTTGGATTCAGTTCCCGGGCAAAGTAACATCAAAATTAATAAAAAGTTTTTACAATTAGAGAAAGATTTTCAAATCGAGGTCGCCCCTGGAAAGTGCTTTGTCAAACACTCCGAGTGTAAATCTGCCATGAAAAGCTGCTCAGTGAAAATTCGTTTGTCTTGTAGATGCCGTCCAAAGTCAGCATGAAACATGTAGGGAAAATATAATGGAGCACGTCTCAAATTGGAAGAGAAATTCGACCTTAATCTTCTTGTAGGTAAATCGCGCCAGGTATTTATTTTATTGTTTATTTTATTTTTTTTTACACCTAGTCAATTACAAAGTTATAACAAACCTTTACTCTCCTTGCTTTGCCCAACACTGTTCCCAAGTTATGCTTATGTAGTGACTGCACTTACGCTTACGTTCTATTTAGAAACAAGTTTTTTCAATAAGAAGAAAATTTTTCTAAGCGGAGGCACCACTCGGCAGTGATTTAGCAAGCAAACACTCCGAATGTAATTCTGCCATGAAAAGCTTCTCAGAGTGAAAACTTCTTTATCTTGCAGATGTCGTTCGGGGTCGACATATAACATGTAGGTCCAGTACTGCCAATTTGTAGGAAAATTTTAAAAGAAGAGCGACATAAATTGGAAGAGAAGCTCAGCCTAAAATCTCTTCGGAGGTTATCGCGCCTTATATTTATTTAAAAATTTCTATATTTTGCTTTCGTGAAGAATTTACAATATTTTTCGCAATTACCCTCCAACTATTAAAGCAAATCATGAATTCATGCATTGCTATTTGCCACCACTTTGTTTTTGTATAACCTTACAAATTCAATTTTAACATTTGTTATTTTTAATTAAATATTAAAAACTCGCTTTATACTCCCATTATGTAAAGTTTTATTTACGTTTAAGCTGTAATGTTTTTCACCCGCACTTTATGTAATTGATTGTTGAATGTGTTGGTATCTGCAACTTGTTACAAATTATTGTAGTCGCAGCCAGCTACTGTTGATACTTTTGATTCGCTTGTATGTACATTAGGGTGGAGTAATTAAACGAAGTATCTAACATAATGCTTGGTATAAAAATAAAAGTTAAAAATTTTAAGCCCTTAAAATATAAAAACCACGTAGTGGATAAATGCCGGTATTAAGTTTTGTATTCTAAAATCGAGTGCAGTCAACTATACTTCGATTTTGCATATGGAATAAAGCGCAACCTTCTTTTCTTCTATTGGCAACAACTTTTACTTTTATCGCCGTAAAGCGGCGATAGTCAGGCAACACAGGAATGTGACCATATATTGAATCGATGTTCAAGCACTAAACAAAATATTATTGCGTTAAACGAAACACCCTAATGTACGTGTATACATATCCAGATATTTATGACGCTGCATTGTGCCGCTCCATTACACATGTCTGCCGCTAGCTTATTGTTTGCCATTAATTGTAATTACATTTTAATGAAAATTGTAAACACATTTATTATCATACAGTGGTCCTTTAACCGCTAGACGCATTGGTAAATATATGCATATGTGGGAATATGTATGCATGTTAATATAGTGTGTACTAAGCAGGGTTGATTTGCATGGACGAAAGTTAACCCATATCGCGCCATCGATTTTTCGATAGGTTTTGGGCTCAGGAAAATAAAGTTCCACTAAGCATATCCAAAAAAATAAATTTCGAGCCTGTAAAATTTGAGTTTTTTGACTTTTTTTCTTTGATTTTTAAGGTTTTTTTCATGACCTACTTAAAAAATTTATATTTGATTTTGAAAACTTTGGCGATAACAGCTTTTTGAAAAAAAAAAAACATTTTTTGGGTTTTGAGGAGTGTTTTGGTTTGCTAGCTGTTAAAATGAGGTAGACATGGGGCAGAAATGGCGAAAACCCTCTTACTGAACAATCGATTGTATGGGAGATATATGCTATAGTGGTCCCATCCGGTCGATTCCGACCAACGTCAAATCCCCCATCAAAATATGCCTGCTTACCAAATTTCATCAAGATATCTCAAAAATTGAGGGACTAGTTTGCGTTCAAACAAACGGACAGGCGGACAGACGGGCGGACGGACGGACGGACATACGGACATGGCTAAATCAACTTAGCTTGTCCCCTGATCATTTTGGTATAATAAATCGACCCAGCTTAGTGTGTACGTATATAAGAAACGAGTCATGAATAAGGCGTTAAGCGCCAATTTTTTAAAACCTGTTAGTACCAGGTAATCAGTTACATCGAACTCCTAAATAGCTCAAACAAAACTTGCCAAATTATGAACAATCTAGCTCTAAAAACACAGTTAGAAATATTCAGTAAATGGAAAAACCGTTTAAAATTTTGGGCATAATATAAAAAAATGTTGTAATTGACAGTGAAACAATAGGAAGTAAAACCCCTTACCATTCATGAATGGAAAGTTGAAAAATAATCAGAACAAATTTGCAATAAAAAAATTAATGTAAGACGTTATAACCTCCGCATTGGCGGAACGGGACTTACATGTTTTATGCAGACTCCAAACTGCATCTGCAAACCCGATAAGTTTTCACTGAGAAGCTTTTCATGGCAGAAAAACACTCGGAGTGCTTGCCAAATCACTATCTAGGGGCGACCCCGCTTAGAAAACCTTTTTTCATATATATAGCATCGGAACCATATATGTAATACTCCTATATTGCTAATAGAAAATGCTCGCAATGTGTTTTGAATTCGAAATCAAAACAAGACAGCCTATACAATTTTTGTGATTATAGCAGCATAAGTGTGGAAAGAAAAAGTTTAAATTTAGGTACATTCGATTATTGAATACAAAAACAAAAACGTTTAAACAGCAATATATCGGCACTCTGATGTTTGGGAATGTACCTAGCATTTTGTAGCAATATAGGAGTATTATATATATGATCGGAACCAATCACCATTAGTTCGCCTTCCATATCTTTTACATGCTTTGAACTGGAGAATTTAACATGATGATGTCCTGGGCGGTGAAAATTGTCCCCTGCACTACCCTTTCTACAGTTTCAAACTAAATACAATATTTATTTGGATTTCGGGGTTGATTCCCGATAGGTAAAAGTTTAACCTGTTACAGTACCCAGATCGGAGTTGAGCTAGAGTGGCGAGCGTTTCTCTAGGGAGATTGTTCTCCTCTTCTGCGAGTTCTGGGTAAAAGTTTAACCTGTTACAGTACCCAGATCGGAGTTGAGCTAGAGTGGCGAGCGTTTCTCTAGGGAGATTGTTCTCCTCTTCTGCGAGTTCTGGGTATTTTTCCAAAAGAACTGGATTCGCCGGCAATTCTTGATGTAGAGGTCTGACGCCTGTTTGTGGATATCAGTGAGTACCTGCTTGTGGTTTTTTGCTTCATACGGCTATGTGCTCAGGTGCCATATTTCCTCAAAATGCTTACGAAGATAACCCCTTAAGCCCCTGGCAGGTGTATGCCCATCAATCAGATGTTTGTTGGGACGCCCAAGTTTCTGGGTGTTCTACGATTATTTAAAAAAAATATCAACTTTGTCCGCTTCCCAAAAAATGTCTCTTAGTCAAAAGTACCAAATTTCAAACATGTCACATCATGAACAAACCTTTTTTTGACTAGGTCGATTGGTCCTGGTGCACTTCTCAGAAAGAAAGTTTTGAATAGAGAAGTGAAAAAACTCACAAAGAATTTTAATTTAGAATACGATGAATGGGAGAAGGGAAAAAATTAGCACTACATTTTTGTTTAGAATTGGGCTGATTAGTTAAAAGAACTAAAAAACATGCTTATAAATAAATATCGAACTAAAATTTAAAAATAATTTTAAAATAATAATGAACGAAAAATACGAGTACTATTGTGATAAAAAAAAACGTGGGCGCTTTGTGCCATATTTTTAGTATATCGAGCGCCTGACATTTTTTTCACAATAATACTCGTATTTTTCGTTCATTATTGTTTTACAGTTATTTTTAAATTTTAGTTCGATATTTATTTATAAGCATGTTTTTTTAGTTCTATTAACTTATCAGCCCAATTCTAAGCAAAAATGTAGTGCTAGTTTTTTCCCTTCTCCCATTCATCGTATTCTAAATTAAAATTCTTTGTGAGTTTTTTCACTTCTCCTTTACTCCTATTCAAAACTTTCTTTCTGAGAAGTGCGCCAGGACCAATCGACCTAGTCAAAAAAAGGTTTGTTCATGATGTGACATGTTTGAAATTTGGTACTTTTGACTAAGAGACCTGGCTAGGCCACTCTGACATAATCGGTTTATGGGCTAGCCGGGCGAGATTTCATCGGCAGCGTCTGTACACCTCTAGGTGCGGCTGCAAGCGGGCGTCTGTCTTGGAGCAAGCGGCTCGCTATATAAACGTGCCAAGTAATATTTTCACCCCCGCTGAGCGGGTTGTGCGCTGGGCTTGGGACCCGCCACGTAAACCCATACTCCAATGAAATATAACAACAAGCCTCGGATAAATACACTCTCTATTGATGACGACAATGGCAAACGTTTGAAGGACAATGAATTGAGGGCATGCACCTGGAACGTCCGCTCCCTGAATGGGATTGGTGCAGATGCCCGGCTGGTTGATGTCCTCGTCAAAGCAAAATCTGACATCACCGCCATCCAAGAAATGCGTTGGACGAAGCAAGGCAGAAAGAAGATCAAAAATTGTGACATATATTGGAGTGGCCATGCGAATAAGCGCAGTTTCGGCGTCGGATTCGTGGTGGGAGAGAGACTTTGTCGCCAAGTGCTGGCGTTCACGCCTGTGGACGAGCGTCTCACCGCTATCCGAATAAAAGCAAAATTTTTTAATATATCATTCATCTGCGCCCATGCGCCGACAGAGGAGAAAGACGATGAGGTGAAAGACACTTTTTATGAACAATTAGAACGCACATACGAGCGCTGCCCCCGCAATGATATAAAAGTCGTGCTTGGCGACTTTAACGCCAGGGTGGGCAAAGAAGGTGTTTTTGGCCCTACAGTCGGAAAGTTCAGCCTACACAATGAAACTTCTCCTAACGGACTGAGGCTGATTGACTTTGCCGGTGCTCGAAACATGGTCATATCAAGCACGAGGTTCATGCATAAAAAGATACATCAAGCTACATGGCTGTCTCCTGATCGAAATACTCGCAATCAGATCGATCACGTTGTGATAGACGGACGGTATGCCTCCAGTGTTTTAGATGTGCGCACGATCCGAGGACCTAACATCGATTCGGACCATTATCTCGTTGCAGCCAAAATACGCACCCGCCTCAACGCGGCTAAAAACAAGGAACAAAAAACACAAGGAAACTAGACGTCGAAAAGCTTCAATCACAACAGACTGCCAATGATTTCGCAACTCGACTCTCACACCTGCTCTCTGAGGGCACAACTCATCCTGAAGGAATACAGGAGCAGTGGGAGCATATCTCCAAAGCACTTCGTACTGCCGCCGAGGAAAAAATTGGTTACCGGCGGCCACGAAAAAACAACTGGTATGATGAAGAATGCCGCGTTGCAACCGAAAGAAAAGACGCTGCCTACAGGGCTACGTTAAAAGCGAGCGCGACAAGAGGAGTGTGTGAACGCTATCGTGAGTTGAAAAGGGAAGCGAGACGCCTTTTCACGAAGAAAAAAGCAGAAGCAGAAAGGCGTGAGTGCCAGGAGCTTGAGATGCTAGCCACCAGGAATAACGCCCGAAAATTCTACCAAAAAATACGGCGACAGACGGAAGGTTTTAAGACCGGGGCAAACTCCTGTAGGAATGAAAACGGCGACCTTGTAACTGATGTCCAGAGAATGCTTAGATTATGGAGGGAACACTTCTCTGCTCTCCTAAATGGAGGCAGCAATTCACCGCGCAGAGATGAAGAACCCGATCCCGCAATCGATGATGATGGAATATATGTCCCCCCGCCCGATTATGACGAAGTTAGAATAGCAATAACCAGATTGAAAAACAACAAGGCCGTGGGCGCTGATGGATTGCCTGCGGAGCTATTCAAGTTCGGCGGCGAGGAGTTGGTAAGGCGCATGCAGCAGCTTCTTAGCAAAATATGTGCGGACGAAAGCATGCCCGATGGTTGGAATCTAAGTGTTCTTTGCCCAGTCCACAAGAAGGGGGATACTGCAAAATGCACCAACTATCGTGGAATCAGCCTTCTTAATATCGCATATAAGGTCCTTTCAAGTGTATTGTGCGAAAGATTGAAGCCCACCGTGAACCGGCTGATTGGACCTTATCAGTGCGGCTTCAGACCTGGTAAATCTACCATCGACCAGATTTTCACAATACGCCAAATCTTGGAAAAAACCCGTGAAAAGAGAATCGACACACATCACCTCTTCGTCGACTTTAAAGGCGCCTTCGACAGCACGAAAAGGAGGTGCCTATATGCCGCTATGTCTGAATTTGGTTTCCCCGCAAAACTTATACGGCTGTGCAAAATGACGTTGAGCAACACCATCAGCTCAGTCAGAATTGGGAAGGACCTCTCCGAGCCGTTCGAAACTAAACGAGGTTTCAGACAGGGTGACCCCCTATCGTGCGATTTCTTTAATTTGATGCTGGAGAAAATTATACTAGCTGCAGAACTTAACCGCACTGGAACAATATACTATAAAAGCGTGCAATTACTGGCATATGCTGATGACATTGATATCATCGGCCTAAACACCCGCGCTGTTAGTTCTGCTTACTCCAAGCTGGAAAAAGAAGCGGTAAAGATGGGTTTCATGGTGAATGATGGCAAAACGAAGTACCTGCTGTCATCGAGCAAAGAGTCAGCGCATATGCGCCTTGGCAACCACGCTACTGTTGGCAGCCATAATTTCGAAATAGTAAAAGACTTCGTTTATTTGGGAACCAGCATCAACACTAGCAACAACATCAGCACTGAAATCCAGCGAAGAATCAATCTTGCCAATAAATGCTACTTTGGACTAGGTAGGCAATTGAAAAGTAAAGTCCTCTCTCGGCGAACGAAAATCATACTCTACAAGTCACTTATCGTACCCGTCCTGCTATATGGGGCAGAAGCATGGACCATGACAACAGCAGATGAAGCGGCTTTGGGAGTGTTCGAGAGAAAAGTTCTTCGAAAGATTTATGGACCTATACGCGTTGGCGGTGGCGAGTACCGAAGAAGATTTAATGATGAGCTGTACGAGCTATACGCAGACATCAACATAGTCCAGCGAATTAAAACGCAGCGGCTGCGCTGGCTAGGCCATGTTATGCGAATGAAAGATGATGCTCCGGCCAAGAAAGTGTTCCTATCGGAACCCGCCTATGGAAGCAGAGGTAGAGGGCGGCCCCCACTCCGTTGGAAGGACCAGGTGGAAAACGATTTAAACTCCCTTGGTGTGACCAATTGGCGACGGTTGGCGGAGCGAAGGAGCGACTGGCGCGCCTTGTTGGACGGCCATAACCGTTTAGACGGTTAAGCGCCAATTAAGTAAGTAAGTAAGTAAGATCATTCAGCTGTGGCCAACAGAGGTTCGTGTCTTCGCTATTAAGCACAACTCGTTTTGTAATGAGTTATTTAACCACTGCCGCAAGTCTTCAACAAATACTTAACGGTACTACCGGGAGAAATTACATAAGCGGTAGGAATTTCAGTACAGGCTAAATTTCCACACTAACTTTGAGCCCTTTAATGGGTTCTCCTCTGAAAAGAAATAACACCTTAACGGTATGCTTCCATTTATTGATAGGTAATCACTTGTCAATTGAGAATTTTAACACCTTTCCATTCCACTACTAATTATTATTTCACTGAGACTTGAAATAAATCTTAATAAGCATACCATATAATACATTTTTGTGTAATAGTATATATGTAACTTGGATAAAACACTAAAATATAATTAGTTTTAGAAATTTTTGTTGTGATTCAAATGAATTTTAAATCTAATTGAAAATTCTAAACATTATCTGCACAAACTCAAATATGTAAAAATATGTAAGAATGTCCACATAACCGCACTTACTTTGTTGTTGAATACAATAGCAGAAACCACAGACAACGATGAATACAACAAAGATAACAACAAGCAATATAGCAGAAACAAATGTCAATGGTATCTTGTACCTTTATTTGAATCAACCAGAAAACCGAAAACGAAATGACAAAAAATCAACAAAGAGAGAAAGGTGCACGACGTACGGTTGGCAGCACACTGACAAAATATGTGACGGATATTTGCTTAGAATTTCAGAGCAAAAATGTAAATCATTTATTATGCCAACACCTGTAAAATGCACACAAATGTAAGCAACAAACAACAACACACAACTAACTGATATGAATAGTGAGGATGGAATGTATGAAAATAGGTGAAACAAGTGGTTTGTTTTTATTGTGGTTGTTGCAGTGCGGCAAGAATATTGAATACAAAATAAATTAAAATTCGCCTAAATATATACAAGAAAATTCATTACGAAAATATTTTCAAACTCGACCTACTACTTGGAATGCTGCTCTATCTATAACTGAAGCGGAGTTGCTACGAACAGCAGAGAAGGAAATGATGGAACTAGAATGTCTATATACATATATCATTGGTATTAGTTCTTATTGGAATAGTTTTACGACCTAGCTTCGCTTTCAGTTTTAAGCACCGTATGCCTAATCAGGGATTACAAGAACTGATAATTCATTATATGACATTTGGACCTAAGCATCATTGGCGCTCAATCACCTATGCCGTTTTGACCATTTCGGAGAAAGTAACGTTAGTCTTTCTTCTTATGGATGGTTCGTTGCAGTGCCGCCCGGATATCAAGATCCGAGCTCAAATAGACGGCGCGCCATTTTGATACACATCATATATATTATATATAATTGCTATTTTTATGTACGGGTCCCTTTTTCGCTCTTATTTGGAATCCAAATCTATAAACAAAATTTGGTTGTAAAGATGGAGTTTCGGGCTATTAGCGAGCTTTGGGCAATTTTGGTCGTAGTGCTTTTGTTTAGCTGTATTTTATTAAAATAATTTGATAAAAATAAACGATTGTGAGCTCACAAAGAAATCTATTTTTACTATGACACTATTATGAATATTTGCACTGCATTACCGGCAGTTGCTATTATACGCTAGATGGCATCGAAAGCTGTAAGTTTTAATGGATTGATAGAACAGCTGATTTCCGCTGATATTTGATAAGAGACTTTTATATTGGTTGCGCAAAATGCGCACGGGTCCGGCTCGTTTCTCCTAAAACCAAATGCTGCTGATATCGTACGGCAAGTCGGTACTTCGTTCGAATAATTTGGAGCAGACCATGAATCTGCTGATATTTTTTACAAAGCATTTAGCTACTTTCTAAAGTTCTGACAGTATATGACACCCAACAGTTAGAAACCTAGTGTTTGCTAGAGCTGGGCATTCACACAGGTTGTGCGCGTTTGTTTCTTTGCTGCCCTCATTGCCGCAGCTCCTGTGAATGCTGTTAAAAGTGATCCCTATTCTCGCAGCATGCAGATCAAGCGGCCAGTGCCCTGTAATTGTGACAATGATCATAAACATTTCTCTGCTTGAGCTATTTAGTACATCCTCTGTTCTCTTACTATCGTAATTAGGACATTTTTGCTTGGATGTCTTGTAGGCGTCCGAGGAGTACCAGTTGGAGACTGCCAACTCCTTGAATCTGCTATGTATATTTTCTTTGATTGAAGTAAGTGGGCGATGCATCTCGACCGCGCTTGCAAGTTCGTCTGCCTTCTCATTGCCCTCGATGTTCCTCGAGTGTACACAACCTCTCTAGTTATGCCCTCAACTTCCGTTTTGAAGATACTAGCAAAATTGGGTAGACGAACATCAGCGACTCCTTAAGATCTTCGCAGAAGGCACCCGCTTCCACATCGCCCTCCATTTTGGAAATGCCGATATAGACTACAATTGCGTCCTTGCTTTGCACCCAGTCACCTCTTTAGGTGAAGTTAACCATATGACGACTGTCAAAATTTCGTGAGAACATCAGATAATCAGATGACAGAGCAACATCGGGAAACCTCCTGAGTATTATACTGTGGCCATTCCGCCTCTAGTTCCATCAGATGGAGAAGTCTTACTGCCGAACATGTTGCAGAATCATGTGTACAAAAGTCCAGATGTAGCTGATTTAGGAGCACATTTAGTGCGTCAGTTGGACATGACCTTAGTGCACATGTTTTCCCTTCGAATGCTGCCCGCTGCACTCTCTTCGTCTTTTAAATGTTGTACAGTTTGTCCATGACCGGCTGTTTAAGGGGGTGGTAGTATAAAATTTACCTTCCTTTCCTGGCGGGATATAGCTGTTGTGGTGGCAAGGTTGGTTACGGTGGCGCTGTGCACTGTTTGAGGGATGGATGACTCCTTGCAGTTGGTTGTACGGTAGCTGCTGGACACGATGGTGACGGTGATTTGCTGGTGGCGAATGGCTCCTTTGATGTATAATATAGAGGTCAGTTTTTCCGCAGCGGGTTGGGCAAGGATTGCGTTAAAGTTGTAAATGAACAGCGAAAAGGTAAGCCGATAATCGCACTTAATCTGGCACTATTGACCGCGGAAACGATACTGGTAATTCACGATATTCCTTTATAACGACTCCGAACCGAAATAAATAAAGAGTGGCACTTTATAAATTTTTTAAAAAACTAATTTCTTTAATTTAGAGAGGGATTTTCAATCTTAATTACAATTTCTTAAAATTTGGTATCACACCGCGATGGTTAAAGAATTCGAAAGTATAATAAAATATAAAAGGGAATGTCAAAACAATAATATAAATGTATGTATGTACGTACATAGTCACATCTGTCAACCCATTGTTGGGGTTGCCAGAGAGGTGAAATACGCTCGCGCGTTAGCGTAAAATCCAAACATTTCAAATTCTTAAATTTAATAAATATTTACGTAATATATGATATTACGTATTTGTACGTGCAACTAATTCAGAATGCGTACTTATACGTAAGAGGTACATATATAAATAAATTCAATATAAAATTCAGGTAAATTCATGTTTAGGTTTCCTTAAGCCTAATTTCTATTAAATAGAAGGGTTGGCTGTTGGCGACTACGACAGTCGCTCAAACATCGTCCCCGCCCTAGGCGCGTTCAGCGGCTAGAGCCTCCTGTAGCTCCTTAAGGGTCCGCAATGCATCTCGCACGAGGATTTGGGACACTCTTCCTCTAGCGTTGGCGGTTTGCAGCCCTTGTGCGGTGCATCGAATGGTGCGTCGTGCGATGCTGGGTGCTGCTGAGGGAATGTTGTTTCCCGGGCGAGAACGGGGTTGCCCGGTGGCGGCAGGGGGTGCCGGTACGGCGGATCTGCCAGGCCGGGGTGCCTGGATGGCGCGCTGGGCGCTTGGGGTAGCGTCCCGCCGATGGAGTAGGGAGTGATGTCGCGCTCCACAGATCCGGAATTTGTCGTACGAGCTGCACTCGCTGGTGATGTGAGATAATGCCAAGCAATTCAGGCAAAACTTATGGGCTCGTGCAAGCATCCATCTCTGGGGTGGTTTCATTTTTTTGAATATGACGCAGTTCCGAAGAGCGTGCTGACGGGTGCATATGCGGCACCGTCGATAATCCGTTATTAGTGTCGAGCTGCGTGATTCATTGGCGCGGTTGGGAGCAACGATCTCCGACCGCACTGGTCTTCGTGACGACGACTGATTTGCACGATCCATAGCGATCTGTAATTACAGTTGTAAAAGTATTTTAGTGGAGAGAAATACTGATACAGGGGATTTCAGCTGGCATTATGTTGCAAAATTCGACATATTAGTGACGGTGATGTGGTAAGAGTGGACAGAGGTGGTTTGAGAGTAACTACGAATTCTCCGGGGTTGCCCGAGAGGGTGGGCTTTCAGTCTGAGGGAGGAAACAGAGCTTGACAAGTGGTCGCGTGAGGGTGCCGGTTTGAGTACGAACGTCAACAACACGTATATGGCCGTCAGGACCTGGATGTATTTTTTCAATACGTCCAAGGCGCCACTCAGTCGGGGGAAGTGAGTCGTCGTGAATGCAGACACACTCACCGACCTTGGGTTCGGGTTGTGGATTTTTCCACTTCTGCCTTTTTTGGAGATCCTTTAGGTAGTCTTCCTTCCACCTTTTGCTGAACTGCTGATGTAAGCTTTTTACCCTGTCCCATCGGTTTATAAGAGATAAATCCGCGTGATCCACTTCAGGGATAGCGAGGAGGGGCTACCTCGGAGAAAGTGGCCGGGGGTCAGCGCGGTAAACTCTGTGGGATCTTGGGATAAAGGTGAGATAGGACGATAGTTTAATACGGCTTCAATTCTTACCAAGAGGGTGGTAAATTCTTCAAATGTGAACTTGTGGGCTCCTGCAGTCCGCTTGAAGTGCAGTTTGAAACTCTTCACTGCAGACTCCCACAAGCCGCCCATGTGGGGAGCTCCGGGCGGAATGAATTTCCAATTAATGCCCTGGGGAGAGTATTTTGCGATTACTTCTTGAGAGGCAGTTTTCATGACGTCAACGAACTCTTTTTCCGTCGCTCTTTTAGCTCCAATAAACGTTTTGCCGTTGTCACTCATCATTGTGGCAGGATATCCACGACGTCCGACGAAGCGAGCGAATTCTGCGAGAAAGGCGTTTGTTGTTAGGTCCGAGCACAGCTCAAGGTGGACAGCTTTTGTCACGAAACAGACAAAAACGGCCACGTATCCTTTCAGTTAGGTGTGAGACCTTAGCAAGGAGGCTTTTATTTGAAAAGGCCCCGCAAAGTCGACACCGGTAGTGGTGAAAGGCGGAGCATATGTGCACCGTTCCGGGGGCAAAGCCGCCATGATTTGCGATCGCATTTGCTGCTTGTGGAGGGTACAAGTTTTGCACTGATGTATGCATCTCTTTATGAGGGGTTTAAGTCGTGGAATATAGAGATCCTGTCTGAGGCATTGCAGCATGAGACGTATTTCGGCATGGAGAAGAAGTTCATGGAGGTACTGTATATAGAGGACAGCGAATCTTAATTTTTCTGGGATAATAACGGGATGTTTTTCATTGTAAGTCAACTTCGAATGAACTAGTCTACCATGAACCCTGAGGAGCCCGTTTTCATCGAGGTATGGGTTGAGGGTTAGTAGAGAGCTTCTTTGATCAATGGGTTTTGCATTTTCCAAGCATGCTCTTTCGCGAGGAAAATGTCGGGTTTATGTTAACGTCAGAAGTTTATTTTTCGTTTTACGTAGATCTTCATGAGACAGAGAGGGAGTGTAAGCGGGTTTAATGCCTCGAATTCGGTCCTTGAGATAATTAGTGAACCTGAAGGCATATGCCATGACCCTGAGGGCGCGAGGAAAAGAGGAAAATCGATCCAATACATCGGGGTCATCTTCAGCTGAGTATAGTGCTTCGACTCGGCGCATTTCAGGCGGGTTGATGCTGCGGGTAGATGGGTTTGGCCAAGCTTCGGGGGGCTGGGTCAGCCACGCAGGGCCATTCCACCACAGCGAAGAATTTGCCAAGTCCATGGGTTTGCACCCTCTAGTACCCATGTCTGCTGGATTGTCGCGACTGCCTACATGCTTCCAGGAGGCGCTTCCGACGAGATCCATAATTTCAGCTGTTCGATTGGATACGAAAGTTTTCCAAGCGTGGGGAGGCTTTTCGAGCCATGCTAACACAATTTCCGAGTCAGACCACATGTAAAGATTTTTAAGAGAGAGCTCGAGATGGGATTGTACGACGGCGATTAGTCGGGCAAGGAGTAGAGCTGCACATAGTTCTAGTCTTGGAAGACTGGTAGTGCGAAGAGGGGCAACCTTGCCTTTAGCGACCAGAAGGTGGGACGACGTGGTGGCACCGTGGGTTGTTCGCAGATATATAGTGGCGCAATATGCCTTTTCTGACGCATCGCAGAAACCATGCAGTTCAACATGCTGGTTCGGCATATAGTCAACCCATCGAGGTATCTTTATATCTGAGATGTTGGGTAAATTTTTTGCGAACTGCGTCCATTTAATGAACCGGAGGGGCTTCACTGGTTCGTCCCAGCCAGTTCCGTCTATCCATAGCTCTTGGAGTAAAATCTTGGCCCGAATCATAATCGGCGTAAGCCACCCTGCGGCGTCAAAAAGTTTTGCGACCGAGGAGAGAATTTGTCGTTTTGTACTAGCGGACGAGAGGGGTATTGAGTCCACTGTATACGAAAACGTGTCGGTCAGAGCGTTCCACTGTATGCCGAGAGTTTTGGTGTTGCTTGCTTTCTCGAATTCCAAAAAATTTGTTTTATCAACCAAGTCCTCTTCTTTGATGTTTTTTATTATACTGGGGTGATTGGCCGTTATTTTACGTAATGGAAATCCTGCTGACGCTAACACTTGGATGACTTGGGAGAGAGATGTTTCGGCAGAGAGAATTTCATGGCTGCCACAGAGAATGTCATCTACATATGTTTCTTTCGTCAAAACAGGGACGGCTTTGGGGAAATTTTCTTCTACATCTTTGGCCAGTTGGTGAAGAGTACGTATGGCGAGGTAGGGGGCACAGTTCACACCAAATGTGACTGTTTTCAGACGATAGTCTTTTATGGGGTCGCTCGGAGATGAGCGAAAGACGATCCTCTGATAGTCTCTGTCGTCTTCATGCATTATGATTTGACGATACATTTTTTCTACGTCTCCGTTAAAAACAAATTGGTAGGTACGCCACTTGAGAATCAGAAGCATCAGATCGGGCTGGAGGGTAGGGCCGGTATAAAGAACGTCGTTGAGCGCATGTCCAGATGCCGACTTCTTTGAGGCGTTAAACACGACCCGCACCTTTGATGTCTTTTTCTCGGGTTTCACAACTGCGTGATGAGGAAGATAAAATGAGAGGCATTTTCCTCCGCCAAATTTTTCATAGGAGCCGGTTTCCTCCATATGATCAAGGGTGAGGTATTCTTCTAGAACACTATCATATTGAGTCTTTAAATCCCCTTTCTTCTGCAGACTTCTCTCCATTCCAAGAAACTGGCTTAGAGCTGAAGACCGAGAGTGGGATAATGAGATTGACTCTGGGAAGCTGGGTTTAAACGGCAGCCTTACGATATAACGACCGTTATCATCGCGTGAGGTTGTGGCTGCATAGAAATTTTCGCAAAACTCGTCTTCTGGGATTATTTGGGGTTTGGTGGGAACTTCCTCCAATTCCCAGAATTTACGCAATAGAGAGTTAAGATCTTCGTTCGACACTTCTGACACTTGCATGCAGAAAGCGTTTACCATCACAGGAGCTCTACCGCTCAGAATCCATCCAAAAATGGTTTTCTGCGCTAGAAGATGGGGGGAAAGTTTCTCAACGCCATTTTGGATGATTTGCGGTATTACATCACTGCCTAGGACGAGATCTATTTGCGAGGGGGAGTGACAGTTCGAGTCTGCGAGGTTGAGGTGTGCCCATTTTGCTTGAAGCTCGCTAGTGAGCTTAAGCGAGGGGAGCATTTTAGTTAGCCGGGGTAATACTATTGCCTCTGCACTTATTCTGGTTTTGAAATCGGGGGATACCAAAGTCAGAGAGCACAATTTGTTTGAGGTCTGAACTACCTTGCCGCCCATCCCTGATATTTCAAATCTAGAGGGTTTGAATGGGAGTTTGAGTCTATCTTGGGCTCTGGTAGATATAGAAGTTCGTTCAGATCCCTGACCCACAAGAGCTCGTAGTTTAAAAATTTCTCCTTTATGCTCTACGGGAACGATAGCCGTGGGTAAAATTACTTCACAATCGTTTTCGGAATAAAACGATTGCACTTGGCTTTTCTGCGAGCATGAAAGGCTTTCATCCAGAGCATTGGCTTGATCGGGAGTATTGCCAGGTGAGACTGTGGAATTCGTGGTCGTGGCTTGTGAGGCTGTCCTTTGCAATCGTGAGGGTTGTCTTTTCGGCACTGAGATGTGTCTTCGTGAAGAACTGAGTTGTGCCGATCTTGACATTGATTGCAAGTTTGAGTACTGGAACAGTCTTTCAATATGTGTGACTGAGAGAGGCAATTGAAACACATATTGTTTTCTCTCACAAACCTTCGGCGATCAGAGGTCGACAGCTTCTTAAATTTGAAGCAACCTATAAGGGGGTGAGATGATGTTTTACACAAAGCGCACTTGTACATTGTTCGCTGCTCTGTCATATGAGATTGGGTGTGGGAGGTCGATCTATTTTGAAAGGGATGCGACTGCTGGGGTTTGAATGCTGGCCTAGCTTGTGGGGTGGCTTTAAATTTATTTGGTCGCCATTGATCGACTCGCTCTACGACTTCATATCGAGTTGTGAGGAACTGGTCCATTTGGGGCCAGTTAGGAAGTTCTCTTCTTGAAGTCAGAGACTGCTCCCATAACGTGACTGTATTTTCAGGGAGTTTAGAGGTCACGAGATAAATAAGTATGGGGTCCCAGTTATCTGTGGAGACTTGTTGCGTGGCGAGAATTCGAAGGCAATTATTTACCGATGATTGCAACCTTTGAATGTCTTCACTGTTTTCCGTGGTGATCGTTTTTAAGTTCATTAGGGCCCGTATTTGATTATCTACGAGAACACGTCTGTTCTCGTATCGGGACTTTAGGGCTTCCCACGCTAAGGCAAAGTTGTCGTCAGTCAAAGGAAATTGGTTGACTATTTGAGCTGCCTTTCCTTGGGTTTTGTATCTGAGGTGATACAATTTTTGCGCTTGGGAGAGTTTGGGATGGTTAATATAAACGGCTGTGAACATGTCACGAAATGAGGGCCATTTTTCATAACCACCATAAAATATTTCGGTATCGCAGGGAGGGATTTTTAGCGAAATACCGGAGTTGTCAGATGGAGCTGGTGTGACGGTGGGGGGAGCGGGGGCATTTGCTTGTTTAAGCAAGTGAAGCTGGTCTTCGATCTGGGCTTTTGTGTCTTCGTATGCTATGAGACAGGAACTGTATATGCTATTAGCAGATGGTGGAAAATCTTCGGGCAGGGCCTGATCTGGGGTTTCGACAATCTTATCGAAGACGGTTTGGACTCTATTCCAGAATTTTTCTATATTCGAGTTTTTTATTTTGAGTGAGGACTCCGTGTTGTCTTGGAGCGACGTCGACCTAAACCGAGCACAATATTCCAAAAAATTGTCCGTTTCGGATGTAAATTTTTTGGGGACAGACGAGATTTTAAATTTTTTAACTCCTTGAGTTTTGGAGCCACCTTTTTTGGTTTCATCGTCACTCATTTTTGAGCTTTGTTTTATGTCGCTTAGAGTTGAGAATTAATAAAATTTAACTAAGAGAGAAAAAAACTTTTTTTTTTTTTGAATAGAGAGTATTTATTTGCTTTTAACTATGTGTGAGGGAGTTACGTTTATATTCACGTTAAATAGCAAGAGAGAGTACTTTTCAAAACCAAAAAAAGTTTTTAAGTTAAATTTATTTGAGGGTGAGACTGAGAAAATTTTACCACTGTGCTGCGTTTGCACTATATTTAATATATGTATATGAGGGTGGTTTAAATATACGTGGAAAAAATTATGTGAGATATATGTATATATACGTATTAAAAGTATCTCGGGGGTAAATTATTATAATTTTGATACGTATGAGATTATCTAAAAATGTGTATTTTTTTTTTTTTTTTTGTGACTTAGAGGAGTCTTATTTAACTTCGATTTGTTGGACTGTAGGGGCTTTGAGGAGAGAGAAATTAGTAGCTTATCGAAATTCTTAATGGGGATTGAGAATTTATAGCGTGCAAATTTAATGCGAGAAAAGTGCTATAATACGCACTGCACCACTCTTGTACCACTGTGCACGATATTTTATTTCACCGCTTATGTCGTTTTCTTTCTTTTGTATATCCGTATGTATGTATACGCAAGTATGGAGATTTGAAAATATTTTTTGCGTTTTGTATTAATTTAAATTGGGAAAAATCAGAAGTTAGCAGAGGTTGTGCAATATATTTAATTAACGACAAGAGATATTTTAATTTAAAATGAGGAAATTTTAAATTATTAAGAGATTTGTCGCATTAAAATATAAGGGGTGCTTTTAGCAAGTGTGCCCACTGTAGCTAACTACTGAGTTTTTCTTATTTTGCTTTGACAATATACCGTACTGAGTTTTGCAATATGGGGTTATTGCTATATGTATATATATATATATATATACGAAATGGTATGTGCAAATTTGGTGGGAACTTGAGAAAATTTGGCGGGAAATGAGGATTATTGGCGGGAAATAATAATCCTCGAAAATGAAATTTGCCTTAATTTTCTTTGTTTAAATTATTTGCCGCACTGGGAAGTGGGTATTAAGATTGATTTAATACTCACGGTTTTTTGGCAAGGCCTATGTGCTGTGTATAGGAGCACTTTTGGTCGTTGGCTGCTTAATGGCGACGAAGGACCACTGTTTAAGGGGGTGGTAGTATAAAATTTACCTTCCTCTCCTGGCGGGATATAGCTGTTGTGGTGGCAAGGTTGGTTACGGTGGCGCTGTGCACTGTTTGAGGGATGGATGACTCCTTGCAGTTCGTTGTACGGTAGCTGCTGGACACGATGGTGACGGTGATTTGCTGGTGGCGAATGGCTCCTTTGATGTATAATATAGAGGTCAGTTTTTCCGCAGCGGGTTGGGCAAGGATTGCGTTAAAGTTGTAAATGAACAGCGAAAAGGTAAGCCGATAATCGCACTTAATCTGGCACTATTGACCGCGGAAACGATACTGGTAATTCACGATATTCCTTTATAACGACTCCGAACCGAAATAAATAAAGAGAGGCACTTTATAAATTTTTTAAAAAACTAATTTCTTTAATTTAGAGAGCGATTTTCAATCTTAATTACAATTTCTTAAAATTTGGTATCACACCGCGATGGTTAAAGAATTCGAAAGTATAATAAAATATAAAAGGGAATGTCAAAACAATAATATAAATGTATGTATGTACGTACATAGTCACATCTGTCAACCCATTGTTGGGGTTGCCAGAGAGGTGAAATACGCTCGCGCGTTAGCGTAAAATCCAAACATTTCAAATTCTTAAATTTAATAAATATTTACGTAATATATGATATTACGTATTTGTACGTGCAACTAATTCAGAATGCGTACTTATACGTAAGAGGTACATATATAAATAAATTCAATATAAAATTCAGGTAAATTCATGTTTAGGTTTCCTTAAGCCTAATTTCTATTAAATAGGAGGGTTGGCTGTTGGCGACTACGACAGTCCCTCAAACACCGGCCACCATGCTAGGGCTTCATATGTTAGTATGGATCTGGACGACGGCCTAATATATAATACATCACGAGTTTGGGTTTTAGACAGCAGTTTCTGCTAAAGATTCTCTTACGTGACTAGAAGACTATGTAAACCTTTTCGAACTTACGTTCGATATTCAATTTCCAGTTGAGCTTACTATCCACCTTGACGTTCAGATATCTATCCCTCATAGACAGAGTGAGAGGAGTACCATTTAGAGAGAGCGGTTGAAACTCTGGCATTTTTTTTCTTGCTAGTAAATAGCATCTACTAAGTTTTATTAGGGTTTACGTTAAGTCCGCTTATGGCTGCCTAATCGTAAAGTCTTCGAAGCGCCCCTTCTTGTATTTCACTTAAAGTCGAGCGAAATGGACCCGGTACAGCAATTACGACGTCGTCTGCATATCCAACTACCTTCACTGCATTTTTATTCAGCTCCAGTAAAATCTCGGCCAGTGCGACCACCCAGAGAAGCATTGAGAGAATTCTTCCCTGGGGAACTCCTCTGGTCACAAGCTGGGTAGTTGTAACCGAACCCATGTTGGCTTGTATCACCCTATTCTCCGGCATTGATTTCGTCCATTGGCGGAGCAGTCTATTTGTACCGCTGCTATCCAGGGCGTTAGTAACCGCGCTAATTTTTGTGTTTTAAAAGGCAGCGAGGTTGTATTCTTTGTAGTGTAGGGATCTCTTTGTAGTACCTATGAGCTCATGGAGGGCGGTTTCTGTAGACCTGGCCTTCATGTACGCATGTTATGCAGTAGAAAGCTTGTTTCCACCTAGGACCGACCTTATGTGAATATGTAAAGCCTTTCCGGAACCTCGTGCATGAAGGAGGTAATACTAGTTGGTATGTAGTCTTTAGCGTTGGTGCATTGGGTTTTGAACTCAAATTTTCTGGTTTTGCAGACAACGCAACCGTCTTACGTTTTTCAAACTTATTTACTTGGCTAATGTTGAGCTTTCGCTTTATGGTATGGCCATAGAGTAAACAATGTTGGACCTCTTCGAAAAAAACACACCTGCATATACTTACGTATATTGAGACATACCAGGACATTTCTATGCCATATTATAAAACAATTGAAGTAGAAATGGGAGAGTTGCCATTCTACAAACGAAAATCTGTAGTGTAAAGCAACAGAAGGTGGAAATGAAGTGTGGAAATAGTAATAACATTTCGTTGAGAAAAAAGGGGAAGTTAATAGGAAGGGGCATGAGAAATAGGCAAGGTACATTGTACACAAAAACCGCAAACCACAATGGCGCAACGAAGAGAAAGGAATAGATGTATTTCGTATTTTTCATGTTACAGATGCTGGTGCACAGTGCAGTGAAAGGTATAAATACTTAAAATTTTTATTATCACGGTTTTAGCAACTAATTGCTTTATATTTACAAAATTGAAAAAAAAATTTACACCCAGAAATTAGTTGAAGATTTTCAAAAGGTCTTCTGCTCACTGAACCCGAATATTGAGTCAGATTTTGTAATTTGGTTCTGGCGATATTATTACTGAAATTGACGCAAAACATTCATACTTATTTTGAAGCACAGTGATTTTCATAAGACACGCCGGTTATTTTTCCCCTTTTCTTTAACATATTTTATTCTCAATTCCTCTGTAGTTTTTTTAAGTGTATATCCAATATTTGGTATATAGATCCCATATTTGAAGTAAATTAGGGAGTAAGAGTGGGAATGGAAATGAGTGTGGTAGTGGAAATGTATCCCTAACGCATTAAACTGGAAAAATAGTGTTTTTTAAGATTTAGTTCTCATATTGAAACAGTTTGCGCTTTAAAAAATTTTATCGGCACTGCCTCTAGAGCTCTGTTCAATATTTTAAGAAAACTGATTGTTGCATTCAGATTTCGGGTATATTCTGATATCTTACAAATATGTTTATCATTTTAGGCTAGTTCAGTATCACTGCAAAACAAGATCGCCATATTTTGGAAACTAGTATAGGATTACTTTCGTGACTATTTTTATCCTTTCCGAAGTGTTTGTGGAATTTTGGAACTACGTGAAAGATTGTTTGATAATTATTGCAATAATCACTCTTAAGCCATTTTTAAACAGCAACGGGAAATATACGGAAAAACTTGCAATGGCAATCAAATTCTGAACAAGAAAAATTGAAAAAATTTTAACATTATCCCGAAAATAATTTTGATTCTGCTTTTAACAAAACTTGACGTTATTCATCAGATTTTTCTGGGCATAGAAGATGGTGATCTGCTCAAGCCAGCAACTAATATAATTCCTCGCCGCCATTGAACAGCTCACCGTCAGCTAGCCATCAAAGACAAAAAAAACGTATATCCAAAAATATGTGCCAATAATATGTTCCAGATATCTGGAAAAGTAGCACAAAAAATTTGATATTTTGCTACGAATTTTCAAGTATATTCTTATTGAGCTAGGTACGTAAAATTCGGAAAAGTTCAGCTCTTTGTGAAAACGCCGCATAAAAAAATTATTTAAGGAGAGCTTGTATTAAGATATCTGGGAATGTCACCAAATTTAGTACTTTTATTGGTTACGATGAGCACGTAAACGAATATTTCTAAAATTCAATTCAATTGAGAAATCTTGTTTTCGCCTTCTAGGTATGGATTTTAGTATACAATTTAGAATACAAATTCTTCAGGATGGTCTTTTGTAATATGATTTGTTGAATCACACTTCGCCGTCGTCCTTTGTGAGCACAACAACCTCAACAAGTTCGATGGTAAGCTTGGATTAGAATACCTGTTAGCCGGTTTCTCACTTTTTCTATTTAAAATAACAAGAAACGCTCGCTACTCTAACTCGGGCCAAGACCGCGAGCGTGGAACCATCAATCAGTTGTCGCATTGTTTTGTTAAAATAACGTTTTTCTCTTTTTTCCAATTTTTTTCAGTCTGTCCTTTTCAACCCTTTGTTTTATTTCGTTAAAGGTAATTGCTGAAATTTACAGTTTCTCAAGTCACGGTATAATTCCCATATAATTGTCTTAATGCAACATCTCAAAAGTTACTCATACGCCCTGTCATACATACTTAATACCTTTACTGCGACTACGAACGCCAATGCTGACGAATGTTTTCTCGTGGAAATGCACTCGAAAGGCTGGACAAGCTACTAATAAACAAGTAAGGAATGCTAAGTTCGGGTGTAACCGAACATTACATACTCAGTTGAGAGCTGTGGAGACAAAGTAAGGGAAAATCACCATGTTGTAAAAAGAACCTAGGGTAACCCTGGAATGTGTTTGTATGACATGTGTATCAAATGGAAGGTATTAAAGAGTATTTTAAGAGGAAGTGGACCATAGTTCTATAGATGGAGGCCATTTAGGGATATCGCCATAAAGGTGGACCAGGGGTGACTCTAGAATCTATTTTGTACGATATGGGTATCAAATGAAAGGTATTAATGAGTAGTTTAAAAGGGCGTGGGCCTAAGTTCTGTAGATGGACGCCGTTTCGAGATATCGCCATAAAGGTGGATCAGGGGTGACTCTAGAATTTGTTTATACGATATGAGTATCAAATGAAAGGTGTTAATGAGTATTTTAAGAGGGCGTGGGCCTTAGTTCTATATGTGGACGCCTTTTGGAGATATCGCCATAAAGGTGGACCAGGGGTGACTCTAGAATTTGTTTGTACTATATGGGTATCAAATGAAAGGGAGTGGGCCTTAGTTCTATAGGTGGACGCCTTTTCGGAATATCGTTATAAAAGTGGACCAGGGTTGACTCTAGAATGCGTTTGTATAATATGAAAGGTGTTAATGAGTATTTTAAAAGGGCGTGGGCCTTAGTTCTATAGGTGGACGCCTTTTCGAGATATCGCCATAAAGGTGGATCAGGGGTGACTCTCGAATTTGTTTGTACGATATGGTTATCAAACGAAAGGTGTTAATGAGTATTTTAAAAGGGCGTGCGCCTTAGTTCTATAGGTGGACGCCTTTTCGAAATATCGTTATAAAGGTGGACCAGGGGTGACTCTAGAATTTGTTTGTACGATATGGGTATCAAACGAAAGGTGCTAATGAGTATTTTAAAAGGGCGTGGGCCTTAGTTCTATAGGTGGACGCCTTTTCGAGATATCGCCATAAAGGTGGACCAGGGGTGACTCTAGAATTTGTTTGTACGATATGGGTATCAAACGAAAGGTGTTAATGAGTATTTTAAAAGGGCGTGCGCCTTAGTTCTATAGGTGGACGCCTTTTCGAAATATCGTTATAAAAGTGGACCAGGGGTGACTCTAGAATTTGTTTGTACGATATGAGTATCAAATGAAAGGTGTTAATGAGTATTTTAAGAGGGCGTGGGCCTTAGTTCTATATGTGGACGCCTTTTGGAGATATCGCCATAAAGGTGGACCAGGGGTGACTCTAGAATTTGTTTGTACTATATGGGTATCAAATGAAAGGGAGTGGGCCTTAGTTCTATAGGTGGACGCCTTTTCGGAATATCGTTATAAAAGTGGACCAGGGGTGACTCTAGAATGCGTTTGTATAATATGGGTATCAAATGAAAGGTGTTAATGAGTATTTTAAGAGGGCGTGGGCCTTAGTTCTATATGTGGACGCCTTTTGGAGATATCGCCATAAAGGTGGACCAGGGGTGACTCTAGAATTTGTTTGTACGATATGGGTATCAAACGAAAGGTACTAATGAGTATTTTAAAAGGGCGTGGGCCTTAGTTCTATAGGTGGACGCCTTTTCGAGGTATCGCCATAAAGGTGGACCAGGGGTGACTCTAGAATTTGTTTGTACGATATGGGTATCAAACGAAAGGTGTTAATGAGTATTTTAAAAGGTCGTGGGCCTTAGTTCTGTAGATGGACGCCGTTTCGAGATATCGCCATAAAGGTGGATCAGGGGTGACTCTAGAATTTGTTTATACGATATGAGTATCAAATGAAAGGTGTTAATGAGTATTTTAAGAGGGCGTGGGCCTTAGTTCTATATGTGGACGCCTTTTGGAGATATCGCCATAAAGATGGACCAGGGGTGACTCTAGAATTTGTTTGTACTATATGGGTATCAAATGAAAGGGAGTGGGCCTTAGTTCTATAGGTGGACGCCTTTTCGGAATATCGTTATAAAAGTGGAACAGGGTTGACTCTAGAATGCGTTTGTATAATATGAAAGGTGTTAATGAGTATTTTAAAAGGGCGTGGGCCTTAGTTCTATAGGTGGACGCCTTTTCGAGATATCGCCATAAAGGTGGATCAGGGGTGACTCTAGAATTTGTTTGTACGATATGGTTATCAAACGAAAGGTGTTAATGAGTATTTTAAAAGGGCGTGCGCCTTAGTTCTATAGGTGGACGCCTTTTCGAAATATCGTTATAAAGGTGGACCAGGGGTGACTCTAGAATTTGTTTGTACGATATGGGTATCAAACGAAAGGTGCTAATGAGTATTTTAAAAGGGCGTGGGCCTTAGTTCTATAGGTGGACGCCTTTTCGAGATATCGCCATAAAGGTGGACCAGGGGTGACTCTAGAATTTGTTTGTACGATATGGTTATCAAACGAAAGGTGTTAATGAGTATTTTAAAAGGGCGTGCGCCTTAGTTCTATAGGTGGACGCCTTTTCGAAATATCGTTATAAAAGTGGACCAGGGGTGACTCTAGAATTTGTTTATACGATATGAGTATCAAATGAAAGGTGTTAATGAGTATTTTAAGAGGGCGTGGGCCTTAGTTCTATATGTGGACGCCTTTTCGAGATATCGCCATAAAGGTGGATAAGGGGTGACTCCAGAATTTGTTTGTACGATATGGTTATCAAACGAAAGGTGTTAATGAGTATTTTAAAAGGGCGTGCGCCTTAGTTCTATAGGTGGACGCCTTTTCGAAATATCGTTATAAAAGTGGACCAGGGGTGACACTAGAATTTGTTTGTACGATATGAGTATCAAATGAAAGGTGTTAATGAGTATTTTAAGAGGGCGTGGGCCTTAGTTCTATATGTGGACGCCTTTTGGAGATATCGCCATAAAGGTGGACCAGGGGTGACTCTAGAATTTGTTTGTACTATATGGGTATCAAATGAAAGGGAGTGGGCCTTAGTTCTATAGGTGGACGCCTTTTCGGAATATCGTTATAAAAGTGGACCAGGGGTGACTCTAGAATGCGTTTGTATAATATGGGTATCAAATGAAAGGTGTTAATGAGTATTTTAAGAGGGCGTGGGCCTTAGTTCTATATGTGGACGCCTTTTGGAGATATCGCCATAAAGGTGGACCAGGGGTGACTCTAGAATTTGTTTGTACTATATGGGTATCAAATGAAAGGGAGTGGGCCTTAGTTCTATAGGTGGACGCCTTTTCGGAATATCGTTATAAAAGTGGACCAGGGGTGACTCTAGAATGCGTTTGTATAATACGGGTATCAAATGAAAGGTATTAATGAGTATTTTAAAAGGGCGTGGGCCTAAGTTCTGTAGATGGACGCCGTTTCGAGATATCGCCATAAAGGTGGATCAGGGGTGACTCTAGAATTTGTTTGTACTATATGGGTATCAAATGAAAGGGAGTGGGCCTTAGTTCTATAGGTGGACGCCTTTTCGGAATATCGTTATAAAAGTGGACCAGGGGTGACTCTAGAATGCGTTTGTATAATATGGGTATCAAATGAAAGGTGTTAATGAGTATTTTAAGAGGGCGTGGGCCTTAGTTCTATATGTGGACGCCTTTTGGAGATATCGCCATAAAGGTGGACCAGGGGTGACTCTAGAATTTGTTTGTACTATATGGGTATCAAATGAAAGGGAGTGGGCCTTAGTTCTATAGGTGGACGCCTTTTCGGAATATCGTTATAAAAGTGGACCAGGGGTGACTCTAGAATGCGTTTGTATAATATGGGTATCAAATGAAAGGTGTTAATGAGTATTTTAAAAGGGCGTGGGCCTTAGTTCTATAGGTGGACGCCTTTTCGAGACAACGCCATAAAGGTGGACCAGGGGTGACTCTAGAATTTGTTTGTACGATATGGGTATCAAATGAAAGGTATTAATGAGTAGTTTAAAAGGGCGTGGGCCTAAGTTCTGTAGATGGACGCCGTTTCGAGATATCGCCATAAAGGTGGATCAGGGGTGACTCTAGAATTTGTTTATACGATATGAGTATCAAATGAAAGGTGTTAATGAGTATTTTAAGAGGGCGTGGGCCTTAGTTCTATATGTGGACGCCTTTTGGAGATATCGCCATAAAGGTGGACCAGGGGTGACTCTAGAATTTGTTTGTACTATATGGGTATCAAATGAAAGGGAGTGGGCCTTAGTTCTATAGGTGGACGCCTTTTCGGAATATCGTTATAAAAGTGGACCAGGGTTGACTCTAGAATGCGTTTGTATAATATGAAAGGTGTTAATGAGTATTTTAAAAGGGCGTGGGCCTTAGTTCTATAGGTGGACGCCTTTTCGAGATATCGCCATAAAGGTGGATCAGGGGTGACTCTAGAATTTGTTTGTACGATATGGTTATCAAACGAAAGGTGTTAATGAGTATTTTAAAAGGGCGTGCGCCTTAGTTCTATAGGTGGACGCCTTTTCGAAATATCGTTATAAAGGTGGACCAGGGGTGACTCTAGAATTTGTTTGTACGATATGGGTATCAAACGAAAGGTGCTAATGAGTACTTTAAAATGGCGTGGGCCTTAGTTCTATAGGTGGACGCCTTTTCGAGATATCGCCATAAAGGTGGACCAGGGGTGACTCTAGAATTTGTTTGTACGATATGGGTATCAAACGAAAGGTGTTAATGAGTATTTTAAAAGGGCGTGCGCCTTAATTCTATAGGTGGACACCTTTTCGAAATATCGTTATAAAAGTGGACCAGGGGTGACTCTAGAATTTGTTTGTACGATATGGGTATCAAACGAAAGGTGTTAATGAGTATTTTAAATGGGCGTGGGCCTTAGTTCTATAGGTGGACGCCTTTTCGAGATATCGCCATAAAGGTGGACCAGGGGTGACTCTAGAATTTGTTTGTACGATATGGGTATCAAACGAAAGGTGTTAATGAGTATTTTAAAAGGGTGTGCGCCTTAGTTCTATAGGTGGACGCCTTTTCGAAATATCGTTATAAAAGTGGACCAGGGGTGACTCTAGAATGCGTTTGTATAATATGAAAGGTGTTAATGAGTATTTTAAAAGGGCGTGGGCCTTAGTTCTATAGGTGGACGCCTTTTCGAGATATCGCCATAAAGGTGGACCAGGGGTGACTCTAGAATTTGTTTGTACGATATGAGTATCAAACGAAAGGTGTTAATGAGTATTTTAAAAGGGCGTGCGCCTTAGTTCTATAGGTGGACGCCTTTTCGAAATATCGTTATAAAGGTGGACCAGGGGTGACTCTAGAATTTGTTTGTACGATATGGGTATCAAACGAAAGGTGCTAATGAGTATTTTAAAAGGGCGTGGGCCTTAGTTCTATAGGTGGACGCCTTTTCGAGATATCGCCATAAAGGTGGACCAGGGGTGACTCTAAAATTTGTTTGTACGATATGGGTATCAAACGAAAGGTGTTAATGAGTATTTTAAAAGGGTGTGCGCCTTAGTTCTATAGGTGGACGCCTTTTCGAAATATCGTTATAAAAGTGGACCAGGGGTGACTCTAGAATTTGTTTGTACGATATGGGTATCAAACGAAAGGTGCTAATGAGTATTTTAAAAGGGCGTGTGCCTTAGTTCTATAGGTGGACGCCTTTTCGAGATATCGCCATAAAGGTGGACCAGGGGTGACTCTAGAATTTGTTTGTACGATATGGGTATCAAACGAAAGGTGTTAATGAGTATTTTAAAAGGGCGTGGGCCTTAGTTCTATAGGTGGACGCCTTTTCGAGATATCGCCATAAAGGTGGACCAGGGGTGACTCTAGAATTTGTTTGTACGATATGGGTATCAAACGAAAGGTGTTAATGAGTATTTTAAAAGGGCGTGCGCCTTAGTTCTATAGGTGGACGCCTTTTCGAAATGTCGTTATAAAAGTGGACCAGGGGTGACTCTAGAATTTGTTTGTACGATACGGGTATCAAACGAAAGGTGCTAATGAGTATTTTAAAAGGGCGTGCGCCTTAGTTCTATAGGTGGACGCCTTTTCGAAATATCGTTATAAAAGTGGACCAGGGGTGACTCTAGAATTTGTTTGTACGATATGGGTATCAAACGAAAGGTGCTAATGAGTATTTTAAAAGGGCGTGGGCCTTAGTTCTATAGGTGGACGCCTTTTCGAGATATCGCCATAAAGGTGGACCAGGGGTGACTCTAGAATTTGTTTGTACGATATGGGTATCAAACGAAAGGTGTTAATGAGTATTTTAAAAGGGTGTGCGCCTTAGTTCTATAGGTGGACGCCTTTTCGAAATATCGTTATAAAAGTGGACCAGGGGTGACTCTAGAATTTGTTTGAACGATATGGGTATCAAACGAAAGGTGCTAATGAGTATTTTAAAAGGGCGTGGGCCTTAGTTCTATAGGTGGACGCCTTTTCGAGATATCGCCATAAAGGTGGACCAGGGGTGACTCTAGAATTTGTTTGTATGATATGGGTATCAAACGAAAGGTGTTAATGAGTATTTTAAAAGGGCGTGCGCCTTAGTTCTATAGGTGGACGCCTTTTCGAAATATCGTTATAAAAGTGGACCAGGGGTAACTCTAGAATTTGTTTGTACGATATGGGTATCAAACGAAAGGTGTTAATGAGTATTTTAAAAGGGTGTGCGCCTTAGTTCTATAGGTGGACGCCTTTTCGAAATATCGTTATAAAAGTGGACCAGGGGTGACTCTAGAATTTGTTTGTACGATATGGGTATCAAACGAAAGGTGCTAATGAGTATTTTAAAAGGGCGTGGGCCTTAGTTCTATAGGTGGACGCCTTTTCGAGATATCGCCATAAAGGTGGACCAGGGGTGACTCTAGAATTTGTTTGTACGATATGGGTATCAAACGAAAGGTGTTAATGAGTATTTTAAAAGGGCGTGCGCCTTAGTTCTATAGGTGGACGCCTTTTCGAAATATCGTTATAAAAGTGGACCAGGGGTGACTCTAGAATTTGTTTGTACGATATGGGTATCAAACGGAAGGTGTTAATGAGTATTTTAAAAGGGCGTGGGCCTTAGTTCTATAGGTGGACGCCTTTTCTAGATATCGCCATAAAGGTGGACCAGGGGTGACTCTAGAATTTGTTTGTATGATATGGGTATCAAACGAAAGGTGTTAATGAGTATTTTAAAAGGGTGTGCGCCTTAGTTCTATAGGTGGACGCCTTTTCGAAATATCGTTATAAAAGTGGACCAGGGGTGACTCTAGAATAAAAAAAAAAAATAAATTTAAGGCGCGATAACCTCCGAAGAGATCTAAGGCCGAGCTTCTCTTCCAATTTGCGTCGTGCTCCTCTTGATTTTCCCTACAAATTGGCCGGACGGGACCTACATGTTTTATGCCGACTCCGAACGGCATCTACAAGGCAGATGAGTTTTCACTGAGAGCTTTTCATGGCAGAAATACACCCGGAGCGCTTGCCAAACACTGCCGAGGGGCGACCCCGCTTAGAAAAATGTTCTTCTAATTGAAAAACCTTATTTCTAAAATTTTGGTGTTGCTTTGCCCGGAAGTTGAACCCAGGGCATACGGTGTGATAGGCGGAGCACGCTACCATCACACCACGGTGGCCGCCATAATATAATATGAAAGGTGTTAATGAGTATTTTAAAAGGGCGTGGGCCTTAGTTCTATAGGTGGACGCCTTTTCGAGATATCGCCATAAAGGTGGACCAGGGGTGACTCTAGAATTTGTTTGTACGATATGAGTATCAAACGAAAGGTGTTAATGAGTATTTTAAAAGGGCGTGCGCCTTAGTTCTATAGGTGGACGCCTTTTCGGAATATCGTTATAAAAGTGGACCAGGGGTGACTCTAGAATGCGTTTGTATAATATGAAAGGTGTTAATGAGTATTTTAAAAGGGCGTGGGCCTTAGTTCTAGAGGTGGACGCCTTTTCGAGATATCGCCATAAAGGTGGACCAGGGGTGACTCTAGAATTTGTTTGTACGATATGGGTATCAAATGAAAGGTGTTAATGAGTATTTCAAAAAGGAGTGGGCCTTAGTTCTATATGTGGACGCCTTTTCGAGATATCGCCATAAACGTCGACCAGGGGTGACTCTAGAATTTGTTTGTACTATATGGGTATCAAATGAAAGGTGTTAACGAGTATTTTAAAAGGGCGTGGGCCTTGGTTCTTAAGGTGGACGCCTTTTCGAAATATCGCCATAAAGGTGGACCAGGGGCGACTCTAGAATTTGTTTGTACGATATGGGTATCAAATGAAAGGTGTTAATGAGTATTTTAAAAAGGAGTGGGCCTTAGTTCTATATGTGGACGCCTTTTCAAGATATCGCCATAAACGTGGACCAGGGGTGACTCTAGAATTTGTTTGTACAATATGGGTATCAAATGAAAGGTGTTAACAAGTATTTTAAAAGGGCGTGGGCCTTAGTTCTTAAGGTGGACGCCTTTTCGAAATATCACCATAAAGGTGGACCAGGGGCGACTCTAGAATTTGTTTGTACGATATGGGTATCAAATGAAAGGTGTTAATGAGTATTTTAAAAAGGAGTGGGCCTTAGTTCTATATGTGGACGCCTTTTCGAGATATCGACATAAACGTGGACCAGGGGTGACTCTAGAATGTGTTTGTACGATATGGGTATCAAATCAAAGGTATTAATGAGGGTTTTATAAGGGAGTGGCCCTTAGTTGTATATGTGAAGGCGTTTTCGAGATATCGACCAAAATGTGGACCAGGGTGATCCAGAACATTATCTTTCGGGTACCGCTAATTTATTTATATATGTAATACCACGAACAGTATTCCTTCCAAGATTCCAAGGGCTTTTGATTTCGCCCTGCAAAACTTTTTCATTTTCTTCTTCTTAATATGGTAGGTGTCACACCCATTTTACCAAGTTTTTTTCTAAAGTTATATTTTTCGTCAATAGACCAATACAATTACCATGTTTCATCCCTTTTTTCGTATTTGGTATACAATTATGGCATTTTTTTCATTTTTCGTAATTTTCGATATCGAAAAAGTGGGCGTGGTCATAGTTGGATTTCGGCCATTTTTTACACCAATACAAAGTGAGTTCAGATGAGTACGTCAACTGAGTTTAGTAAAGATATATCGATTTTTGCTCAAGTTATCGTGTTAATGGCCGAGCGGAAGGACAGACGGTCGACTGTGTATAAGAACTGGGCGTGGCTTCAACCGATTTCGCCCTTTTTCACAAAAAACAGTTACCGTCCTAGAATCTAAGCCTCTACCAAATTTCACAAGGATTGGTAAATTTTTGTTCGATTTATGGCATTAAAAGTATCCTAGACAAATTAATACTGTAAAGATATTAACTTTTCTTTTAAAATTTGAAATTAACAGAAAAATTTTTAAAAAGTGGGCGTGGTCGTTCTCCGATTTTGCTAATTTTCATTAAACAGGCATATAGTAACAAGTTTAACGTTCCTGCCAAATTTCACCTTGACATCTTCAACGACTGCCAAATTACAGCTTGCAAAACTTCTAAATTACCTTCTTTTAAAAGTGGGCGGTGCCACGCCCATTGTCCAAAATTTTACTAGTTTTCTATTGTGCGTCATAAGTTCAACTCACCTACCAAGTTTCATCGCTTTATCCGTATTTGGTAAGGAATTATCGCACTTTTTCGATTTTTCGAAATTTTCGATATCGAAAAAGTGGGCGTGGTTATTGTCCGATATCATTCATTTTAAATAGCGATCTGGGATGAGTGCCCAGGAACCTACGTACAAAATTTCATCAAGATACCTCAAAATTTACTCAAGTTATCTTGTTAACGGACAGACGGACGGACGGACGGACATGGCTCAATCGAATTTTTTTTCGATACTGATGATTTTGATATATGGAAGTCTATATCTATCTCGATTCCTTTATACCTGTACAACCAACCGTTATCCAATCAAAGTTAATATACTCTGTGAGCTCTGCTCAACTGAGTATAAAAATATATTCGTTATAAAAAAAGTTCTTAAGCATTTTGATGTTAGTTTTTCCGCCATTATGGTCGGAGTTCTTTGGTTGGTTTGACCAGCAAACTTGCTCTAATGACGGCGGCCACCCCGGTATTCTTATTACATTAAGAAACTAAAATATTTTTGTGAAATGGTTAACTTCATATAATCCTCGTAGTATGATGGTAGTGCGCTAAACTGATATACCGAATGTCCCAGCATTATATTCCCGCGCAAATATCATCAAATATCAAAACTTTACAGAAAATAGTTGCTCTCTGCAGTGCTCTACAAACCCTACGAGTGTATATCTGTTACCAAAAGGTTCTCAATTTAACTCGCTCAGGGCCAGCGTACTCTTTGCAGATAAACTTTCAGTGACAATACACAAATTATGGGTGTTGAAGTTCAGCCCTAAGCTCTGCGGTGATTGATTTATGAATATTATTCTTATTGCAGTTGTTTTTCTAGTTCCCAAGAATGCAGTAGCCCATTCAATAAGTTAAGTATACAGATAATTAAAGAAGTGAATTACTGCCATTACTGACTCACTGCATCGTATATATCCAAATACTTTTTGTTCAAATAAATGCACAACATGCGCTTCTGTAACTCTTACAGTTGTTATACTAACTCGATACATACGCATATACATATATATAAAATAGTATATTTTACACGTAGATGTTAAGATTTGTATTATAGTTTTGCTATTTCTTTCGTATGTTTTTCTCCATTTTTCTCTGTTCTGGAGCTTAGAATTGCGGTTGCCCACCGGAATCTTCAAATAACACTTCATTATTACACCCGATTGCGCACAGTGGTCGACACAAAGTTTTTTCGTAACACCTTACCGGCATTTTTTTTATCAACTTTTAGTTTCTTACTTATGCTCGACCTACAGCTTTAGCAATTATTCTTTCATACTACTACAACTGACAACTGGAAATCCCACAGACACTGTCCTAATTATAAAGCTTGCAAGTAGCGTGTATTAGTTCAGTAGGAACTGAGTTGCATAAATTATGAAAAATTATGCTAAACATTTTACACTAAGCTTAAAATAGAAGTATTAAGAGGATATATAACCTAAGAATACTAAATGCGTATTACTTCGTAAATTTACTTTTGCATCGGGACTGCTAGGAATTTGGAGGGCAAACAATGTTCCATGTCGTTTTCGTTAGCATATATTTTAATCCACTTATACCCTTCCACAAAGTCTTCGGTATCAGACTTAAGAAAACAGGAACAGCAGAAAGAAAAGCAAGGAAAACAGCATATACATAAGTCGTCTTAAATGCCTGAGGGTATGGGCGTGCTGGAACGGGCAGAGTCTCGGATGGGAAGTGTTAATATTCCACTTAGCAGACAGGATGTGGCCAGTAGCGTACTGTTGTCAACAGCATTCCACCACTCAGTAAATTAATTTCACTGCCTGCTAGGAATAAGCTTGGTAGCAAAAATGCGTAGACCAAAGCTTTTCAAAGATGAAATCTATATCATATTGAATAACCTGTCCTGAATATAATTGAACTAAATAAGGCAACCTGTTTTTTTTTATGCAAAGGATGTGGTGATAGAATCAGGCTGTACTGAAATTTGGCAAACTGCAAAAGGTCTTACTGGTGGCCAATCTCAGTAAGGATCACCTACTTATTGAAACGCCAAGTCCAATTGGGAGATTAAGATATCAACACATAGACTGAATGTGTAAATAGGGATAACATAATTTTTTTGAGGACCAAACGGAAGAAACACAGTCAAGTGCCTGGAATAGCTCCGCCCTCTTTCCAAATACTAAAAGTTTTCTGGCACCTAGCTGAATTGCTGTCTCGAGACCTGGCAACTCTGCCACCCCTAATAGCTTGAGCCTTGACCTGGCTAGTGCAAGACATGAACACAGAAGATGCTCAACCACTTTTTCCTGCAACTCGCACTTCCTACACCTACTGATACTGACGAGGCCTAGCTTACTAGCATGTCAAGGCAGAAGGCAGTGTCCAGGTAATATGCCAATCGTCTTAAGTCTACTCTCTTAAGAGATATGGGCCACTTTGTGAATCTAATACAAAAAGGTTTGCACATGACCTTAGACATTTTTCCAGTCTCACAATTTTGCCTACGGCGTTCCTGCTCGATGCATCATTTGCAACTCCAGTTTCCTTTTGGTTTCTCCAAAATGAATTGGGACGTCTATCCTTGTTTAAACGAGTGCTGTAACTCCTTTTCGTTCCCTCTTATTCTTTTGTGACTGGAAACCCTGTTCATATATTTGGTCCGACCTAAGCGAAGATTCTCCAATGCTTCTCTGCATTCCAGAACACTTCTTGATGAAGTACTGTCTAACATTATTGCCTTAATCTCCGCCTGACTATCAATATATATTTTGACCCGAATATAGCTTAAGTACGCCTCCTCCAGAACTTCTGCAGCTCTCTTCATCGCTATAGTTTTCACCTTAAAGACGCTGTAGCAATCTGGCAGCCTGTAGGATCTACTACATAAAGTGCTGCCGAGGCTTTCTTTGCTCTCTCTTCCAACTGGAGGTTCCACGACAACTTACTACCTACACTTGGTTACTTTGTGGTATATTTTGCTTATAGGGTTACCCCTTAAAGCTTATGATTTAGTCCAATTAGGGACCTCTTATTCCCTAGCTAATAATACTAGATCGATTTTTTTTACGATGGCGGTTAACCCGACTTCAGATGTCCAGGCATGTACATCCCGAAGTGCCTGAACCAGCAGAAAGCTGATTGTTATTAGGGATATACCGCTTATGATGACTGAAACGTCATCTGCATATGCCGTAAGTTTGACTCGTCTTTCGTCAAACCGCCTAAAAAATTGGTTTATAACCAGCGTTCACAGCATTGGTGATAAACCCCACCCTGCGGCGTTCCTCTGTTTACAGATTTTGTTGCCTCACGTAGACCCCATTGTAATGTGATCATTCTGCAGCTAAACATAGATCGACTACGGTCGTATTGAAGTACAAAGCCCTTCGGAAGATTAATAGGCCCATTTGTATAAGGTAACAAGTTTAGTGAAACACATGTAAATTATTCCTGTAATTTATGAATTGTTTACACATTTAAATGAGTACACTCACTAATACTTAAAACGAACTATTTTAAATAAACATGTGAATATAGTAAGTATATTAAAACTAGAGCGAAAGGTATATGTTAACAAGTTAACCAAAAAAACAAAAACAAAACGCCAACATAAATGAACCTTTAAATAAAGAATATAAGAATTTTTCAATTTTACGCCGAAATAAGTTTTGACACGCCAGTAAATATGCAAACATTTTATTTTCAGTAAGATTGTGTTCGTACATGCACTGATGTCAGAGGTGCCATCTTGTTCTATTTAATCCAAATACCAACCCCTTTGTGAAAGTTTGGATCGACGTGCTAATGGAAGCAGAGAATGAGGAAGCCCAAAACTTGATGGAAGGATCAAATATAAAGCTATTTCAGTCTCTTAAGTATTACCAAATGGCATCAGATAGTGACTGCACTGAAAAACAGTGGTATTATTGTCGCTATTTAAAATTGTTATGTTATGTTACCTTGTTGTTGTAGCAGTGCTTCGGCCCATGCAATAGGTGCGACCACTCACAAATTGTCACAATATCGTCTAACTGGATTTCAAGGAAACTTGCAGTTTTAACTGGGGTGGGCGAAATGAGAGGGGGTGGTAGAGGCGTTGAATCCACATTGCATTTGAAAATATGGTTGGTGTCATGTGAGGACATGTTGGATGTATGTGTGTAGGGGTTGATTCTGAATAAGTAAGAATTCAACCCGTTACAGTATCCAGATCGAAGTTGAGCTAGGGTGAAACACGTCTCCCTAAGGAGATTTCTGTCCTCCTCTGAGAGTTCAAGGTATTTATATTCACTGCCGCTTTTTATTGTTTAAACGCGACATTTTAAGAACTTTTCTAGTTAGATATGCCCCAAAGTATCAAGATTATTTAGGATCAGCATGAATAGAAGTCCAAGCCAATGGGTATTCGGAAGAACTGATGAGTTTCCAAAATAAGCCAAATATTTTGTTTCCAAAACTGAATTTCATGTGGCAACCTTAAGTGGTGTTTTACTTACATATATTAAAATATTCATGCGAGTATGTGCTGCATCAACGCAGCAAGAGAGATTAATGAAGCAAACGTTGAACACAGCTGTCACTACAAATATGGAAAAACAAATATGCCAATATAACAGTAACTGCCACTAATGACAAAAAACTGCGGATGGGGTAAACGTCATATGCATACTAAACATGAATTAAACAAGAGGGGACAGTCGCAAGCTGGCAAAGAGAATGAGTTTATTGTGAGTTATTTAAAAGGGGTAAATATTTTTAAAAAATGTCTAGAAAATTTGTAAATTTTACATTCGTGACTACAAATTTCAGAACGTAAAAGAAGAACGAGCTAAAATCTTGACTTGTTACCAAGTTTTTATACAGCTAATGAAATTATTTCCAGAGACAGTTTGAAATTTTTAGAAGCCGAGCAAATAGTATTACTTTTCATCCGATAATTGCACAAGAGATCAGCCAACAAGCTGTTACATAAAACTCATTAGATGCCATTTAAGAAGACTCTTTCAGTAAAAGTTTTACTGTATACAACACCGAAGTGGCAATTTTTATCAAGTTTCGTTAGTTAAATAATGATTTTTTTGCAAATAAAAAGTTCAAAATTTTTGTATATTATTTTCTTGTTTTCGATTTTTTTCCGAAAAAAGTTTCGAGATTGGTTTGCGTAGTTTTACTTACAAAGTTTAATAAAATTTTTTTCATACAATACACAAGTACAAAAAGAAAAATTTAGTTGACAAAATTGACAAAAAAAAAAAACTGCTATTTGTCTGTTCGCTACTGTAAAAGGTACTGATGTATGAATGAGAACAAAAAAATCTGCCAGCCCACATACGTGTCTTTCAATAAATTTTGGTTGAGGCAGAAATAAATACGGAAATAATATAAATAATTTCTTCTATTATAACATGTAAAAATTCGATTCGTTTTAAGCAATACCTGTGAAGTTTTCTGATAGAGAGAAACTAGCCACAGCTGCATGTGTGCCTGTAGTAAGAGGCGCACAACCAAGTTGATTCAAGCGGTTGTGTAGCGCAACCCGTTTAAGGGATTGCCAGTGCAATATATAGCTTCTCCAACCCAATTGTCAACATCGCCTACCCGTGGCGAATCCTGTTTCTGCAACAGCCGAGGCTTTGACGACCCCAACTTCCACGTTGATCTGGCGAGTGCGAGGTCGGGATGGTCTTGAAGGTTTCATGTGGTCATACTTAATCATTATCGATATGGTTGGGTTAGTACTTTGATGGTGCTTTTTACCGGAACGTAACGGATCTGCATCCGGCAACATCGATAACACTCCCCAAGGCCTTCGAGGAGTGTCAACAACAACAATATAGAGAGAAACATACATCTATTTATATTGGGTCAATGGATATGGGGAATAAGAAGCAAATAAATAAGATGACGAGCTGGCTGAGAAAAGCGCAACTCGCGAAGATTATACCTTAGATGTCCAAATGGGAATGTGTGATATAAAAGGAAACGCTTGCTTTCAAAGTATCAAATATCATGTGCTGGTCTTTTGAACATAGACTTATAAAGTTACCCATTTCATTGAAAAAAGAGCACTCTCGATTCGCCTTTTCTCGGTCGCAAGACTTAGACCTTATCCCTGAGAAGTGACCCTGCTATCAGATTAACAGCATCAAGTTGGATAGGTCTTATTCAGATTATTTGCATAGAGGACGGAGTTGTTTTATAACAAAAGTTGTGTTTTTTTTTTCATATTGGTCGTTGTGTAAAATTGAGTGTCTATGTGGATATTGCATAAAGAAGTGAAGTATTTGGCGAACTATGCTCAGCCAACTTAAAGAGGAGACCATTGAAAAGTCGATCAAAAACCTAAACATTTATCCCAACTGACTTTAGTTAACACCTGCAACTCCAATAGAATTCAGAAAATGTCTTTGATCCGTTAGAATTGAAAAAAGGTTTCAAAAAAAGCAATTTTCTATCGACAGTTTCTTCAGCTTCATGCTGTCAAAACTAAGCTGAAGAGTGGAGTTTAAATACATAGGTAATCTCATAAGAAATGACGTTTCGAGTATTCGAAATATGATTTATGGGCGTGTGTTATGTCAGCGATGTCTATTGAGGAAGTTTTGATGGCAAGTTTCAGGAGATAGACATAGTTCAGATATGGCGGCCCGCGTGGTACGATGATAGCGTTCTCCGCCTGTCACACCGAAGATCCTGGGTTCACTCCCCGGGCAAGGCAACATCAAAATTTTATAAAAAAGCGTTTTCAATTAGAAGGCAATTTTTCTAACGATGTCACTCCTAAGCAGTATTTGGCAAGCACTCCGAGTGTGCTTCTACCATGAAAAGCTCTCAGTGGAAACTCATTTGCTTGGTGATGCCGTTCGGAGTCAGCATAAAACATTTAGGTCGCATCCCGCCAATTTGTATAAAAAATGAAATGGAGCACGAGTCAAAGAAGAGAAGCTCGGTCAAAATCTCTTCGGACAAAAAAAATGGGCAAAATGTTCGATCTCTTTATTGCAGCTATGCGAGATTTTATGAAAATATTTTTATAGCAATTTTTAATTTGAATTTATTAAATATTCTGGAAATAAAATAATTAAAAAAAAGTTTACTTAAACGGTTTTACATTAAGTAATAATCATACTAAAAGCTATAAAATAATTAGGTAAGTCCTAGGTACTAGTAACCACACTTCTCATCAATCTAGTGCCCGAGATGGTCGGGCACCTTAATGGTGCTTGTTAACAGAACATACAGGGTCTGCATCCGGCAGAAGACCATCAGCATCAGTAACACTCCCCAGGGCCTTCGGTGTGTGTCCTTATCGCTACGAAAACAACAACACCTCTTATGGTATAATCTGAACCACAAAAAACATTACGCTGTGTTTACATGACTCACATATATCCAAAACCCATACTAACTTTATTATTAACTCAGCCCATCAACCCAAGAAGGCAAACTCAAAAAAGACCGAATTTATCTAATGAATTTGCATTTTTTTTCTTTGACTTATACACCAAATAGAAAAAAAGTTCTTTTGGCACTCTTCAACTGCTAATGCATACTCGCTTTAATATGCTATTGAATCATGTAGGAAATTTGTGTATTCATGTGCGTATGGTAATTTAAAGCAAACAACACAACTAAAAATGTACCTTGATGTACAGCTGAGCTGCATCGACAAGGAGGCAAGGCAGGCCAAGCATTAGCATACTGCATATTGTCAGCGAGTAAACAAAGGGACGGCAACAATGCACTGAATACGATTACGTGAATCAATTTTTGCATCATCACCAACAAACTAAACGATGGTACCAAATGGTAACAGTAAATTAAAAGAAAAATAAAAACAAACGATATGAGTGCAATAATGCAAAAACAACAAGTTTTGTGAGGCCGAGTGGTGAATGAAAAAATCGAATTCCAATGCCCTAAACTACTATGTAAGTTTGCTACGAGGTTCACACTCACCATGCAGTGTAGCCCCAAACTAGTCTGCAAACTTGTAACTTGCACCTCATTGACCAGTACATAGTCTGATAATTCATCCTATTAGATCGTTAAGGTTAAACGAATTGAAGTTAATATGCAGGGTATGCAAAAACTAAATAAATGAAAATATTTCTTTCGTTCCTTTACCCGCTGTTTGATCGCATCGAGCTTGCGAAATATTCTTAAGATATATCTTAGTGATATTATAGCAAATACCGGTGTTCATTCGTTAGCAATTTGTCATTCATGCTGAAGCTAACTTTATATGGGTTCCTGGTCACAGCAGCACTGAGGACAACGAGAAGGCGCAAGATTTAGTAAAGGCCGGCGCTCTGCTAAGCCTCATTGAATTATTAATATGTTATTCTTTAACAAAAGGCCTGTTTTCAAACGACTTTATTTAGCTTGACTCTGTGTAGTTAGCGGCCTGTCGACAGTTGTTTACGAATTTTGTAATTAAAATTTAAGTAAACCTCCCCATTAAGCTATAAGCTTGAAACTTAGAATATAGTTCAGTATCCGATGACAATTCAATAATAAGAAAAAAACTCCGATAGGTGGCGCAAAGATCGAGATAATCAAAAAACTCGTTTTTATGGTCCGATTTGGTTCATATTTGGAACACATAATACGTACACGAATAGAAGCGACCTGCGAAAAGTTCGAGATATTAAAAAAAATGGTTTTGTGGTCCGATTTGGCTCATATTTAGAACCCATATTACATACAGAAATAGAAATCGCTTTATGAAAAAAAAATTCCGCTAGGTGCGGCAAGGATCGAGATATTCAAAATACTAGTATTTGTGGTTTTGATTTGGCTCATATTTCGAACAAATATTACATAAGGTCCGGTAGAAGTGACATCAAAATACTTTGGAGTTCGAAGAGGGACAAGCATACGTGGCGCTGAATCGAGTAAAGTCTTTGGAAGGATTATGTATTGAGGACTTAGATTGTAACAAATTGTCAGGAAAGAATCCTTGTAATAATGAGTCACTAAAAGAACTAAATAGAATGAGCAATAATAGGCAATTAAATTAAGACTAAAAACTTGAAAAAAAAAAATGAAATTTAGTTAAACGGTTTTACTGAAAATAATACTTACATTACACACGCCCAATGCTTTTATTTAATTGTCTGATGAACGTCCTAGATTGATAAGGAGTGTGATGACTAATACCTAGGACCTTCCTAATTATTTTCTAGCTTTTAGTATTATTATTACTTAATATAAGTATTATTTTCAATAAAACCGTTTAACTTAGATTTTTTTATTATTTTATTAACTAATTATGGTTGTATTTCGCTTATTTTAACTTTGCAGCTTTTGTGCGCTGTAAAACTTAACAAATACAACAGCCACATCCAGCTTAATTTTGACAGCTTTTTCTACTCCACGAAAGCTCCTAAATTTCTGAGTTCATCTGGTTTGTTATTTAAGAATATTTTAGAATTTAGGCGATGGCTATTACTGCAGATTAGCTTTGTGTTTTACTGTAGATATTCAGATTACTTTCGAATGCATATATGTAGCTCGCATTGCTTGCACTGTGCAAATCTGGTCATCAAGCTTGTAAAATTCCAAATTCATTTGCTACGTATTTTACCTTTTTCATTACCGCTCCTGCACTCCCACACCCATCATCTAATAGAGCGCAGGACTAAAAATGCTGTGTGAAATGCAAATGCATTTATTATTAAACATTGACACAATGCTCACTCGAATGAGTAAACTTTACAAACTCGAAAATTTTTAAACATACAAACATATTTACAAATTTCAAAAAATTTTGTAAATTCATGAATTTGTGAAATGTGACATAAGTGTATTGCATTTACCAATGCATTTCCTATTCCGCATGCACTGCATGTAGTTAAATTTGCAACGGTTATTTGTACGAATTCCGGTATGTCTGTATATGTGAGGTTGTTGAATATACTATGTGAAAAAAATTTACATCCTTGTTTATATGTACATGTCAATACTATCGCATCATGTGTAAGTATTATTCTTATATATATGTTAATGCTTTTTCGGAGTTTGTCTACATTGCATCCATGTGGCTGTTATCAATTTGCAAAGTGCAACGAAATAACAAAAAAGTTCAAAAAAATATTCAGAGCAATTTGGTAAACACAGTTATGCTTTGGTTTTCTAACCCATTGAAATTTTCAAAACAATGCAATATTAATTTTTGAATGTGGGGAATATGTGTGTCTTGTGTTGTTGTATCCATGGGTTGAATGTGCAGTGCATATATGTATATGGTTTATGTATGTATATGGTTTGGCAAAGGGAGCGGTCAAGGGTCGGGATAGGAATATTAAGATGGAAAAGAAAAGGGATACTGACAGGGAGAAGAAGAAGAAGAAGAAGAGAAAGGAGGAAAGTGAGAGGAATATGGTGAGTGAGAGGATGATGGAGGGTGAGAGGAAGGGAAAGAAGAAGAAGAGAGAGGGAGAGAAAAAAAGAAACAAATTGGAAAAAGGCGAGGGAGAGTAATAGGAAGAGGGAGAGTGAGAGGAGATGAGACACAGAGAGAGAGAGGCAGAGAGGGAGTGAAGGCAAAACAAGAATAATGGAAGACTTCGGGCAAAGTCATTTTACCACAGGAGAACATTTTTCACGAATGCTAAAATTGAGTATAAAGCACGGGACTGAATTCCATAGCACACCTGTGCTCTCATTGCATATGTAAAAGGGAAATTACTTTTGGAGAAATCAACTATTCTTTTATGAGGAATGCGTGTCCATTTTTTCAGGAGTCATTTATATTATATATAACATCATAATAATAAGAAATATAATTTTTTACAGAACTGCATGCCATAGAAGCCTCAATCTTAAAAATAACATTTAACTTATACGGTTTTCTGAGTTGGATAGTGCTTCAAACTATCATGGCTATATCTGGAGTGTCAGCAGTAGCATGACTATCAAGTCACGAATTCGTCCATTCATACCCTTAGTTAGCTAGTTTCGAGCATTGTCCTCAGTCACCTCGTTTCGTCTCCTTAATACGTCCGCAATGGTTGCAACTCATGATTTTGTAATGAATTGTACATTGTGCATTACATATCATGCCCCGATACAACGAGTAAAGGCATTGCCTCAGAGTTATAAAACCCAGGGCCGGTTAAGAATGTGAATCCCAAATCGAATAGCTTGTGTAGGCTATAATCTAGAAAAATAAAATTATTTGCGATAATTGTTTGGCTGTAAATATTTCGATACCAACTTCAAAATATGGCTCACAATGTGCATCTCCATCTGACATGCGAAGGACTTAATTTATGAGTCGCTTTTCGCCATACAAGTAGGAAGTGGTCTTCAATTTACTTCGTCTTGGAGAGTGATCTTTCTCTTTTGCAATAAGCTCCCATTTTTGTCAGCTACAAACATAAAACAATATCTGAGTTGACAAAAATTGGCTGTAGGTCTTTTTCTTTGATGGTGCGGTATGAAAACAATCAGTTGATTCCTTTTACCTACTTAGTCCACTTTGTTTCATTTTGGACTGAGTAGGCAGTTGGAAAGTAAAAGTCGGTAGATGATATCCCAGTCATTAATCGTACCCATCCTGCTATATGGTGCAAAAGCTTGACGGCTCTGGAAGTGTTCCAGAGATTTTCGAACCTCTACACTTTGGCAAAGGGTGAGTACCGAAGAAGATTTAATCATGAGCTGTACGATATTAAAGTAGACTTCAATATAAACCAACGAATTAAAACACAGCATCTACGCTGGTTACGCTATACTATGCGAATAAAAGATGATGCTTCAGCTGGAGTATTTTTATCGGAGCATGGCAGCAAAGGAAGAGGTCGACACCCATGCTGCTGAAAGTATCTGGTGAAAAACGATCACCTGTGAACAATTTGCATCAATTAAGTAAGCTAGTGGGCTGGCGGCCACCGTGGTGTGATGGTAGCGTGCTCCGCCTATCACACTGTATGCCCTGGGTTCAACTCTCGGGCAAAGCAACATCAAAATTTTAGAAATAAGATTTTTTAATTAGAAGAAAATTTTTCTAAGCGGGGTCGCCCCTCGGCAGTGTCTGGCAAGCGCTCCGATTGTATTTCTGCCATGAAAAGCTCTCAGTGAAAACTCGTCTGCCTTGCAGATGCCGTTCGGAGTCGGCATAAAACATGTAGGTCCCGTCCGGCCAATTTGTAGGGAAAAATCAATAGGAGCACGACGCAAATTGGAAGAGAAGCTCGGCCTTAGATCACTTCGGAGGTTATCGCGCCTTACATTTATTTTATTTTTATTTAAGTAAGCTAGTTGGTTCTTTCTCGCTTCCCACAGTGTCTTTCATGAGCATCAGTTCACCAGTGGAATTCGATATCCCAAAAACTAGAATCTTAAAGGCATTCTTGCCTCCAAGTGCACCTGATTATTCATCAATAACAGGAAAACAAGCTTCCTTTGGGAATACTTATGTATGGGGGTTGCAAGCGAACATTTGGTGATCGAATTCGTACAGACAGATAGTACCTGGAGCTTCTTTTTATGTATCTCACACATCTCTTTTTGGTTTAACCAATATAAATCTGAGTATTAACAGCAATTCGTGTGGTTATAGCAGGACATTGAGCAGGTTTAATGACACTGAAACGTAACGTATGAAGCTGATTTAAAAGAGTTCCTTTTCTCTGCTTACCACTGTGCTTCATTTCTAACCACGTCTTTCCCTTCAGCGACCTCCCTTATCGTAGTCAGTGTATTTTTGATGTGTACAAATCCAATTTTCACAGCTTTTATAGCTTCAGTAATTGTAATATTTTGAGTGATGAGAAGTGGCTCATTAATATACGGCGCCTTATCGTTGATCTCGAAAGAAAACACAAAAATCTCTCTATATTTGCAAAATTTTCTATGGATGGAATATAATCCGCATTATTATTTACTTCTAAGACTCTTACCAGTATTCCTTTGTACTGACCGCTAAAGTAGGGTACAGTAACTGACCACGGAATCGGCAATATTTTCACGCCTGTGCCCACATCTTGAAAGTGGATGAAAGTCGGAAACCGTTTGATTGAGTCGAGGTTTCTCACGCATCTGATAGTTACAGTCAGTTGATCAATGTGTTCTTCAAAGGGTAATAAATCAACAGATGTGTGAAACTATTTTTTCTCATTTTATGAGTCTCCTTGAAGGCGGGGCCCTGCCGCGACCCGTCGCACTGGGACTGGGACTGGAATTTGAATTCGAGTTTGGACTGGGACTGGGGCAGGGATTGGGACTAGGACTGGGACTGGGACTGGGACTGGGACTGGGACTGGGACTGGGACTGGGACTGGGACTGGGACTGGGACTGGGACTGGGACTGGGACTGGGACTGGGACTGGGATTGGGACTGGGACTGGGACTGGGACTGGGACTGGGACTGGGAGTGGGATTGGGACTGGGACTGGGACTGGGACTGGGACTGGGACTGGGACTGGGACTGGGACTGGGACTGGGACTGGGACTGGGACTGGGACTGGGACTGGGACTGGGACTGGGACTGGAATTTGAATTCGAGTTTGGACTGGGACTGGGACTGGGACTAGGACTGGGACTGGGACTGGAACTGGGACTGGGACTGGGAATGGGAATGGGACTGGGACTGGGACTGGGACTGGGACTGGGACTGGGACTGCGACTGGGACTGGGAATGGGACTGGGACTGGGACTGGGACTGGGACTGGGACTGGGACTGGGACTGGGACTGGGACTGGGACTGGGACTGGGACTGGGACTGGGACTGGGACTGGGACTGGGACTGGGACTGGGACTGGGACTAGGACTGGGACTGGGACTGTGACTCTGTGAATGGGACTGGCACTAGCACTGGCACTGAGGAATGGGGCTTACACTGAGACTTGGACTTGAGATGGGACTGTAACTGAATTTTAAACTGGGCCTAGAAATAAGGGAAGGAGGAGAAGAAGAAGAACTAGAGAGAAAAGAAAACAGGAAAGGAGAAAGAGACTGAGAAATATATAGAATTAAACGAATATAGAGAGGCAGGGATATATGGAGCGGAAAAGTGAGGAAAAAGACGTAGAGGGAGGTGGAGAGAAGCAGAGAAGGATAAAGGAAGTGGGAAGAGGGAACAAAAGGATAAGAAAAGTTGAAAGAGAGGGGGAGGAAGAGGTAAACACTTCTTTAAAGTTATGTAGATGGACAAAAGTTCGGACAGAACAACTTCGGCGCACTCTGCTAGTTTGAAAAAAAACGTGCTATTTTCTCTAAATATTTAGTGCACTAAGTGGCCCTAAAGCCAGTCGACGTTGTGGTCGTTGACTTTGTGTCACCTTCAAATAGGCAAACATGTTACGATGAGCGACTTATAATGCCGCCTTTAAGAGATGTTACAATATAAAAGTGGCGATTCCGACCCACAAATCAAACATTTCTATTTTGTCACCGTAGCTCGAGTATCGTATGCCTACCCAGAGGGGTGAATTACAATAATATATAAAACAATGACTCAGCAATTCAAAACTTTAAAGTTCTCACAACGATTCAAGCACCTTGACAGCAAAGTTTTTCTCCTTACTAGGCACCTGGATTATCATCTAACATCAATGTATGTAGCATTCACACTTAGCAACAATCAAATTTTCGTCGATGAACTGAATACCAGAGCAATGTCCGCGGGTATTTGAATTGCCAGCCACCTCAGCTTGACTTATAAAAACAAAATGTGTTGATCAAGAGAGCCAAATAAAGTATTCTACTTAGACTGAACTGGCAACTGATATCTTGGGCATATTTTGAGCGGAGCTATAGCCAAAGAGCTAAGGTTGCGTAAGATGTAGAGTTTAAGTATCGCTCCGTGTCGAGTGGAGGAAGTTTCATCCAACCAGATATTTCCTATTTTATACCTTTAAACCATCTACTTTCACATATCACAGAGTTCTGAGTAGCTTCACCTGCAGTCTTTGGCATAGGCAGATTAATGAATTAGCTCTTATTATTGTTCCTACTAATCTAGGCAGCTTCCGGAGAGTAAAGTTTTTGGTTTACTCTATCGTGCGATATGGCTGTATCCATAAGGAACCTCGTCCTTTTCCAATACAAACATGGCAATAGATGCTTTGTAGCCGCACAATTATCTAAGTTGTTTCATTGTAAATTATTTTACCGCGAAATTAATACTAGAAAGATTATGGAACAACATAAGCAGTTTTTGTTTTTAATGATCAGAGATGTGAACTTTTTCATAGCTGTGCTGATAGATCTATTTGAAAGGTTGCTAAGACTTCATCATCAAAAGAAAAAAACCATAACTATCATAAAAACTATTGCTATAGGCCTTGAGCTGAAATTCATACCAGGAATCCTTGAGTTCAGAATGTTTCTGGTCGTCTCTCATTTTCATTCTATTCGATACTTTTGTACAAGAAAAGTCAGCCAAGGAGCATGGTGAACCAGTGCGGTTTTCTAAAACTAAATTTGAATACCTTTAAGACAGCCTTACCGTGACGTAAGATTGTTATTTTTATAGCGGAAACTAGTTCCTATTTCCTACAAAGCTGTTAATTTATGTATATTAAAACAATTAGCCATCATATCTTGTCAAATTTGACTTCGGGAAAAACCAACTTCAGCCTTCTTCAGTGCCGTTTTTTTCTTCATTCTTAGATACATCAGTAAGATTGCCTGCGCCAGATCAGCCATGAACCTTTAAGATTAAAGTAAGCATTTGTTTTTTAGGGCTCGTGACACAATTAGAAACAAAGGCACCAGAAATTTATTAATTTCATCTAAAAGGGAAAAACGCACCCAATTTCCAACTCAAACAGCCAATATCGTTCAAATTATTAATACGCTTTACATTATTTACACTTTAACAGGTAAAACAATAAAAACAACTTTGCGACTATGGTATTCACACCTTTACCTAAACAACTTTTACAAACACCAATACACCTTGCTTTGCCGATTTCCGAGACGTCACAAAACTCTTGTAAGCACCACTTGTTCGCAGCTCAACTCTCAAAGTGAATCACACGCTTCATGACTGAAGAGCCAAAATGGATGTGACGTGCTTTTTAAAGTCGGAAGTACTTAAAGTTAAGCGCTGAAACTCAACTGACGTTTAGTGACTGGCAGATTGGCGTGAGTCGAGCTACAAATAGTCTGTCTTTGCTGTGTTTCTGTTTCTGTTTTTTTTTTTCTTTTTTTTTTTTGTATTGAGTACAGAGCTATTAAAAGAGCTGCATAGCTTAGTGCGACTGCAGCCACAACAACTTGAAAGAATGTGGTACTTAGTTGGTGCTACTTAAATTTGGCACAAACACAGATACTCGGCAGTAACGGTACACAGGCGTGTTGCCTGGCAGTTTCCGCCCATAGCAAACGGGTAGTTTCGTTTCGCTGCTCCAAAAAAAAGCAAGAACGAAGAGAATAGCTTAAATTTATTCTTCTGTTTTTAGTTTGCCACATCCTGTGTCAGTTAAGACTCGAAGTATTTTTCAATGCATTTTAAATCGTTACTTCTTATTCGCTTTCATTCTTTGTAGGAGGAATTCGTTTGTGATGTAAAGCGTTGCCAGAATGCACGTCGCAATAAGCAGCGTTGCCACTGGCTTTCGTTTGCTATATAGACGTACATACATCAATATTTATCTGTTATATGATTCCACACGACACCTCACCCTAGCTCACTCTCTCACTGCTGATTCGGTCTCGAACGTCTCGGACGATAAATGACATACAAAATTGTATATTAGTAATTTGTCTGAGTTTTTCCAACAACTTACAAAAAAAGTCCCTGACGAACACTTGGTACATAAATAAAATGGAAGCAAAAAAGGGGAAGATCAGAACAAAATACTGGTATAATTTTTTTGCCCAGAGTGCATCTATTTTTTTTTATTTTTTTTTTTTTTTTTGTTGCCATTATTCTGTGGCGCATTGCCGAAAAGAAGCCAGAGTTGGTTACCCCTCCATGACAACCAGAAAAAAAAGAAGTTTGTGGCTGCTAGCTCTGTTCCAAGTAAGGCGTATTCAGTACCGGGTGATGTTATCCCATCAGCTGATTGCTTTTTATTGATATTTTCCATACCACGCCTTGGTACAACAATATGCCGGCTAATCGAAATCAATGCTAATATACTTTTGACTTGATATTTTCTGCCAGCGAATTCGGCATAAGCCGTCTTTATTTCTGGTTCCATCAACCTCCATGAATATATGGTGTGTATGGCAAAAGGTGCAAACTTTTTCTAACTTAACGCTTAAAATGGTAGACGCCATGGTGCGGTGGTAGCGTGATCCGTATCGAAGGTCATGAATTCAACTCCCGGTCAAAGCGACATCGAAAATTTATTAAAAGGCTTATTCAATTAGAAGAAAGTTTTTCTAAGCGGGGTCGTCCCTCGGCAATGATTCGGAAAACCCTCTGAGTGTATTTCTGTCATGAAAAACTTCTCAAGGAAAATTCATCTGCATTGCAGATGCCGTCCGGAATCGGCATAAAACATGTCGATCTTATTCGGCCAATTTGTGAGAAAAATTATATAAAATGTATAGTCCAAAGACTACTCGACTTACTTCTGTTAGTTCGTCTTTTGCACATTTATTTTTAATAAGTAAGAAGTTTGAAATGTAATCCCAGGTGTAAGCGTTAGGTATAAGTTTAAGCGTAGTCTTTGGAAGTGATATTCTGTATGGGGAAGCATATAACGCTAGCGTAACATTGGCTTTATTTTGTAACAAATTATGCAGACGAGCTAAGATGAGCGTAATCAGACAGCAAATTAAGGTAAGAAAAATTTAGATAAGGCCGAACCATAAAGACCTTAAATGGACTGAATGTGTCCATAGTGTTACCAGAATTTGTTTGACCACCAAACGAAAAGACCCTGAGTATGTAACATGACTTGCGTTACAGCTGGAGCCTTGAGCGCCCTTAGCAGCTAGAGCCTGACCTCGTAAGCGCAGGACATAAACAGAGAACATGTTTAATACTTGTCTTAAGATGCTAGTACAGAGTATGTTCTTCCAAGCGTTAGCCAAATATATAAAACACTTAAAATCAATGTTACATGCGCCCAATTTTCGGCTACCCTATTCAAATGCTTCCTTCAAATCCAACATTTATTCCTTAACATGGCTGATTAGTGTTATTGTGAGCTTCACAATATTCATGTCTGTCTGTTAATTACACTACATTTCACTTTGCATTATCTTTCTGAGCAGTTTATTGATGTTTGGTTATATTTATTGGTGGAAAACACGCCAGCTGTCAAGATTTTGGCTGAGTGGCCATGGAAAAACGCATTTGGTTATTGTTTTTTAGAGAGAACAATAGACTCAACAAAAAAAAGAGCTAAGTGAATATTAAAATAAATTTACTTGCCAAAGGCCAATAGCATATTGAAAACCTGAAGCAGTCACAGCAAGAAAATCTCAAATAAGACACCTCTCATGGGGACCACTGTAAGGCCATGGGAATTTGGTGAGATTTGTGATACCTATGCGTTTTTCGAAGGCTTAATGTCATAGTTGAGCTTTCTCTTTTTTTTCATCAATTATCTCAACTTTGCATGATATTATAATTTGCTTTACAATGAATAAAATAAACGAATCTTTGGAACCTCACAAGGGACCACGATTGACAACAATTTATGTAACCTCACATTTATGCTTTAAGTTACGCAAAGCTCATTTCCAATATTCTATTTCCGGCAAACTTAATCGATTTCCACTGTTGACATGATAATCAACGCGCATTTATTGAATAATTATGTATTGACAACATCTGATTTATTTTCCCATATACAATTTTAATGTTGAAGGAACATGTAAATGTCTTTGTTACTACAGCTACGAACGCGAAAATAGCAGTGGAAATTTTACCAAATTTTGTCAATTCCTTTCTTTTTGTTTTGAAAGTATCAGGAAGAACTTTCATGAATTTCGAATCTTTACAGTACACAGCATTTTAAAATCCTTTTCGGAAAATTTTACTAAAATTTCGAACAATAATAAAGTACAAGATAAAGGTATTTCGAAATTCGTTTTGACTTTAGATCATTCTTTTTTTCGCGGGATCTTTTAGATTTTCCACCACACAGATGGAACAAGTTCACTAAATTCTGAGTGCATTACAGTTTCATAAACATTACACTATATTGGAAAAACTTAAGTGCGCACTATTTTATTTCCTTTATATTTATTATTATTTCCTTTACATTAGTCCGCTGAATGTTTGTCCACATTTGCAACACAAATTTTGAAATCGATTTTTAGGTGACTTCACATTGAGCTACAAACGTGAAGTTTCACAGATTGGTTAAGACGCCAAGACAATGCAGCTAAAGTAGAAAGAAACTCCGTTAGGTGGCGCACAGATCGAAATAATTTATTTATTTATTAATTAAAAAAAAAAAGAAAACATTTGATTGTATAACTAAGACTTACAAATCTTTTATATGTACATCAATTGAGAAATTCATAAATTCAATCACATAGAATGACAATGTTCCACAAAAAAGTACATATCTGCTTAACATAGGCTTATAACTAACAGGGAGATGAATATCACTAGGTAAATAGGAGCAGGTAAGAAGTACAGACTCATACCCAGTTTAATTATATGCATATGCTAGTAAAGTATTGAATTATTTTTGTCCTAAAGTTATTTCTAGTTAGTCTTATATTGTATTTTCAGGAATAGAGTTCCCAAGTCTTGCAGCGTTAATGAAAAACATTCGCTCAGTTGTAAGAGAGTTATATCAGGGAACAACCAAAGTATTGCATCTCTGTGACCTGTTTAGCTGTAACTTGTCATACAGATACGCCGGAGTTTTCCACTCCAACAATTTATACATAGATATGCAATTTCCTGCTGCCAAATAATTTAAAATATTACATTCATTTTTCAATAGACAAGAATTTGGAAATTTTGAATCTTGAAATGCGTTTTTAAGTAACTTCTCAGTGAGCTGGAGAAATATCAAAGTTAATTCAGAGGCCGATGACAGTATAAAACATAAAACGCACGGATTGAGATATTTAGAAAAATCGTGTGGAACTGAGAGAACCTTACGATCGACTATTATACTGTGTTGGGCTTCTGCTTTGCACACAGAGTTATTAAACTTGGTAACATAACGATTGTTTGTACATGTATAAAGGAACCGAGATAGATATTAACTTCCGTATATCAAAATAATCAGTATCGAAAAAAATTTTTATTGAGCTATGTCCATCCGTCTGTGCGTCCGTTAACACGATAACTTGAGCAACTATTGAGATATCTTCACCAAATTCGACATACGGGCTTATCTGGACTCAGAATAGATTGATAATGAAAAAGAGCACATATAAAATTTTGGAAAACACAAAAAGCCTGATTACTTTTTAAATAATACACCTAGAATATTGAAATTTGATTTGTGTACTGATATTGAGACTCTTGATAAAAATTTTAAAACATTTTTGAAAATGGTCGTGGCACCGCCCACTTGTGATAAAATAAATTTCACAAATATAAATAGCTTAATATTAATGGCATTTTACTTCCTAAATGAAATTATAACAAAAAGTTAGAAACAATTAAACATTTGTAAAATGGGCGTGACACTCCACCTTTTTTAACAAGCAATTTTCTATGTTTCAGGAGCCATAACTAGAAGAAAAATTAACATATCGTAATAAAATTGGGTACACATTAACCTGGGTCGATTTTTATAAACGAAAGTTAACCGATAGGTTTGAAGCTTTTACAAGCTAATAAAATTTGCTATAAACTGTGCATACAACACTTTTGGCTAAGCCCCGCATATTTAAAGATAACGAACAATAATTACGGATTTTTTCAATTTTTTTTGTAAAAATATAAAATAAATTGTACTTTGCGAGGAAGGATCTCGAAACATTTTCATTTTTTTGCAGGTTTTTTTTATACTCAGTTGAGCAGAGCTCACAGTAAAATTTTGGACAATGAGCGTGGCACCGCCCCCTTTTAAAAGAAGGTAATTTAAAAATTTTGCAAGCTGTAATTTGGCAGTCGTTGAAGATATCATGAATAAATTTGGCAGAAACATTACTACTATTACTATATGTATGCTTAATAAAAATTAGCGAAATCGGAGAACGACCACGCCCACTTAAAAAAAAAATTTTTTTTTAAGTCAAATTTTAACAAAAAATTTAATATCTTTACAGTATATAAGTAAATTATGTTAACATTCAACTGCAGTAATGATATGGTGCAACAAAATACAAAAAAAATAGAAAATTTCAAAATGGACGTAACTCCGTCCTTTTTCATTTAATTCGTCTAGAATACTTTAATGCCATAAGTCAAACAAAAATTTACCAATCCTTGTGAAATATGGTAGGGGCATAGATTCTATGACGGCAACTGTTTTCTGTGAAAATGGGAAAATCGGTTGAAGCCACGCCCAGTTTTTGTACATAGTCGACCGTCTGTCCTTCCGCTCGGCCGTTGCCACGATAACTTGAGCACAAATCGATATATCTAAACTAAACTCAGTTCACGTACTTACCTGAACTCACTTTGTATTGGTATAAAAAATGGTCGAAATCCGACTATGACTACGCCCACTTTTTCGATATCGAAAATTACGAAGAATGAACAAAATGCCATAATTCTATACCAAATACGCAAAAAAGCGATGAAACATGGTAATTGGATTGGTTTATTCACGCAAAATATAACTTTAGAAAAAATCGTTGATACCCATATCGTACAAACAAAGTCTAGAGTCACCCCTGGTCCACCTTTATGGCGATATCTCGAAAAGGCGTCCACCTACAGAACTAAGCCCCACGCCCTTTTAAAATACTCAATACCATCTTTCGTTTGATACCCATATCGTACAAACAAATTCTAGGGTCACCCCTGGTCCACCTTTATGGCGATATCTCGAAAAGGCGTCCACCTATAGAACTAAGGCTCACTCTCTTTTAAAATACTCATTAACCCCTTTCATTGGATACACATATCGTACAAACATATTCTAGGGCCACCCCTGGTCCACCTTTATGACGATATCTGGTAAAGGCGTCCACCTATAGAACTAAGCCCACACCCTTTTAAAATACTCATTAACACCTTCCATTTGATACAAAACAAATTTTAGAGTCAGCCCTGGTACACCTTTATGGCGATATCCCTAAATGGCGTCCACCTCCCTCATAAAATACTCTTTAATACTTTTCATTTGATACACATGTCATAAAAACAAATTCCAGAGTTACCCTTGGTTAATTTTCCTACATGGTTATTTTCCCTTATGTTGTCACCATAGATCCCAACTCTGTTTTATTACAAAAAAATAAGCTTCCGTTCAACAAAATCGATGGACCAGTACAAAAGTTATAAGCATTCAATTAAATATATCCATTTAATACTTAAGTACCCTCTGGTTCATATGTGTTAGTATTCGTATATCAGTTAGTTAGTATGCATAGTTTATAGCAAATTTTATTAGCTTTTAAAGCTTCAAACCGTTTTAGAATTGCTGCATTCGTTCTTGAGATGTATATGATTAAGTGGACCCATTTTTGTTTTTTTTTTTTGTTTTTTTTTTTTTGAAAAACGGTTATTCGTAAATATCTCAAAAAAGTTACCATAGAATTAAAAATAAACTTGATTTTCGGAATCAGGGGGTGATTTTACATAGGAATTTCATAATGGCGTCTCTGGTGCAGAAAAAAAGTTGGAATTTATGATCCAGTGTAATTAGAGAAAAATAGTATTATATCAATGATATTTCCCTTACCAAGTTTTATTGTAAGTAGAAATTGGGAGACATTTTTTTTTTATATTCAGTTGAGCAGAGCTCACAGAGTATATTAACTTTGATTGGATAACGGTTGGTTGTTGTAGACTTCCATATATCAAAATCATCAGTATCGAAAAAAAAATTTGATTGAGCCATATCCGTCCGTCGGTCCGTCCGTCCGTCCGTCCGTTAATACGATAACTTGAGTAAATTTTGCGGTATCTTGATGAAATTTGGTATGCAGGTTCCTGAGCACTCATCTCAAATCACTATTTAAAATGAGCAATATCGGACCACGCCCACTTTTTCGATATCGAAAATTTCAAAAAACCGAAAAAGTGGGATAACTCATTACCCAAGACGGATAAAGCGATGAAACTTGGTAGGTGAGTTGAACTTATGACGCAGAATAGAAAACTAGTAAAATTTTGGACAATGGGCGTGGAACCGCCCACTTTTGGAAGAAGGTAGTTTAGAAGTTTTGCAGGCTGTAATTTGGCAGTCGTTGAAGATATCATGATGAAATTTAGCAGTAACGTTACTCCTATTACTATATGTAGGCTTAATAAAAATTAGCAAAATCGGAGAACTACCACGCCGACTTTTAAAAAAAAAAATTTTTTAAGTCAAATTTTGACAAAAAATTTAATATCTTTACAATGTATAAGTAAATTATGTCAACATTCAACTCCAGTAATGATATGGTTCAACAAAATGCAAAAATAAAAGAAAATTTCAAAATGGTTGTGGCTCCGCCCTTTTTCATTTAATTTGTCTAGGATACTTTTAATGCCATCAGTCGAAAAAAAATTTACCAATCCTTTTGAAATTTGGTAGAGACTTAGATTCTGGGACGATAACTTATTTCTGTGAAAAAGGGCAAAATCGGTTGAAGCCACGCCCAGTTTTAATACACAGTCGGCCGTCTATATATTTTTACTAAACTCAGTTCACGTACTTATTTGAACTCACTTTGTATTGGAAAAAAAACAAATGGCCGAAATCCGACTGTGGTCACTTTTTCTATATCGAAAATTACCTAAAACGAAAAAAATGCCATAATTCTATACCAAATACGGAAAAAGGGATGAAACATGGTATTTGGATTGGTTTATTGACGCAAAATATAACTTTGGAAAAAAACTTTGTCAAATGGGTGTGACACCTACCATATTAAGTAGAAGAAAATGAAAAAGTTCTGCAGGGCGAAATCAAAAGCCCTTGGAATCTTGGCAGGAATACTGTTCGTGGTATTACATATATAAATAAATTAGCGGTACCCTACATATGATGGCCTGGGTCACCCTGATCCACATTTTGTTCGATATTTAAAAACGCCTTCACATATACAATTACCACCACTCCCTTTTAAAAGCCTCATTAATACCTTTCATTTGATAACCATATCGTACAAGCAAATTCTAGGGTCACCCCTGGTCCACCTTTATGCCGATATCCCGAAAAGGCATCCACCTATAGAACTAAGGCCGACTCCCTTTTAAAATTCTCATTAACACCTTTCACCCCTCGCTCCTTTTTAAAATACTCATTAACACCTTTCGTTTGATACCCATATTGTACAAACGCATTCTAGAGTCACCCTTGGTCCACCTTTATGGCGATATCTCGAAAAGAAGTCCACCTATAGAACTAAGCTCCACTCCCTTTTAAAATATTCATTAACACCTTTCATTTGATACCCATATCGTACAAACAAATTCTAGAGTCACCCCTGGTCCACCATTATGGCGATATCTCGAAAAAGCGTCCACCCATAGAACTAAGGCACGCTCCTTTTTAAAATACTCATTAACACCTTTCATTTGATACCCATATTGTACAAACGCATTCTAGAGTCACCCCTGGTCCACCTTTATGGCGATATCTCGAAAAGGCATCCACCTATAGAACTAAAGCCCACGCCCTTTTAAAATACTCATTAACACCTTTCATTTGATACCCATATTGTACAAACGCATTCTAGAGTCACCCCTGGTCCACCTTTATGGCGATATCTCGAAAAGGAGTCCACCTATAGAACTAAGGCCCACTCCCTTTTAAAATACTCATTAACACCTTTCCTTTGATACCCATATCGTACAAACAAATTCTAGTCAGCCCTGGTCCCCCTTAAAGGCGATATCCCTAAATGGCGTCCACCTATAGAACCATGGCCCTCTTAAACTACTCTTTAATAACATCCATTTGATACACATGTCATACAAACACATTCCAGGGTTACCCTATGTTCATTTTCCTACATGGTGATTTTCCCTTACTTTGTCTCAACTGAATATGTAATGTTCGGTTACACCCGAACTTAGCCTTCCTTACTTGTTATTTATCTGAAATTAACTGTACAACTGAAGCTCACGCTGAGTATATAATATTCTATTGCACCCTTAGACAGCCTTGCTTATTAAATATGGCGTTGTCCAAAAGATTTACGAAATGGTGATTTTTCGAAACGGCAGCTGAGTTTGGGTGATATTCCACTCAACAGCTGATATATAGAAAAAGGAATTTCTCTCAAATATTCCTATTTCTACTTCTACTTTCGATATCCCACAATTACACCTACTAACAGCCTTTATTTCAACATGTACAAAAACGCTTCAAGTTGGTTAATAAAATCGTCACTTAACTGTATTAAGTTAAGCAATAAACGCCTTTGGTGTCTACGATAGCTGTTAATTTCCCACTGATTTACTGTTACTTGATTTGTGTCAATTAAGTAATTCTACGCCAGCCACCATCAAATGCTTTAACTTAATATCTTTAACTTAGTAAACAAGCGATAATTACCCGTTTGGTATAATCACCACCCTCCCTTATAGCTCTATCGCCATGTTGTGTTAATATTTTTTTAACTACTGTCATAAAAGTTTCAATTTCTCTCTTTTATTGTTATTGTTGTTTGTTTTTCTCACAACAAGTAACAACTATGTTCGTGCCTTAGTAATCAGTTATGTTGGTGGTTATTTATGGCGGTAGTTGAGAATGCGATAAGAAAGTAATTTGAGTGCTTTGTCGTTGGAACTCGCGTGAATTTCAGGATTAAGTGGGTGGTGCCGAGGTGTCGATCAGCGGACTATTATTGTTTGCATCCGGAGGTAGGTGGGCAGTTACGACAAGTGAATACAAGCGCAGCTGGTCATCATTGCGTGATTTTGTATATTTTCGTCACTCCTCTTTAATAATATTATTTTATTCAAATTATTTGTTACATTAAATTGTCTGTACAATTTGCAATTGTAGAATTAGCTATGCTGAAGAAAGCAGTGAAGGTATTATACAAATTAGTGCATCTGCGGACTTAGGCACACTTGCAGAGCGGTAACTTATTTTTTTACCTCAGAGTTAATTTAAAAAATGTGTCTAATATGTATAAGTTTAACACTTTTTGTCAGACATGGAAGTGAGCCCTTTTTGTCAGACCCCGAAATGAGCCCCAAAAGACCCTTTCGGTAACCCTGGAAAATCTCCAATATTATCGCGAAATGACCCGCAAACGACAACGCGAGGAACCCGAAGGAGTACCCGAAATCATCCTTAAATTACACGCAAATGACCGCGCAAGAACCCCAATAGAGTTCAATAAATCATCCCGAAAGTTTCCCCAAAGGGAGCCTGAAAACATACCGAAATTAACCGCAACTGACCTTGGGAATATACCGAGGGAGTTCCTAAAACCATCTGGAAATTAGTCCCAAATAACCCTCAGGAAGCCACAAAATTATTACTAAATGCCCTCTAAATAACCCCAGGAATACCCTGGCTTAACGCAGGACCGAGTGGGAAGAGAATCGCCAGTCGATTGCTCATGGCGACCCGTCGCCACACCACACACAGTACTGCATATAGACTATATATTGGGGTGGGTCGATTTGTATCGACGAAAGTTAACCGATATCGCGCCAACGATTTGTCGATAGGATTTGGGCTCAGCAAAAAAAGTTAAACTACGCATACCCAAAAAATAATTTTTGAGCCAGCGAAATCTCATTTTTTTGACTTTTTTCGACTTTGATTTTTAAGGTTTTTTTCATGACCTAATAAAATATATATATATATATATATATTTTTTTTTTTTTTTCAAAATAATGTTTACGCCAATGTTTTTAGCGGACATTTTTGGTTCGGACAGGGTATACATTAATCAAATGAAAATTTTTTAGTAGGTCATGAAAAAAAACTTAAAAACCCTGGATCACAAATTCCAATTTTTTTTTTCTGCACCAGAGAATCTATTATGAAATTCCTATGTCAAATCACCCCCTGATTCCGAAAATCAGAGTTATTTTTGATTCTATGGTAAGGTTTTTGAGATATTTACGAATTACCGTTTTTTCAAAAAAAAAAAAACATAAAATTGGGTAAAATTAATAACATATATATCAAGAACGAATTGAGCAATTCCAAAACGGTTAAAAGGTAATAATAAACTGTGCATACAACACTTTTTGCTAGGCCCTACAGATTCAAAGATAACGAACAATCATTACGGATTTTTTCAATTTTTTTTGTAAGAATATAAAAAATGTGTACTTTGCGAGGAAGGATCTCGAAAACTTTTTATATTCTTGCAGATTTTTTTTCATTCTAAACTCTATTTTATTACAAAAAAAAAAGCTTTCACTCAACAAAATCGATGGACTAATATAAAAGTTATAAGCATTCAAGTAAATATATCCATTTAATACTTAAGTACCCTACTGGTACATGTGTGTTAGTATTCGTATATCAGTTAGTTAGCAGGTAGATGTTCGAAGGGTTATTAGATACAAAAAACTATTAGTGTCGGTTTCTGAAGCCCAGGTACATTTCAAGCAAGAGCATATTTTTAAGGCAGGTGGTGTTTTTTTTGTAGAACTAGGCTTGAATTTTTACTTGATCTGGGCTCGCGGATACTGTTCAGTTTATAATTGCAGTTTATAACCCATCATTTACTTAAAAATATAATATGAATAAACGGGTGCCAGAGTTTGAGTGTACAACTGATCCAGATATGTTCTGTTTCATCTGCGGTCCATTTATAGTTAAAAGGATGCGAGGTGTGTTTTCAAATCCTTTGAAAGTTACATACTATAAGTATTTTGAAATTGAGCCTAAAAACAATGAAAAACCATGGACACCGAATACTGTGTGCGCCACATGTTGAGTCGAATTGATTTTTTCGGACACCGGAACAAAAAAGTGCGTTGTAAAAATTAGGAATTTGCTCCTTTTAATGCCTAGCTGACTAATTTCTGAAATTATCTATTTAAGCGACATATGAAATTTATCACACCAATGAAGTGGAGGGAACCAACTTGTCATTCAACGGCCTGCTATATTTGTACTACACAAGTACTTGGGGTTGGAAAGTCATGAAAACTAACCTATGCGAGCGTATCTACAGTGTCATTACCAGAATTAAATTCAACGGAAGCTACATTGCCAGAATCAAATTTAACTTTAGTTCCGGCTCCAGTTTCATTGTCAACAGCAATATCTGATTACGCGACATCATGTTGTACTGGACTTCAAACGGAAAATGAAGAAACTCTTTGTCACAAGCAAAACTCAATGATTGGATAAGGGATTTGGAATTGTCAAAGGAAAAGGCCAAACTACACGCACCTCGTATGCAACAATTTAAATTTGTTTCATCTGATGTTAAGGTAACATATTATAAAACTCGTCATGAACAATTTTCCAAGTACTATGCGACGGAGGACAGTGTTTGTTACTTCAAAGGCTTTGCTGGTCTATTCAGACAGCTTGGTGAACCATATGAATCAAAAGAGTGGCGATTGTTCATAGATAGCAATAAATTAAGTATAAAGGACGTATTATTGCATAATGGCAAACAAAAGCCATCTATCCCCATCGCGCATGCAGTAAATACGAAGGAAACGTATGAGATAATGCAAAAATTGCTCAAATTAATCAATAATCAAATACGAAGAACATGATTGGAAAATATGTGACGATCTTAAAGTCGTTGGAATGCTATGTGGTCTACAAAGTGGATACACAAAATACTATTGCTTTCTATGCCAATAGGATAGCCGAGCTCGTCAAGACCACTACATCATAAATGATTGGCCAGAATGAATCGAGTTTCAAGTTGGGGTGGATAACATAAAATACTCCCCACTTATAAAGAAGGAAAAAATAATTCTACCTTAGCTCCATATCAAGCTCAGCCTTATCAAAAACTTTGTCAAGGCTTTAGACAAAGAAGGCGAAGCTCTTCGTCCTTTGAAGACCATCTTTCCAGAGATTTCAGAAGCAAAAATAAAGTAGGGAATTTTTGTGGGACCGCTAATAAGGAACATGATGACCAATTACCAATTCAAAGAACTATTGTCCCCAGTGGAGGCAGCAGCGTGGGATCCTTTTGAAAAGGTCGTTACTTCTTTTTTGGGCAAACACAAAAGTCCTAACTACGAGATGATAGTGAACGACTTAATCAAAAACTATGAAACGGGTAAATAAAAAAACATATTTAAGACCACTTTATAAGTTAACTTTAAAACCTGTCTGCCCGATAAACAAAAAATTTGTATGAAAATTTTTTAATTTACTTGAGAATATATAGCCCTAAATCTGAATTCATCGTCCAGTCCCGAACAAACAAGAAAGAGAAAAATGTAAACAAAAAATATGTTCTGAATTGAAAGATAAATCCAGCCTAAGAAAATTATATACTAATGTGTCACTTATGTATTTATCTAATATACTTTTTTATTTTCTCACAGGGGTAAATATGTCTTTAAAAATTCATTTTCTACACTCCCATTTAAATTTTTTCCCGCAAAATCTTGGCGACAAAAGTGACGAGCAAGGCGAAAGGTTTCACCAGCAAATGAAAATGATTGAAAGTCGGTATCAAGTATTCTGGGATGTCGCTATGATGGGTGCCTACTGTTGGTTTCTCATAAGAGAAACCGATCCTAATCTAAATAAGTGTCAAAACAAGACACATAACTTTTTCAATTATAAAATAAGATCATAGAATTATGACATAATCATATGTATTTATGCTATTATTTGTAGGGTACTTAATTTTTACTATATGGATATATTTATTTGACTGCTTATAACTTTTGTATTAGTTCATCGATTTTGTTGAATGAAATCTTATTTTTTTTGTAATACAACGGAGCTTAGAGAGAAAAAAAATCTGCAAAAAATTAAAAAGTTTTCGAGATCCTTCCTCGCAAAGTACAAATGTAATGATTGTTCATTATCTTTGAAACTGCATTGCTTAGCAAAAAGTGTTGTATGTAAAGTTTATAGCAAGTTTTATTACATTATAAAAGCTTCAAACCGTTTAGGAATTGCTCACTTCGTTCTTGGGATATATATGATTAAGTGAACCCAATTTTTTTTTATTTATTTTTTTTTTTTTTTGAAAAAACGGTTATTCGTAAATATCTAAAAAAAACATTACTATAGAATTAAAAATAACCGCAATTTTCGGAATTGCGGCATAATTTTACATAGGAATTTCATAATAGCGTCTCTGGTGCATTTTGGCTGTAAACCAGTGAAATCAAAGTCGAAAAAATGTAAAAAAAATGAAATTTCGCAGGCTCGAAAATTATTTTTTTGTGTATGCATAGTGGAACTTTTTTTCCTGAGCCCAAATCCTATCGAAAAATCGATGGCACGATATCGGTCAATAAATCGACCCAGTCTACTATATATACCATCATAGTAAAGCTCGCCACCACTGAGGCTACGCGCGTTAAAATGTACCACCTTAAAGCCTCTTGACTCTTAGCATAAAATATTAAGCATAATCTTCTGGTTGCCTTCAATGCCAGAGATATATTTCCTACTGGGGCTTAAGACGATCAAATTGTGAGACAACTACAAAGTAAATACAGCAAAATAAACAGCTGTATCAACAGGTAAGTGTTACTGCGCCCAAATAAATTAAGAAAAAGTAAGGAAGGCTAAGTTCGGGCGTAACCGAACATTACAAACTCAGCTGAGAGCTTTGGAGACAAAATAAGGGAAAATCACCGTGTAGGAAAATGAACCTAGGGTAACCCTGGAATGTGTTTGTATGACACGGTATCAAATGGAAGGTATTAAAGAGTATTTTAAAAGGGAGTGACCCATAGTTCTATAGGTGGACGCCATTTAGGGATATCGCCATAAAGGTAGACCAGGGCTGACACTAGAATTTGTTTTTACGATATGGATATCAAATGAAAGGTGTTAAAGAGTATTTTAAAAGGGAGTGGGCCTCAGTTTTATAGTGGACACTTTTTCGAGATATCGCCATAAAGGTGGACCAGAATAGGATATGTTTGTACTATATGGGTATAAAATGAAAGGTGCTAATGAGTATTTTAAAAGGGAGTGGGACTTAGAACTATAGGTGCACGCCTTTTCGAGATATCGCCATAAAGGTGGACCAGGGGTGACTCTAGAATGTACGTGTACGGTATGGGTATCAAATTAAAGGTGTTAATGAGTATTTTAGAAGGGATTGGGCCTCAGTTCTATAGTGGATACTTTTTCGAGATATCGCCATAAAGGTGGACCAGAATAGAATATGTTTGTACTATATGGGTATCAAATCAAAGGTGTTAGTGAGTATTTTAAAAGGGAGTGGGACTTAGAACTATAGGTGCACGCCTTTTCGAGATATCGCCATAAAGGTGGACCAGGGGTGACTCTAGAATGTGTTTGTACAATAGATATCAAATGAAAGGTGTTAGTGAGCATTTTAAAAGGGAGTGGGCCTTAGGTCTATAGGTGGAGGCCTTTTCGAGATATCGCCATAAAGGTGGGCCAGGGGTGACTCTAGAATGTGTTTGTACGATATGGGTATGAAATTAATGGTGTTAATGAGTGTTAATTGCATATGTGGACGCCTTTTCCAGATATCGCCATAAAGGTGGACGAGGGGTGACTCTATAATGTGTTTGTACGATATGGGTATCAAATTAAAGGTATTAATTGGGTTTTAAAAGGGAGTGACCCTTAGTTATATATGTGAAGGCATTTTCGAGATATCGACCAAAATGTGGACCGGGGTGACCCAGAACGTCATCTGTCGGTTACCGCTAATTTATTTATATATGTAATACCACGAACAGTATTCCTGCCAATATTCCAAGGGCTTTTGGTTTCGCCCTGCAAAACTTTTTTATTTTCTTCTACTTAATATGGTAGGTGTCACACCCATTTTACAAAGTTTTTTCTAAAGTTATATTTTGCGTGAATAAACCAATGAAATTACTATGTTTAATCCCTTTTTTCGTATTTGGTATAGAATTATGGCATTTTTTCATTTTTCGTAATTTTCGATATCGAAAAAGTGGGCGTTGTTATAGTCCGATTTCGGCCATAGTTAATACCAATATAAAGTGACTTCAGATAAGTACGTGAACTGAGTTTAGTAAAGATATATCGTTTTTTGCGCAAGTTATCGTGTTAACGGCCGAGCGGAAGGACAGACGGTCGACTGTGTATAAAAACTGGGCGTGACATCAACCGATTTCGCCCATTTTCACAGAAAACAGTTAACGCCATAAAATCTATGCCCCTACCAAATTTCAAAAGGATTGGTTAATTTTTGTTCGACTTATGGCGTTAAAAGTGTCCTAGACAAATTAAATGAAAAAGGGCGGAGCCACGCCCATTTTTAAATTTTCTTTTATTTTTGTATTTTGTTGCACCATATCATTACTGGAGTTGAATCTTGACATAATTTACTTATATACTGTAAAGATATTAAATTTTTTGTTAAAATTTTACTTAAAAAAATTTTTTTTTAAAAGTGGGCGTGGTCCTTCTCCGATTTTGATAATTTTTATTAAGCGTACATACAGTAATAAGAGTAACGTTCCTGCCAAATTTCATCATGATATCTTCAAAGACTGCCAAATTACAGCTTGCAAAGTTTTAAATTACCTTCTTTTAAAAGTGGGCGGTGCCACACCCATTGTCCAAAATTTTACTAATTTTCTATTTTTCGTCATAAGTTCAACTCATCTACCAAGTTTCGTCGCTTTATCGGTCTTTTGTAATGAATTATCGCACTTTTTCGGTTTTTCGAAATTTTCGATATCGAAAAAGTGGGCGTGGTTATAGTCCGATATTGTTCATTTTAAATAGCGATCTGAGATTAGTGCCCAGGAACCTACTTACCAAATTTCATCAAGATACCTCAAAATTTACTCAAGTTATCGCGTTAACGGACAGACGGACATGGCTCAATCAAATGTTTTTCGATACTGATGATTTTGATATATGGAAGTCTATATCTATCTCGATTCCTTTATACCTGTACAACGAACAGTTATCCAATCAAGGTTAATATACTCTGTTTGCAAAGCACGCTGAGTATAAAAACAATCATAACATAATACAAATAAAACATAATACTGACTAAAGAAGACATATATATGTATATTAATTTTTGTTATTGGGTTCATGCCCGACGATAGGGGAGGGGGAATGGGGGATTGCCCCCGGGCCCGGAGTTTCTGAGGGGGCCCGCGATTTAGATGTACTAAGAAATTTTTTTTAAATTCAGGAGAGTTTTTAGTTGTTACATGTGCAATTTTTTAGCCGAATTTCAAAAGCAACGAATATCTGCATTTCGTTTTAATTTCACTCCAAAACTAAAGGTTATTTTTTAAGCGAAATAAAAAACTCGAAAACAACTGTTATTTTCTGAGCAGAAAATAAAAATTCCCGTTATTTGTAATCAATGGATTAAAGTAACTATGTAAATGCACACTATTCTGATATCACGCACAATTGTGTTCACCATTCAAGTTCCGCATCCGATTCGACTATTGATAATGATTTTTTGCCTGGACCTTCGAACAGCGAGGAGACAATAAAAACATCAAACAAAAATGTCAGTTTACATGAATCCGAAATCATAAACTTTCGTTGTGACACTGATGAAGTTTCATCTTCAAAAATTCTTCCAACAATACCACCAACTCTGTATCAAAGTCCAGATTATTTAAACTACTTCGACCTCGGTACCGTGAATGATGAGTTTTTGCAATCTGAAGAAATCTACGAAATAATTAATCGAGGTCATCAAAAGTGTCCTGTTATTTTTCGAAGTGCTCGTCATCACGAGGCATTTCCTACCTCGTTGTTAAACAGAATCTTGCCAAATGGAGAGAAAGTGGAGCGTGACTGGTTGGGGCGGTGTGCCAGTAGCAATGCTTTTTATTGCCTACCATGTCATCTGTTAAGCACCAATACATTAAATCGACCTAAAATTTGTTGTCCTAAAATCTAATTCAAAGGGAGGCTACAATTGATACACTTATCAATGAAAAGCTAATCACTGAAACACAAAAGTGGAAAGGAATTTTATATAGCATTTTGCACGCTATTTTATTTTTAGGTGAAAGAGGCCTAGCTTTCAAAGGCCAAAGTATATATATCGGTGAACGAAACGATGGACAATTTTTGGGCATCTAAGATCTCATAAGCCATTATGATCCGATACTTAGAGATCATTTGGAGAAAGTTAGGATTTCACAACAGCAGCACAAACGTTTACCCGTTCACTATCTTTCCACAGACATTCAGAACGAGTTTATAGAAATTTGTGCAAAGCACGTGAGGGAAACTATATTAGACCTAGGCAAGAAAGCCAAGTATTTTGCTATTATCGTTGATTTTACGCCTGGTGCTAGTCACGTTGACTACGTTCATTTTGCGCTACCTCGATTTCAATTCGAAAGCAACAAATTTTACAATTCAAAAACGTTTTTTGGCTTTAGTGGATCGTAACAAAAACTGGTCAGGAAATCGTTGATTTAATGTGCCATACTCTAGGTAAACATGAAATCCCATTAAAAGATTGTCTTGCACAAGGGTACGATAACGGCGCCAATATGTTCACGCTTACAACGGAGCACAACGTCACATTCTCGACAAAAACTCGAATGCTGATTACTCGCCTTGTGCAACCCACAGTCTCAATTTATGTGGTATTGATGCCGCAGAATGTTGTACGGCTGCAATTGCTTTCTTCGGAGTTGTACAAAAATGTTTTATTATTTTCAGCAGCACTCCACAATGATGGGGCATCCTCAAAAAAATGTACCAAGCTCTCTTCATAGTCTTTCAGCCAAAACCCCATTTTCGACTGCGCAAGCATACGTCGATGTTACCGGCATTCTCAAGTACATCAACAAGTTCGAATGTATCTTTCTGTCCTCAATTTGGTTCAAAATACTGACTACGATTAATGAAAGAAACGTGGTCCTCCAAGCTAGAAACGCCACCATAGATGTTGAGGCCCGCCATTTAGATGCCTTATTAGCTGATTTGAAGTTGATCAGGAACCAATGGGAAACAATTTTAAACGAATGCAAAACAGCTGCTATTCAATTGAACATTTCACCAAAGTTTCCGGACATTCGAAAGAGAAAACCCAAAAGACGTTTTGAAGATAATGGAAATGAGATGATTACGGATGATCCAGAGTCTGAATTTAAAAACAATACATTCCTGGTGATCGTTGATTCGGTAATCACTGGCATTACTAAGCGATTTGCAGCTATGAGAAATTTGAAGGGACGTTTTCCTTTTTGTGGCAATTTGAAGACATGGATGAAACTACGGTTCAGGCGAGCGGTGCAAAATTTGTCGAAAAATACAAGTCGGACGTTTCTCAAAGCGTAGAATGCGGAATAATTAACTTCGAACACATTTACGAAGCAAATTTTGATAAAGGTCTGTCACCATTGGATTTGCTAAATGCCATCTATGTTCAAAATCTGTATACAATTTTCCCCAACATTGGTGTTGCTTCACGTATCTTTTGCTCTATACCTGTCACTGTAGCTAGTGCAGAACGTTCTTTCAGCGTCCTTGCAAGAATCAAAATCTTTCATAAATCGTGTTCATCTCAAGAGCGAGCTTCAGGACTTACCACCCTTTGCGGTGAATCCGTTTTGGCAGGACAGTTAAATTTTGATATCATTATAACCTTCTATATTGAATAATTAAAATTTATAATCATCTTTATATTTATCAGAAATGTTCTAATATGTTACCAAATTTATAACTATAAACGATTATTTAAAACAATACGTGGCTGTTAAAAGAGAATTTTATTTCTACGTTACAATAGAACAGTATAAATATTAAATATTCTGTGTTAATTTTATTTTCAGCTCTTAGTCTAAAAATCATTTAGTTGTTGTGGAAAACAAATATTTTTGATGTAATCCTTCAATAATGATTCATGAATGAGACGTCATTAATTCAAATTAATCAAATGTTTTAGTGGATTTTTATATGGGGTCCGCAAATTGTTTAGTCCCGGCCCGGATTTTCTTTCTACGGCCCTGATTGGCTGTGAGTGCTAATAAGAGCATTCACCTCGGATCTGTTGCTAACTAGCTTTGGCTCCTCATTAGCTTTAATGCGCACATAAATTGTGCAACGTTTGGAGAACGCAGAGGTCAATATTCTTTTACGTCTCTTATCAGCAGACATGGGCACTACCACATTCAAGTGATCAGCGCAACTTGCGCATGGGTGGGTGTGCCTACGATAGAACGGTGGAACAAACTGCAGCATTCTTCTTTTTATTACCAATTTGTAACTTTTGGTAAAAATATGTTGACAATGAACATCGCTAATAAAAAATAAAATAACACAAATTTTGATTTGATCTTTTTTATTAATTTTTTGTCTTTTTGTATATTTTGTTTGTTTTTTTTTTTTTTTCAATAATAAAAAATAATTCAATTTATTACTTTGCAAGAATTGTAACTTCTAGTAATAACGAAAAAAGTTACTAAAAAATTTAAGTAAGGCGCATTTTGATTCTTTTTATAAATTTTTTAATTAATTATATTTCTCTTAAGGCTAAGATATAAAAATTGCGAAATATCTGTAACACGACGAGTAATTGTTCGGCGGGAAGAAGGTATAGCGCTTACAACTTCTGCTATCTCTGTGCCTTTTTCCCCTAAACATTTAAGTACAGCTACAGCAGGCTCTTTAAAAAAAAACTTCATCTTCTAGTGTCCTTCCCTTTTTGGCCAACGCCCAGCTTATTACTATTAACGCTTTTAAATGAGCTTCTTTCGAACTGTTATCCTGTTCCTTAGAAGCAATTTTGCATTGAAACGTTAAAAAACGCAGCTTTAAATTTGATGCTTTTATCAAATTTAATAACTTTGAACATATCAGGCATTGCGGTGTTTCCGCATTGTTTTTAAGTAAAAAAATTCATGCGCGTTAACGTTTGCCCACTGTATCAAAAGCACGAATTACAAAAAATGTGCGAGATCAAATTGTTCGTTTGACTGAAAAAGTTCAACGCTGAAATCGTACTCTTCGTTTTTGTATATATACACGCAATTTTACTCTCTCAGAACGACCGAGCCGCTCTGCCCATGTCTGCTGATCAGAGACATATGACATCAGATCGCGACCAGTCTTAGGTAAGCTCTCGTGAACATAAATAGAGCCATATCCAGGCAAATTAACATCAAACAAAGCCAGTGGTCTCTTCTCAGTGCACGGACTTTACCACTTTATTGGTAGATCTACCAACCTTTTTAGCCCATTTTCATACCACCAAAGCCCAAAAATCTACCAACATTTGTCTTTTTAAGGAAATTAAGAAACTATTAAATTTCGAAGACGAAAGTTACATCTTTTGAAAAATGTTGATGAAAAAAATATTAATTCTAGTGCAATGACAATGACTGTTCCCTTATTTAAAGCTTTTCCATTTCACAAGACTTCCATGGAAACTCTTAACAACGAATGGCGATCATTAATGTTATATGAGAAGGAAATAATAGAAAAGATATTTTTCGACGATATTCTTAAAGGATGGATAAGATTGGGAACTGAAAAGAGTCTTCTAAAAGAAAATTTGAGTGATTAAATGTACTACCTCACAGTAGTGCAGCCGCAGAAAGGTAGTTCTATATAATAAACGACATAAAAACCGCCAAGCGTAATTGATAAAAAATTCAAAGAATTTCCAATCACATATTAATAAAGGAGTATTGTATCGGACGGACTTTATTTCAGCCTGCAATTAAATTAATATGATTTTATAAAAAATTTTACTTTGTAGAAGGTAATTTTGTTCTTTGTATTTAATAACATATAACAATAACATATGGAACTAGATTTTTCTTTTGTTTTTTTCTGATTATTTTTTTGTTGAAATTCGGTTTTTATTTTGAAAAATTCGTGCACAAATTCAAACAAGAAATAAATTTGTTTATGAAAGAAATGTAGAAAATGAACTCGCAAATATTTTCCGGAAATATTTTCATCAGTTTTTACGAATAATTTTGAACGAAAATAAGAAAGTTTAAGTAAACGATAACTTGCCAAAGTCGGTTATTTTGTGGCAGAAAAATACTGGTACATTGGAAAATCGTTGTTGTAATGAGACGTATCGGTAAAGTTTCCTCAATATTTCAAGCTCAAAATACAGGAAAAAAGCAAGTATGATATAGGCATAAGCTATGTATATACAAATTTACATGCATTTTTTTGCTTTGTTTACATTTTTTTTAAGTGTTATTTCCGTGAAATGTGCTTTATTTGTTTAACAATAAAATATGAATTGTTTTGTACAAATATAAAGTGTAGCTATTGTTTTCTTGAAAAAAAAAAAAATCTACCAACTTCTACCACTATTTAAATTTTTCGTCTACCAACATTCTCTCTTTAAAAGTCCGTGCACTGTATCTTGTTCGCTTTGCAAAAAACAGCGATAGACTTAAGAGTTGATTGCGCTCATGAGGAGGGAAGAGCTTGAAAATTATGGGAGCATTTTTACCCTCGTTGCTTGTTGCACTTCGCAGTCGGAATGCATCGCGCAGAGGTGGTGGTTTGTGCTGCGTTCCATTACAGACCTCTTCAACAATTTTAGACAGGCACTCATTTGCTTCATGAGGGTTGCCGTTCACTACAATATCCAGTGTTGTCAGGAAAAAAATTTCTTTGGGACTATAATCTAGAAAAACAGGGCTAGAAAGAGCTAAATTTCTTCAAGAAAATTCAAAACCCGTTGCAAAAAGAGCTAAAATATTATGTGTATTTTTCAACGTAAGTTTTCACATTTATTTTAAATCAAACTCAAATAAATGTATAAAAAAGGTATAGTAAACTAAAAAGAAAAGTAAGGTACAATAGAGGTACATAAATAATACTGTTCTTGTAGTTCATTTTATATTTTTTAACAACAAAAATACGTTTTATTTTTTAACTTTTGTTTTGCCATTTGGCGGTAAGGTATCGTGCGTGATTTAAGTTTATGTTGGGACGAGATATATATGAAGGGCCTTAGACTTCAAAATCTATGATTTCGTCCTCAGAAGATGAATTATTCAGGCCTGTTCTGAATTCCGACTCGGAATGAAAAGTAAAACGACATTGATTTCGACTCGGTTTCTATTTGGTGTTCTCAATTCCGATTGTAAAAAATCGATTTGAAGTCGATTTCGAATCGTTTTAATTCCGATTCGGTAACCAGTTTAATCAGCTGTTTTTGTTTATGTGTTTTGTTTTAAGTATCATAAAATTTTATTTTAATTAAAAAATGCCTGCAGATAGGGTTTTTGGATGCGCAGACGCAAGAAGACGTGCTATTGTGCGTGCGAATCGTAAAAATGCGCTGGATCGGAATTCAGAACAGGTCGACTTCATTTCGATCAGCATCGATTTGTTTTCCTAATAGATTTCTTGATAGAAGTTATTAAAGAAAGATTTATTATGCCAATTTAACTCAAATTTAAACAAAAAAATACATACAACTCTTCCAAATAAAATGAAGAATTAAAAAAAAATTATTTGAAAGACAAATATTGCAACATTTGTGTATAATCTGCCAATTAATTTTCATTCCGACTGCTCAGAGGCAATACTTTTCAAACCGATAATTTTTGGTCGGAATCGAAATTGAGAACACCAATCCATTTCGATTCCAAAAAAATTGATCGGAATCGGAATTCAGAACAGGCCTGATTATTATTGCTACATTCATACATATTTGTTGTGTTCATTAATTTTAAAAGATCGTTGTTTATTTCAAAGTCATGACAGCATTTATTCAGCCGTTTAAGACCACTTCTTATTGTCAGAAGCGAATTCAACATAACTAAATTCTGTGAGTTAAGCTGGCTCGAGGTCAGGTGTAATGAAACACCAAAAAGTTCTTGTATAACCGATATATTTCGATTACCTTCGGTAATCGTCCTCAGGGTGACTATTAACAATAAAAAACAACATGAAAATTATAATCAAACAATATATCACAAATAACAATAATTTTTCTAATTACATACATTTATTTCACTTTTACACTGTCTGACGTGGAGTATTATACTGTTTATTTTTTGTCAACAAGTGTCTGTACGACTGTGCAGTATTGTCAATATCTGTTCTGTAGTTAATTCGTATGTTTGAAGATGTGTTAACGATATTTAACATTTCTAATGTGTACCTCTTCTTCCATTTCTCTTCTTTCTCAATAACTGAAGCGTCGTCGAAGTTCGGACTATGATAACTGCTGGCACAGTGGGCCATGAGAGCTGTTTTATGGCTGTTAGTAGAATAACATTGTATGTATGTAATCAGATTTGTGTTGTGACAGTCGAGTTTTTAATTTTGCTTTGGTTGTGCCCACATAAATGTTACTGCACGATTCTTTATCATTACCTTTGCAAGGATATTTATATACAACATTGCTTTTTCGGTGTTTGGTATTTTTGATTTTGTTTTATTGAAAATATGTTTTAGAGTGTTTATTTGTTTATGGGCAATTCTTGTTTCTTCGCTATTATAGTAATCTGATTTGGCAAGTCGCTCTGATAAACCAGGTACGTAAATAACAGATTTAAATATTTTTTGGGTTTTTAACATAACTAAATTCATTTTGTTTCCGTGTTTGCTTTTAATTAAACCCACGTTTGAAAACGTTCTTTCAACTTCGGCATTACTTATTGGCAGCAAAAGAAATGTAAGCACATTATCGACAACTCTTGGAAAGGGTTTTCATTCAACGCGTTCTTAAACTCTTTAACCTCAAACCAAAAACTTAAAGTTGAAGTCACATTTTTCCAATTTTGGAGACTGATATTATCCACGGCATTTCTAACCTAGTTATTTCATCAGCGATATACTTGTTTTTTATTTTTTTCATTTGTGAAATATGAAAACAATTAAGGTTTCACAATTCTCAATGTGTTTTCAACTGAAAAGAAATATATTTTGCTAAGGGTTTCTATATTTTTCGGCAAGTGTTGCCTTAATTGCTCTATTAATTTAATTATGAAGTCGCGGCATATATTACCTACCTTTCTTTCAATAAATTCGTCTATACATTTATCTTCTTTTTTAATTCGTTATATTCTTCAAAGGTATAATGCAAATAAGGTACGGGAGACAAAAATTGATTAAAATCTGAAGTTAAAGAGTCGAAACTTTTAGAAGGTGACACTATGTTGGTGCACAAGGTGGAAAAGCAAATGTACAACCTCATGGCACAGTTTATCGATTAAAGTTTTTGTTATCAGATGAGTTGCAACATCATACATAAAGAAACAAATAAACCAAAATTTCGACACACATAAAACACAACACAAATTTCAAAATACGTATTGCGCAAATTGATTTGGATCCATTTTAAAAAGGGCCAAAAAAAGAGCTAGGAGCTAAACTGGAATTTGTGGAGCTAAACGAAAAAAAAGGGCTAAGTCTGGCTCCAAAAGCGACAAAATGCAACTGAAAATATTCATTGATACTGCGCTGCTTTCTAATACACTGATTTGAGTCTGACCGGGGTGCAGCTCACCATGAAGAGAAATAATATCAGTGCATGTGCTCTCAACCTGAGACACTCTTTTTTATACTCAGTTGAGTAGAGCTCACAGAGTATATTAACTTTGATTAGATAACGGTTGGTTGTACAGATATAAAGGAATCGAGATAGATATAGACTTCCATATATCAAAATCATCAGTATCGAAAACAAATTTGATTGATAAATGTCCGTCCATCCGTCCGTCCGTCCGTCCGTCCGTTAACACGATAACTTGAGTAAATTTTGAGGTATCTTGAAGAAATTTGGTATGCAAGTTCCTGGGCACTGACCTAAGATCGCCGTTTAAAATGAACGATATCGGACTATAACCACGCCCACTTTTTCGATATCGAAAATTTCGAATAATCATTTTCGATAATTCATTACCAAAGACGGATAAAGCGACGAAACTTGGTAGATGGGTTGAACTTATGACGCAGAATAGAAAATTAGTAAAATTTTGGACAATGGGCGTGGCACCGCCCACTTTTAAAAGAAGGTAATTTAAAATTTTGCAAGCTGTAATTTGGCAGTCGTTGAAGATATCATGATGAAATTTGGCAGGAACGTTACTCCTATTACTATATGTACGCTTAATAAAAATTAGCAAAATCGGAGAAGGACCACGCCCACTTTTAAAAAGAAATTTTTTTTAAGTAAAATTTTAACAAAAAATTTAATATCTTTACAGTATATAAATAAATTATATCAACGTTCAACTCCAGTAATGATATTGTGCAACAAAATACAAAAATAAAAGACAATTTCAAAATGGGCGTGGCTCCGCCCTTTTTCATTTAATTTGTCTAGGAAACTTTTAACGCCATAAGTCGAACAAAAATTAACCAATCCTTTTTAAATTTGGTGGGGGCATAGATTTTATGACGCTAACTGTTTTGTGTGAAAATGGGCGAAATCGGTTGATGCCACGCCCAGTTTTTATACACAGTCGTCCGTCTGTCCTTCCGCATGGCCGTTAACACGATAACTTGAGCAAAAATCGACATATCTTTACTGAACTTAGTTCACGTACTTATCTGAACTCACTTTATCTTGGTATGAAAAACGAACGAAATCCGACTAAGACCACGCCCACTTTTTCGATATCGAAAATTACGAAAAATGTAAAAAAATGCCATAATTCTATACAAAATACGAAAAAAAGGATGAAACATGGTAAGGTAATTGGATTGTTTTATTGACGCGAAATATGACTTTAGAAAAAACTTTATAAAATGGTTGTAACACCTACCATATTAAGTAGAAGAAATTGAAAAAGTTCTGCAGGGCGAAATAAAAAACCCTTAAAATCTTGGCAGATATTACATATATAAATAAATTAGCAGTATCCAACAGATGATGTTCTGGGTCACCCTGGTCCACATTTTGGTCGATATCTGGAAAACGCCTTCACATATACAACTACTACCACTCCCTTTTAAAACTCTCATTAATGCCTTTAATTTTATTCCCATATCGTACAAACTCATTCTAGAGTCACCCCTGATCCACCTTTGTGGTGATATCTCGAAAAGGCGTCCACCTATAGAACTAAGCCCCACGCCCTTTTAAAAATACCCATTAGCACCTTTCATTTGATACCCATATCGTACAAACAAATTCTAGGGTCACCCCAGGTCCACCCTTATTGCGATACCTCGAAAAGGCGTCCACCTATAGAACTAAGGCCCACTCCCTTTTAAAATACTCATTAACTCCTTTCGTTTGATACCCATATTGCACAAACGAATTCTAGAGTCACCCCTGGCCCACCTTTATGGCGATATATCGAAACGGCGTCCACCTATGGAACTAAGGATTACTCCATTTTAAAATACTCATTAACTCCTTTCGTTTATACCCATATTGCACAAACGAATTCTAGAGTCACCCCTGGCCCACCTTTATGGCGATATATCGAAACGGCGTCCACCTATGGAACTAAGGATTACTCCCTTTTAAAATACTCATTAACACCTTTATTTTGATACCCATATTGTACAAACAAATTCCAGGGTCACTCCTGGTCCACCTTTATGGCGATATCTCGAAACGGCGTCCACCTATGGAACTAATGATTACTCCTTTTAGAATACTCATTATCACCTTTCATTTGATACCCATATCGTACAAACGCATTCTAGAGTCACGCCTGGTCCACCTTTAAGGCGATATCTCGAAAAGGCGACCACCTATACAACAACCACCACTCCCTTTTAAAACCCTCATTAATACCTTTAATTTGATACCCATATCGTACAAACACATTATAGAGTCACCCCTGGTCCACCTTTAAGGCGATATCTCGAAAAGGCGTCCACCTATAGAACTAAGGCCTACTACCTTTTAAAATACTCATTATCACCTTTTGTTTGATACCCATATTGCACCTACGCATTCTAGAGTCAACCATGGTCCACCTTTATAACGATATCCCGAAAGGCGTCCACCTATAGAACTGAAGCCTACTCCCTTTTAAAACACTCATTAACGCCTTTCATTTGATACCTATATCGTACTACCACCACTCCCTTTTAAAAGACCCATTAACACCTTTCATTGGATACCCATATCGTACCAACAAATTCTAGAGTCACCCCTGGTCCACCTTTATGGCGATATCTCGAAAAGGCGTCCACCTAAATAATTAAGCCCACGCCCTCTTAAAATACTCTTTAAGACCTTTCATTTGATACCCATATCGTACAAACAAATTCTAGTGTCAGCCCTGGTCCACCTTTATGCCGATGTCTCGAAAAGGCGTCCACCTATAGATCTAAGGCTCACTACCTTTTAAAATACTTTATAGAACCAAGGCCTACTCGCTTTTAAAATACTTATTATCACCTTTCGTTTGACACCCATATTGTACCTACGCATTCTAGAGTCACCCCTGGTCCACCTTTATGTCGATAACTCGAAAAGGCGTCCACCTATAGATCTAAGGCCCACTCCCTTTTAAAATACTCATTAACACCTTTCATTTGATATCCATATCGTACTACCACCACTCCCTTTTAAAACCCTCATTAATTTAATTAATTTGATACCCATATCGTACAAACAAATTCTAGAGTCACCCCTGGTCCACCTTTATGGCGATATCTCGAAAAGGCGTCCACCTATAGATCTGAGGCCTACTCCCTTTTAAAATACTCATTAACACCTTTCATTTGATACCCATATCGCACAAACAAGTTCAAGAGTCACCCCTGGTCCACATTTATGCCGATATCTCGAAAAGGCGTCCACCTATAGATCTAAGGCCTACTCCCTTTTAAAATACTCATTAACACCTTTCATTTGATACCCATATCGTACAAACAAATTCTAGAGTCACCCCTGGTCCACCTTTATGGCGATATCTCGAAAAGGCGTCCACCTAAAGAATTAAGCCCACGCCCTCTTAAAATACTCTTTAACACCTTTCATTTGATACCCATATCGTACAAACAAATTCTAGTGTCAGCCCTGATCCACCTTTATGGCGATATCCCTAAATGGCGTCCACCTATAGAACTATGGCCCACTCCCTCTTAAAATACTCTTTAATACCTTCCATTTGATACACATGTCATAAAAACACGTTCCCGGGTTACCCTAGGTTCATTTTCCTTCATGGTGATTTTCCCTTATTTTGTCCCCATATCTCTCAACTGAGTATGTAATGTTCGGTTACACCCGAACTTAGCCTTCCTTACTTGTTTCAAATGCCGCCAGTGATATGCTTGAAACACAATGCCGAGCGACGACGATATACGCCGTGTCGGGCGATGACGTTTTTCAAATTACGCCCAGACATTTGGTCTACTTAAAACAAAATGCCGGGCCAAATTGACGCTGTTTATTCAGAGTGGCCATTATTTAGAAATAAAGATGAAAACAATTAAAACTTTTTTAATTCTCTGCTTTAGCACTTGACTGCTAAAACACGCTCAAAATGTTAAGAAATTAATAAAACAATACAAAACTTTTAAGAAATTAAATTAAAAATTTTATGTAAAGAAAAAAAATTGTTTTTTGAATATTATGTTTTCTTTTTTATACTTAAAAAATTGAACAGCAGCAACCCTTGGAATGTTTGTCGTCATCGTCTGGCGGCGACGATAGAAATAAATCTATCGTCGCAAAATTACGTCGCTTAAATTTCGCTCTTGGTGTTCATTGTGTTCACCTTCATGTTATTATGGGGATTCTATTTGTGAAAAGCGATGTTCGTCGCGTTTATTTTGCGGCGTCAGGGCATTGTGTTTCAAGCTATAGTTTTAAATTTGTCGTTTCAGCAGTCAACTCACCAAACTTCTGCATAACTTTCTCCTCTGATTTCTGCATTACCGCCGTCAGCTTTTCAATTATGGAGATTCTGAGCTCTCCTAATTTTCTCTCAATTACCTTTTCCACTATCTTCTCTAATCGCTCAGACAGAGGGTGTTGTTGTTGGTTTTCGTTTGAGTAACAGCTCTGTAAATCTAATATCTAATCTAATATCTAATCTAATATCTAATATCTAATCTAATATATATTATAAATGGGAAAGTTTGGATGTTAAGATGTTTGGATGTTTGGATGTTTGGATGTTTAGATGTTTGGATGTTTGGATGTTTGGATGTTTGGATGTTTGGATGTTTGGATGTTTGGATGTTTGTCCAGACGTTTGTCTTTGTGACTCAATAACGCAAGAACGGCTGGACCGATTTGGACGAAATTTTGCACACATATAGCCAATAGTCTAGAAGGATCTACTAGCTATATATTTTTCAAAAGGGGCGTGGTCCCCGCCCCCTAGGAACAGTTATAATTTAATTATTATATTTTTTCGTCTTTGCGACTGAATCACGCCAAAATGGCTACACGGATTTTGATGAAATTTGGGACACAGACAGTAGTCTACTAGCGAAATTTTTTTCGAACATGGAAAGAGGGGTGGGGGTCCCACGACCCTTCGAGAAATTATTTTTCATAATTTTTACACATTATAACTTTACGTATACTGGCCTTCACCAATATCACAGACTCAAGGGGTCAAATAAGTCGAGGGCTTACAAAGTAAGCAGTGACACCCTCCGCCCGCCCCCCTTTATCTCCCCCTCTGGTGTAAAATCCATAAATTGTTATAACTCAATCTAAATTTTCTCCTAAATCAATAGATTTGGTATCTGGTACATACAGAACGAGATCTAGACAATTTTGGAGGAACGATCAGTGGTCCTCTCCTCTACTCCCGCCATCCGCCCTCCATCAATTGTTTTTATTAGCACGCTTTTATTAGCTTTACCTGTGTGTTTCTATCTAACTTTTTATTCGCTCCAATGCGCCTGCTGCTTTATTAACATGGTTTTATAATTAGCTTCACCTTATTTGTAATCCCGTAAGGGTCATATCGAGAACCTTCCGGGATCATTTCTGGATGGTTTTCGGGATCGGTCCGGGATTACGCCGAGGTAATTTCGGGACTTTTTCGGGACTATTTCGGGATCATTTTGGGACCCTTCCGGGATCATTTCTGTATAGTTTACGGGATCCGTCCGGGATCCCGTCGGGGTTATTTTGGAACATTTTCGGGACTATTCCGGAATCATTTCGGAACTATTTCGCGATCATTTGGGGACCCTTCCGGCATCATTTCTGGATGGTTTTCGGGATCCGTCCGGGATATCGTCGAGGTCATCTGGGGACTTTTTCGGGATCATTTGGGGGCTCTTCCGGCATCATTTCTGGATGGTTTTCGGGATCCGTCCGAGATCTCGTCGGGGTCATTTGGGGACTTTTTCGGGATCATTTTGGGGCTCATCCGGCATCATTTCTGGATGGTTTTCGGGATCCGTCCGGGATCCCGTCGGGGTAATTTCGGGACTTTTTCGCGCCTAATACGGGATCATTTGGGAACCCTTTCGGCATCATTTCTGGATGGTTTTCGGGATCCGTCCGGGATCCCGTCGGGGTCATTTCGGGACTTTTTCGCGACTAATACGGGATCATTTGGGAAACCTTTCGGCATCATTTCTGGATGGTTTTCGGGATCCGTCCGGGATCCCATTAGGGTAATTTCGGGACTATTAGGGGATCATTTGGGAACCTTTCCGGCATCATTTCTAGATAAGTTTCGGGATCCGTCCGGGATGCCGACGAGGTCATTTCGGGGCTATTTCGGGATCATTTGGGATACCTACCGGCATCATTTCTGGATGGTTTTTGGGATTCGTCCGGGATCCCGTCGTGGTCCTTGCGGGACTTTTTTTCGACTAATACGGGATCATTTGCGGACCCTTTCGGCATAATTTCTGGATAGTTGTCGGGATCCCGTCACGGTCATTTCGGGACTATTAGGCGATCATTTGAGGACCTTTCTGGCATCATTTCTGTATTGTTTTTGGAATCCTTTCGGGATCCCGTCAGGGCCATTTTGGGACTTTTTTGGGGCTGTTTTATTTCGGGATCATTTGGGAACCCTTCCGGCATAATTTCTTAATGGTTTGCCGGATCCATCAGGGTAATTTCGGGACCATTTTGGGATCATTTGGGGACCCTTCCGCGATCATTTCTGGATCCGTCCGGGATGCCGTAGGAGCCATTTCGGGATTTTTTGTTACTTTTCCGGGATAGTTTTTGGACTCTTCCGGGATCATTTCTGGATCTGTGCGGGATCCCATCTGGGTCATTTCCGGACTATTTCGGGATCATTTTGGGATCCTTCCGGAATCATTTCTGTATGGTTTTCGCGATCCGTCGTTGATTCCCTCGGAGCCATTTCGGAACCTTTTCTGGAGTATGTCGGGGTCATTTGGGGACTTTTTCGGGATCATTTGGGGGCTCTTCCAGCATCATTTCTGGATGGTTTTCGGGATCCGTCCGGGATATCGTCGGGGTCATTTGGGGACTTTTTCGGGATCATTTGGGGGCTCTTCCGGCATCATTTCTGGATGGTTTTCGGGATCCGTCCGGGATCCCATCAGGGTAATTTCGGGACTATTAGGGGATCATTTGTGGACCTTTCCGACATCATTTCTGGATAAGTTTCGGTATCCGTCCGGGATGCCGACGAGGTCATTTCGGGATTATTTCGGGATCATTTGGGATACCTACCGACATCATTTCTGGATGGTTTTTGGGATTCGTCCGGGATCCCGTCGGGGTCATTTCGGGACTTTTTCTCGACTAATACGGGATCATTTGCGGACCCTTTCGGCATAATTTCTGGATAGTTGTCGGGATCCGTTCGGGATCCCGTCACGGTCATTTCGGAACTATTAGGGGATCATTTGAGGACCTTTCCGGCATCATTTCTGGATAGTTTTTGGAATCCTTTCGGGATCCCGTCAGGGTCATTTCGGGGCTTTTTCGGGATCATTTAAGGATGGCTTTCAGGATTCGTCCGGGAACCCGTCAGGGTAATTTCTGGACTTTTCCCAGACTATTTCGGGATCATTTTGGGACCTTCTCAAGATCATTTCTGGATGGATTTCGGGATTTGTCCGGGATGCCCTCAGGGTCATTTTGGGACTATTAGGTGAGCATTTGAGGACCGTTCCGGCATCACTTCTGGATGGTTTTCGGTATCCGTTCAAATTCCCGTCGGAATAATTGCGGGACTTTTTCGGGATCATTGGGGTCCCTTCCAAAATCATTTCTGGATGGTTTTTGGGATTCGTCCGGCATCCCGTCGGGGTCATTTCGGTACTTTTTCTCGACTAATACGGGACCATTTGCGGGCCCTTTCGGTATCATTTCTGGATAGTTGTCGGGATCCGTTCGGGATCCCGTCAGGGTCTTTTCGGAACTATTGGGAGATCATTTGAGGACCTTTCCGGCATCATTTCTGGTTAGTTTTCGGGATCCTTTCCGGGTCCCATCAGGGTCATTTCGGGACTTTTTCGGCATCATTTAAGATTGGTTTTCAGGATTCGTCCGGTATCCGTCAGGGTAATTTCTGGACTTTTCCCAGACTATTTCGGGATAATTTTGGGACCCTCCCAAGATCATTTCTGGATGGATTTCGGGATCTGTCCGGGATGCCGTCAGGGTCATCATTTGAGGACCTTTTCGGCACCACTTCTGGATGGTTTTCGGTATCCGCTCAGGATCCCGTCGGAATTGTTGCGGGACTTTTTCGGGATCATTTGGTGTCCCTTCCGGCATCATTTCTGGCTGGTTTTTGGGATTCGTCCGGCATCCCGTCGGGTTTATTTCGGGACTTTTTCTCGACTAATACGGGATCATTTGCGGGCCCGTTCGGCATCATTTCTAGATAGTTGTCGGGATCCGTTCGGGATCCCGTCAGGGTCTTTTCGGAACTATTAGGTGATCATTTGAGGACATTTCCGGCATCATTTCTGGATAGTTTTCGGGATCCTTTCGGGGTCCAGTCAGGGTCATTTCGGGACTTTTTCGGGATCATTTAGAGATGGCTTTCAGGATTCGTCCGGGAACCCGTCAGGGTAATTTCTGAACTTTTCCGAGACTATTTCGGGATAATTTTGGGACCTTCCCAAGATCATTTCTGGATGGATTTTGGGATCAGTCCGGGATGCCGTCAGGGTCATTTTGGTATTAGGTGATCATTTGAGGACCTTTCCGGCATCACTTCTGGATGGCTATCGGTATCCGATCAGGATCCCCTCGGAATCATTGCGGGACTTTTTCGGGATCATTTGGGGTCCCTCCCAAGATCATTTCTGGATGGATTTCGGGATCTGTCCGGGATCCCGTCAGGGTCATTTAGGGGTGCGTTCGAGATCCCGTCAGGGTCATTTCGGGACTTCTTCGGGAATATATCGGGATCATTTCTGGATGGTTTATGGGATCCGTCCATGACCCCTTAAGGGTCATTTCGGGACTATTAGGTGATCATTTGAGGACCTTTCCGGCATCACTTCTGGATGATTTTCGGTATCCGTTCGGGATCCCGTCGGAATCAATGCGGGACTTTTACGGAATCATTTGGGATTCCTTCCGGCATCATTTCTGGATGGTTTTCGGGATTTGTCCGGGATCCCGTCGGGGTTATTTCGGGACCTTTTCGGGGCTAATACGGGATCATTTGGGGATCCTCTAGGGGTCGTTTCGTGACTTTTTCTGTATTATTTCGGGATCATTTTGGGACCCTTTCGGCATAATTTCTTGATGGTTTGCCGGATCCATCAGGGTCATTTCGGGACCATTTTGGGATCATTTGGGGACCCTTCCGAGATCATTTCTGGATCCGTCCGGGATGCCGTAGGAGCCATTTCGGGATTTTTTGTTACTTTTCCGGGATAGTTTTTGCACCCTTCCGGGATCATTTCTGGATCTGTGCGGGATCCCATCTGGGTCAATTCCGGACTATTTCGGGATCATTTTGGAATCCTTCCGGAATCATTTCTGTATGGTTTTCGCGATCCATCGTGGATCCCCTCGGAGCCATTTCGGAACTTTTTCTGGAGTTAGTCGGGATAATTTAGGGACCCTTCCTGGATATTTTCTGGATGGTTTCTAAGATCCGTCCGGGAGCCCGTCAGGGTAATTTCGGAACTTTTTCGGGACTATTTCGGGATCAATTTGGTACCCTTCAGGCATCATTTCTGTGTGGTTATCTGGATAAGTCTAGAATCGTGTCGTTGTCATTTCGGGTTTTTTTGGGACTACTTCGGGAACTTTTGGAAACACTTCCGGGGCATTTCCGGATGGTTTTCGGGATCCGTCCGCGATAGCGTCGGGGTCATTTCGTGGCTTTTTCTGGATAATTTCGTTATCATTTTGGGATCCTATCAGGTTATCAGCTCATAAAGTTCTTTTTTTTACTCAATTACAAAAATAAAATGCATTAGACAGAAAAAAAATTTTAAACAGATAACTTTATAAGCAGGCTAACGTGAATAGCCCACATATTTCATTTTCTCCTTGCGGACGGGGCCGCGGGTAAAGGCTAGTATATTATAAATGGGAAAGTTTGGATGTTAAGATGTTTGGATGTTTGGATGTTTAGATGTTTGGATGTTTGGATGTTTGGATGTTTGGATGTTTGGATGTTTGGATGTTTGTCCAGACGTTTGTCTTTGTGACTCAATAACGCAAGAACGGCTGGACCGATTTGGACGAAATTTTGCACACATATAGCCAATAGTCTAGAAGGATCTACTAGCTATATATTTTTCAAAAGGGGCGTGGTCCCCGCCCCCTAGGAACAGTTATAATTTAATTATTATATTTTTTCGTCTTTGCGACTGAATCACGCCAAAATGGCTACACGGATTTTGATGAAATTTGGGACACAGACAGTAGTCTACTAGCGAAATTTTTTTCGAACATGGAAAGAGGGGTGGGGGTCCCACGACCCTTCGAGAAATTATTTTTCATAATTTTTACACATTATAACTTTACGTATACTGGCCTTCACCAATATCACAGACTCAAGGGGTCAAATAAGTCGAGGGCTTACAAAGTAAGCAGTGACACCCTCCGCCCGCCCCCCTTTATCTCCCCCTCTGGTGTAAAATCCATAAATTGTTATAACTCAATCTAAATTTTCTCCTAAATCAATAGATTTGGTATCTGGTACATACAGAACGAGATCTAGACAATTTTGGAGGAACGATCAGTGGTCCTCTCCTCTACTCCCGCCATCCGCCCTCCATCAATTGTTTTTATTAGCACGCTTTTATTAGCTTTACCTGTGTGTTTCTATCTAACTTTTTATTCGCTCCAATGCGCCTGCTGCCTTATTAACATGGTTTTATAATTAGCTTCACCTTATTTGTAATCCCGTAAGGGTCATATCGAGACCCTTCCGGGATCATTTCTGGATGGTTTTCGGGATCGGTCCGGGATTACGCCGGGGTAATTTCGGGACTTTTTCGGGACTATTTCGGGATCATTTTGGGACCCTTCCGGGATCATTTCTGTATAGTTTACGGGATCCGTCCGGGATCCCGTCGGGGTTATTTTGGAACATTTTCGGGACTATTCCGGAATCATTTCGGGACTATTTCGCGATCATTTGGGGACCCTTCCGGCATCATTTCTGGATGGTTTTCGGGATCCGTGCGGGATGTCGTCGGGGTCATATGGGGACTTTTTCGGGATCATTTGGGGGCTCTTCCGGCATCATTTCTGGATGGTTTTCGGGATCCGTCCGGGATATCGTCGGGGTCATTTGGGGACTTTTTCGGGATCATTTGGGGGCTCTTCCGGCATCATTTCTGGATGGTTTTCGGGATCCGTCCGGGATCTCGTCGGGGTCATTTGGGGACTTTTTCGGGATCATTTTGGGGCTCATCCGGCATCATTTCTGGATGGTTTTCGGGATCCGTCCGGGATCCCGTCGGGGTCATTTCGGGACTTTTTCGCGACTAATACGGGATCATTTGGGAACCCTTTCGGCATCATTTCTGGATGGTTTTCGGGATACGTCCGCGATCCCGTCGGGGTCATTTCGGGACTTTTTCGCGACTAATACGGGATCATTTGGAAACCCTTTCGGCATCATTTCTGGATGGTTTTCGGGATCCGTCCGGGATCCCATTAGGGTAATTTCGGGGCTATTAGGGGATCATTTGGGAACCTTTCCGGCATCATTTCTGGATAATTTTCGGGATCCGTCCGGGATGCCGACGAGGTCATTTCGGGACTAATTCGGGATAATTTGTGATACCTACCGGCATCATTTCTGGATGGTTTTTGGGATTCGTCCGGGATCCCGTCGTGGTCCTTTCGGGACTTTTTTTTCGACTAATACGGGATCATTTGCGGACCCTTTCGGCATCATTTCTGGATAGTTGTCGGGATCCCGTCACGGTCATTTCGGGACTATTAGGGGATCATTTGAGGACCTTTCCGGCATCATTTCTGTATTGTTTTCGGAATCCTTTCGGGACTTTTTCGAGGCTAATACGGGATCATTTGGGGATCCTCTAGGGGTCGTTTCGTGACTTTTTCTGTTTTATTTCGGGATCATTTGGGGACCCTTCCGGCATAATTTCTAGATGGTTTGCCGGATTCATCAGGGTCATTTCGGGACCATTTCGGGATCATTTGGGGACCCTTCCGAAATCATTTCTGGATCCGTCCGGGATGCCGTAGGAGCCATTTCGGAACCTTTTCTGGAGTATGTCGGGGTCATTTGGGGACTTTTTCGGGATCATTTGGGGTTCTTCCGGCATCATTTCTGGATTGTTTTCGGGAACCGTGCGGGATCTCGTCGGGTCATTTGGGGACTTTTTCGGAATCATTTGGGGGCTCTTCTGGCATCATTTCTGGATGGTTTTCGGGATCCGTCCGGGATATCGTCGGGGTAATTTGGGGACTTTTTCGGGATCATTTGGGGGCTCTTCCGGCATCATTTCTGGATGGTTTTCGGGATCCGTCCAGGATCCCATCAGGGTAATTTCGGGACTATTAGGGGATCATTTGTGGATCATTTTCGGACCCTTTCGGCATAATTTCTGGATAGTTGTCGGGATCCGTTCGGGATCCCGTCACGGTCATTTCGGAACTATTAGGGGATCATTTGAGGAACTTTCCGGCATCATTTCTGGATAGTTTATGGAATCCTTTCGGGATCCCGTCAGGGTCATTTCGGGGCTTTTTCGGGATCATTTAAGGATGGCTTTCAGGATTCGTCCCGGAACCCGTCAGGGTAATTTCTGGACTTTTCCGAGACTATTTCGGGATCATTTTGGGACCTTCCCAAGATCATTTCTGGATGGATTTCGGGATTTGTCCGGGATGCCCTCAGGGTAATTTTGGGACTATTAGGTGAGCATTTGAGGACCGTTCCGGCATCACTTCTGGATGGTTTTCGGTATCCGTTCAGATTCCCGTCGGAATAATTGCGGGACTTTTTCGGGATCATTGGGGTCCCTTCCGACATCATTTCTGGATGGTTTTTGGGATTCGTCCGGCATCCCGTCGGGGTCATTTCGGGACGTTTTCTCGACTAATACGGGATCATTTGCGAGCCCTTTCGGTATCATTTCTGGATAGTTGTCGGGATCCGTTCGGGATCCCGTCAGGGTCTTTTCGGAACTATTGGGAGATCATTTGAGGACCTTTCCCGACATCATTTCTGGTTAGTTTTCGGGATCCTTTCCGGGTCCCATCAGGGTCATTTCGGGACTTTTTCGGCATCATTTAAGATTGGTTTTCAGGATTCGTCCGGGATCCGTCAGAGTAATTTCTGGACTTTTCCCAGACTATTTCGGGATAATTTTGGGACCCTCCCAAGATCATTTCTGGATGGATTTCGTGATCTGTCCGGGATGCCGTCAGGGTCATTTTGGTATTAGGTGATCATTTGAGGACCTTTTCGGCATCACTTCTGGATGGTTTTCGGTATCCGCTCAGGATCCCGTCGGAATTATTGCGGGACTTTTTCGGGATCATTTGGTGTCCCTTCCGGCATCATTTCTGGATGGTTTTTGGGATTCGTCCGGCATCCCGTCGGGTTCATTTCGGGACTTTTTCTCGACTAATACGGGATCATTTGCGGGCCCTTTCGGCATCATTTCTAGATAGTTGTCGGGATCCGTTCGGGATCCCGTCAGGGTCTTTTCGGAACTATTAGGTGATCATTTGAGGACATTTCCGGCATCATTTCTGGATAGTTTTCGGGATCCTTTCGGGGTCCAGTCAGGGTCATTTCGGGACTTTTTCGGGATCATTTAGAGATGGCTTTCAGGATTCGTCCGGGAACCCGTCAGGGTAATTTCTGAAGTTTTCCGAGACTATTTCTGGATAATTTTGGGACCTTCCCAAGATCATTTCTGGATGGATTTTGGGATCAGTCCGGGATGCCGTGATGGTCATTTTGGTATTAGGTGATCATTTGAGGACCTTTCCGGCATCGCTTCTGAATGGTTTTCGGTATCCGATCAGGATCCCCTCAGAATCATTGCGGGACTTTTTCGGGATCATTTGGGGTCCCTCCCAAGATCATTTCTGGATGGATTTCGGGATCTGTCCGGGATCCCGTCAGGGTCATTTAGGGGTGCGTTCGAGATCCCGTCAGGGTCATTTCGGGACTATATCGGGATCATTTCTGGTTGGTTTATGGGATCCGTCCATGACCCCTTAAGGGTAATTTCGGGACTATTAGGTGATCATTTGAGGACCTTTCCGGCATCACTTCTGGATGATTTTCGGTATCCGTTCGGGATCCCGTCGGAATCAATGCGGGACTTTTACGGAATCATTTGGGATTCCTTCCGGCATCATTTCTGGATGGTTTTCGGGATTTGTCCGGGATCCTGTCGGGGTTATTTCGGGACCTTTTCGGGGGGCTAATACGGGATCATTTGGGATCCTCTAGGGGTCGTCTCGTTACTTTTTCTGTATTATTTCGGTATCATTTTGGGACCCTTTCGGCATAATTTCTTGATGGTTTGCCGGATCATCAGGGTCATTTCAGGACCATTTTGGGATCATTTGGTGACCCTTCCGAGATCATATCTGGACCCGTCCGGGATGCCGTAGGAGCCATTTCGGGATTTTTTGTTACTTTTCCGGGATAGTTTTTGCACCCTTCCGGGATCATTTCTGGATCTGTGCGGGATCCCATCTGGGTCAATTCCGGACTATTTCGGGATCATTTTGGAATCCTTCCGGAATCATTTCTGTATGGTTTTCGCGATTCATCGTGGATCCCCTCGGAGCCATTTCGGAACTTTTTCTGGAGTTAGTCGGGTTAATTTAGGGACCCTTCCTGGATATTTTCTGGATGGTTTTTGAGATCCGCCCGGGAGCCCGTCAGGGTCATTTCGGAACCTTTTCGGGATCATTTTGTAACACCTTCAGGGTTCATTTCTGTGTGGTTCTGGATACGTCTAGAATCGTGTCGCTCTCATTTCGGGTTTTTTTGGGACTATTCGGGGAACTTTTGGAGACCCTTTCGGGGCATTTCTGGATGGTTTTCGGGATCCGTCCGCGATAGCGGTGGGGTCATTCGTAGCTTTTTCTGGATAATTTCGGGATCATTTGGGATCCTATCAGGTTATCAGCTCATTTAGTTCTTTTTTTTACTCAATTACAAAAATAAAATGCATTAGACAGAAAACAAAATTTTAAACAGATAATAAGCAGGCTAACGCGAATAGCCCATATATTTAAAATTTTCCTTGCGGACGGGGCCGCGGGTAAAGGCTAGTACCAATATAATGTGAGCTCATATAAGTACGTGAACTAAGGTTAGTAAAGATATATCGATTTTTGCTCAAGTTATCGTGTTAACGGCCGAGCGGGAGGACGGACGGTCGACTGTGTATAAAAACAGGACGTGACTTCACCCGATTTCGCCCATTTGCACAGAAAACACAGCTATCGTCATATAATCTATACCTGTACCAAATTTCACGAGGATTGGTAAATTTTTGTTCGACTTATGGCATTAAAAGTATTCTAGACGAATTAAATGAAAAAGCGCGGTGCCACGTGCATTTTGAAATTTTCTTTTATTTTTGTATTTTGTTACACCGTATCATTACTGAAGTTGAATGTTGACATAATTTACTTATATACTGTAAAGATATTCAATTTTTGTTAAAATTTGACTTAAAAAATTTTTTTTTAAGTGGGCGTGTTCGTCATCCGAGTTTGCTAATTCTTATTTAGCGCAGATACAGTAATAGGAGTAACGTTCCAAGTAACTACCAAGTTTCATCGCTTTAACCGTCTTGGGTAATGTATTATCGCACTTTTTCGGTTTTTCGAAATTTTCGATATCGGAAAAGTGGGCGTGGTTATCGTCCGATTTCGTTCATTTTAAATAGCGATCTGATATGAGTGCCCAGGAACTTACGTACCAAATTTCATTAAGATACCTCAAAGTTTACTCAAGCTATCGTGTTTACGGGCGGGCGGACAGACGGACGGACGGACGGGCGGGCATGGCTAAATGAATTTCTTTTTTCGCCCAGATCATTTTGATATATAGAAGTCTATATCTGTCTCGATTAGTTTATGCCGTTACAGATTACCGTTATGCGAACCAAATTAATATACTCTGTGAGCTCTGCTCAGCTGAGTATAACAAAAGAACTTAAATTTATTAAGTCGCTACAAAGGACTTTTTTGAAATTTACGTAATGTTTTCAAAATAGGTTCTGAAATAAAATCAGCTTGTGAAAGACTGATAAACTAAAGCAAATACTTAATGCTGGTTAGCGAAATACTTGATTTTATCATAGGAACAACACTATTATAAATTACGCTTAACCGCCTAAGTGATTTTGGCCGTTTGGTAGCAAGTCACGCCAGCTATCCATGTTTCGCGATAACTGATCCAAATTGGAATCATGGAGCGAGGACAAGTCTTTCCCATCTGTCCTTTTCGTACTCAGTGGAGATCTCCTTCTTCTATTTCCAAACTGCGGTGTCGACTGAAATATACGCATTACATGACCTTGCAAGCGAAGCCTTTGAGTTTTTATTCGCTGCACTATTGTTGTTTCTGTGTAAACCTTATACAGCTCTTCATCATGATCATAGATCTTCCAGAGAACTTTTCTCTCTCCAAAGCCTACATTGAAGTCGGCGAAGATATGCTGTATGTCGATCTTCTTGTCGTAAGTCTTCTCCAGGATTTGGCGCATCGTAAAAATCTGGTCGACAGTAGATTTACTATGTCTCAAGTCGCACTGATAAGGTCCACTCATTTTGGTGACTATAGGCTTCAGTTTTTTGCAAAGTACGCTAGGTAGAACCTTATACGCCATAGTAAGCAAGCTGAATCCGCGGTAAATGGCGCGGTTTGCGGAGTGGTCTTACTTGTGGATTGTCCAGAGTATACCCTAGTTCCAATTTGGAGTCATGCGCTCAACCGATCTTTTTTACATAGAAGCTGATGCATGCTCTTTACCAACACTTCGCCCCCGTGTTCGAACAACTCGGCGGGTATTCCGTCATTACCTGGCAACTTGTGATTTTTTAGCTGCGATATTCTCACTTCATCATAGTAGGGTGCCGAAGCTTGTTTTCCTTAATCGGAGATAGGGGTATCGGGTTCCTCTACTGTTGTTGTTGTTGTAGCGATAAGGACACTCCCCGAAGGCCTTGGGGAGTGTTATCGATGTTGATAGTAATTTGCCGGATGCAGATCCGGTACGTTCCGGTAACAAGCACCATAAAGTTACTAGCGCAACCATCTCGGGAACGATTTGGTATGACCACATGAAACTTTCTAGGCCATCCCACATACCCACCACCTAGATCCATCAGGAGTTCAGGGTCGCCAGAGCCTCGGCTGTTAATGAAAGTGAGGTTGACAATTGGGTTGGAGAAGCTATATATTGCGCTGGCAACCACTTTAATCAATTTGTTGTTTTAGTCACCTCTTACGACAACAATATCTAAAAAAAATAAATGTAAGGCGCGATTACCTCCGAAGAGATCTTGGGCCGAGCTTCTCCTCTTGCTTTTTCCTACAAATTGGCCGGACGGGACCTACATGTTTTATACCGACTCCGAACGGTATCTGCAAGGCAGATGAGTTTTCCCTGAGAGCTTTTCATGGAAGAAATATGCTCGGAGTGCTTGCCAAACACTACCGAGCGGCAACCACGCTTAGACAAATTTTCTTCTAATTGAAAAAACTTGTTTATAAAATTCTGATTTTTCTTTACCCGGGGCGTGAACCCAGGATCTTCGGTGTGGCTGGCGGAGCACGCTACCATCACACCACGGCGGCCGCCACGGCCATACCTACCGCGGGTATATTCTAAACCCCCTAACCTGCTGGGCCTCGTCTCTCACTTTGGCTGCTATATTGTAGTGGCTCAAGTCAAGTAGAATACGCACATCCAGGACATTGGAACTATGTCAGCCGTCGATCACTAGGATCAAGTACATTGGTGTATATTTTTATGCTGAAGTCTGGTAATGCAAATGTCCGTAAATCGCGCCGCGGCGAAGGCGATCCGCCGCAACCCTTTGTGAGATGTTACATCGTAAAGGCTAGGTCTTCTGACTGTAGCACCAAATACCCCTTCCTTACCCACCCTGTAGTTAAAGTCGCCCAACATAATTTTAATATGATGGCGGGGGCAGTCTTCGTATGTCTTTTCTAGGAGTCCTTTTCATCCACATCGTCTATAAATTCGTAAGCACATATAAAATAAATATTGAAAAACTTCGCCTCAATACAGATTGCGGCTAGGTGCTGGTACACATCTCTAAATGAAAGTACTTGGCGGCGAAGTTTCTTTCCCAAACAAACCCAACACCTTGGCGCTGAGCTTCACGTTTGTTCATGTGTCCACTATAGTACACGTCCCAAGATTCTATTGCTCGTATGGCTTTTCCCGTCCATCGAACTTACTGTATAGCAGTGATGTTCGCGTTTGCCTTGACAAGGATATCAACCAACCGAAACAACCAGGCATTGGTACATTCTCCTAAAAGAGTTCGGACTATCCAATTACATGCCCTCAAATCATGGTCTTCAAAATCGTAGTCCATTGAACGCTTCACGTGGTCGTAATCAGAAACAAAGGTTTCATCCGAGGCTTGTTATATAGTTTCATTGGAAAGCGTTTTAACGTGGCAGGTCCCATGTCTAGCGCACAACCCAGAAACGGGACTTGGATTAAAGTCTCCTTTACAACAGTCATACTTGCTGCGGCTATATTCTAAGCCCCCATAACCCATAGGGGGCAGCTATTGGAACAGCAAACTTTTTAATACCGTCTACGCAGATATCATACAAAGCTGCATAGCTGTAATGTATGTGTATAAGTAATTTGCAAATGTTACCAAAAATAGTTCAATCTAAAATGTTGCATTTTTATCAGAGTTCAATGACATTGACGTTTCTGTCACTCTCCCATACCCAGCCAAAGGTGTAAAGATATATGTATGTATAAAATAACATACATAGCAAGTTTATAACATGAAAAATGTATGTGAAATGCCCATACATGTATGTGTCTTTATTCGTCTGCGCCTACAAATGTTCTGCAAATGCACATCGCTGCATAAATACATTCAACGTAGGCTGCAGGTGTTGTCTGAAAATATAGCGACCGTAAATGAAAAGTGTAACAAATGTGTTGTACGTGACTAGGTGCCACATAAAACTAACCACATGCAGTGCAAGCTTTCAACTACTATATTTAACTAAGCAAGAGGGCGTAAGGTATATGCGTGCTCGTCAACCGATTTTTTTTTGTGGTGTCTGAGCTACTTGTTCTACATACATGAAATTGTATGTGATGTAAAAAGCAATTGAAGTAGCTCTTAAATTGTGTTGCTTCAAATTCAGGTTAAATAAGAATCGAATTTAGTAAAAAAGCTCAAGTATTGTACAAAGAAAAAGAAATACTTTCAATATAGTCGATGCCTTTGTGCAACTTGAACGGTTGCGAAATCGCCTATCTTCAAAGCAAATTTTAAAAGACTTAATAAGTCGCTGGTTAGTTTAAGTTGGGTTTGATTAAATAATTCGAGACGCCAATATTGGAAGTATTTTAGATGTTGCTGGAATCGACGCGATTCCTATAAGTGCAGTGTATGTTCACAGGATGGTTGGAATTGGCATATATGAGGGTATAGCAGATCCAGTGCTATGAGATTTGAAAAGTATCATAAAAACTGTGGCGTGGTTGGTTGGTTGCTTTGCTACGCGGATATCAAGATCCGAGTCCAAGTTTCACATGGGACGCAGTTTTTATGCATATTCCTTCTGAAACCAAATGCTGTTGATATCCTATGGCTGGTAGGTACTTCGAACCACTTTTACAGAGTATTGAGCTACATCCTTGAGTTCTGGCAGTATATAACTACCCATAGTTATAAACCCAGTTTGTGCTAGAGCTGGGCCTGCACACAGATAGTGCGCGACTGTTTCCTTGCTGCCCTCCTCGCCACTGCAAAATGCTGTTAAAAGAGATCCCAGCATGCAGGCCAAGCGGCCAGTGGCCGGTGATTGTGGCAGTGATCCTAAAAATTTCTTTACTTGTACTATCTAGTTGGTCTTCTGTTCTCTTACTGTCGTAATTTGGTTTGCTTGGTTATCTTGCAGATGTCCGAGGAGTACCAGTTAGAGATTGCTAACTTCTCAAATTTGCTATGTATGCTACTTTTGATTCATGTAAGTGAAATATGCATCTAGACCGCCTCCGCAGCCCCCAAAAGTGCCCTTGCCCTTGCAGGTTCCTCTGCCTTCTCATTTTTGATCAGGAACCCATATGAGGAGTATATTTGCGAAGCGACCTCTTGCATCTGCTAATAGCCTTAGGTGAAGTGATGATGTGCACCACGCGCCCCTAATTTTTTTTTTGTGTGGCGGTGTAATTAATTTCACCCACCACACCCACCGTGCCTTCCAAATGTTTCATGTAAATTGTGAGTTTTTTGTTACTTGTGTAATGCGAAAATGAATGAAATATGAAATGTATAAAATTTAAAATAAAAAAATCTATGTATGTAAAAAGAAGTGTACATTTTGATTGTCACTCCATAACTCGAGAACGGATAGAAAGATTGCCATGAAATTTTTAGGAAAGATACAGGAAGGAGAGATGATGGTTAGTTCGTTTTGAAATCCCAAATCGGTTTAGCCATATATCTATATATATAAAAATGAATGTTTGTATGTATGTCATCGATTAACTCAAAAACTACTGGACCGATTATTATGAAAATTGGTATATATATGTATTTTTCCACGGGGAAGGTTTATATAATGAGTACTTTGATTCCGGGTGACTAGGGTCTCGAGATATAGGCCAAAACATGGACCTGGATACCCCTAGAATGTGTGTGTATTTTGGATATCAAATGAAAGCTGTTGCTGAGAGCTTTTAAATAATTATCATTGTGATATTCGATTTAGTCGCATCAACCTGGCAAAACTGATAAATATGCATGCGAATCCGAAATAAAGTCATGAATTTATTAATACCTACATACCTATTTACATACGTCCTATTCGATTTGCCTGAAATTTGGTATATAAATTTGCCTATATTAATATTTACGATGCTTTTTTCCGGGAAGTACACCAGAGACGGACTGGGACTGGGATTAGGACTGGGACTGAGACTGAGACTCGGAGTGGGACTGGGACTGAGACTCGGAATGAGACTGGAACAAAATACATACCATCCTCTGGGGCTGGCAATAAGATATGAAGAAGAATGAGAAAAACTTGAGAGAAGAGAAAAGAGAGAAGAAGACTGAGAAAGAGATAGAATGAGACGAAGATGGAGATAGATGAAGCGAAAAATACGGAGGGAGAAGTGAATACAAAGATTAGGAAAAAGTGTAGAGGGGCGAGGGCAGATTTAGACGGAAAAAGCTTATTAAAATGTATGCAGATATACCAAATTTAGGGCAGAACAACGTCTGCCGGGTCTGCTAGTAAAGATATAAATAGTGCGTTAATAATAAAAATGTGCACATTAATTTACATATTTTTTTTTACACAGTTGCGAGCACGAAAATAGCAGTGGTAAGTTAGGACAAATTTTAGTTCAAGAAACAAATTTAATGAACTGTGTTACTGAAACTCTACAAACCAATTTTAAAAGTGTTAGAAAATTCGAAAAGTCTGCATTCAAATTTCGAGTTTTTTATTTAAAATATTAAAAATTTCTTAAAGCGTGCAATTTTGTTGCCAAGCAATAACGTACAATTATACGTCTCTCAACGCTAATAAAATATTTGAAATTTTTTTAAGGTTGTTTTAGGTTTTATTTCATATTAAAAAAAATTATGGGCCGTTCGTGGGAAAGAAAATCTAATACCAACCTTTGGGAAAACACTTAAAAATCAATGTGAATTTTGAGGGACTTACAACTTTTATTTTGTAATACTAAAATGAATGGGGATATGAAATTAGTTCTCAAAAAGATTCCGGAAACTTTAGATAAGAATGAAAATTCTCATGCAGACTTCTCGAATTTTTTCGAGAATCTTTTTGAGATTGGTTTGCGTAGCTTCTGTTACACAATTCATAAGATTTGGCTCTTTAATTATTTAAAACAACAAAAGGAAGTATATAAGGAGTGATACAACGAGAAAGGTTCATTTTTGTTTAGCGGCATGGAAATATATGTATATCTATGTATATCAATGACAAGTCACGAAATTCTATCATTTTATTTGTTGCTGTCCGTATGACCGAACTTTTGTGGAGAGATACGACATCTAGTTTTGTGCAACTGTCTAGTATGTATCCTGCAAAGGACCATTGATTACACTCCCCAAAACCTTACTCCTTCTTTACCTTTAACAACAATGACATCGGTTTTCCCTAATTCTGGCTATAGCATCATTCTCCACATATGAATCTGCTTGTCGTTTTGGGCGGTCACTTCTTGGCTTGTCCTTCACTAGACTTCCTTGAAGTGCAAAACCGTTCTTTTGGCAGTGTCATAGGTTCAAGTTTTTGTAACTAACTTTAAGACTATTTGATGTACAAAATTTTTGTGCGTAGCTCTCCCTTCTTACTTATTTTCCTCGTTACTGAAGGCTCAAGTTCAGAAGCTAATATATTTTTAAAAATACTTTGAAACAACAATATAGAAATAAATAACTCAAAGCCTACTACTTATACCGAGTTCCTAATTTGAAAAATTTGTTAACAGTCCTAATTGATGAATTTTAATAAAACTTGTGGGTGCTATTTTCATACTCGCAGCTGTATGAGTGGTTGTTTGACCTATACTAACATTTTTTGTGCATTGATGCGAATTTTTGACTTTTGATAGATAACAAATCTAAAAAGTTATAAACAAACACTTTACTTAGTATTTGTGCGTTATTAAACGTAATTAAGTGCACTTGTGCATTTGTTGTAATTTGATTTGCATAAATGTAAATAAAATGGTTTTTATTAAAATTTTTCGTGCTATTTTCTAATTATTTGTCTTTTCCTAAATTTTATAAAGTCAAAGTGATTTGTGTTTTTATTTAGTTTTTTATTTCCACTAACAAGAAAATTGTGCGCTGGTGCAGTGCAAATCTGTGTGTGCAATTTCAATTAATTCATAAATGCTGTTGAAAAAATAACAGAAAAAAATTTAAAACGCAAATGGTGCATTACAAACGAAATTGAATAGAAACGGAAATAAAAACAAAAAAATTTAAAGTGAAAATAAAAGAAGTGAAGAAGACAAAAATTTAAATTCTTACGCCACTTCAAAACCGATACATATCCTGGCCGTTGTGGAGTCACCACTCACCCTGTGACCGCCAAGATTATTGACGACGCATGTAAAAGTCGCGTCGCGTCCTTGTGACATTCACGGTGACATTCTCCAATGAAATACGAAATCCGGCTCGAAGGCGCCCACTGTCGAGATTTGGTTGGAAATGGAAATATCCGCATTTCAATTGATTTTGTTTGTTGCAGTTAATTTCGATTTTAAATCATAAATCCATATTATTATTATAATTTTTTTTTGTATTTTATTTTTGTATGTGCATAATAGATGCAATGATGGATTGAGCAGGAAATGTTTTAAATGGATGAAATGATGAGAGTGCATTTTTGTGATTTTATAATACTAATTTATTTTTATTTTAGTAATAGAAAAATATTTCTTTTTAATTAAAGTTTTGTAGTCAATAATGACATTAGATTGCAAATCTAAAAGTGTAATTAAATTACTAAGGCTTAAAAGGTTCTACTAATATTTATAGCTTTGAAGGCTATTAGTTTTTTTAACTTAAAACCTTCAAAAATATTAGTAGAATTGTGGGTGAATTATAGAAATTGTAATTAAACTAAATGTTGAAATAAATGAAAGTATTAATATTCATTTAATAAAAAAATTATTTGATTTTATTAAAAATATTCAATTATTTTCATAAATATTGACATTCGTTTTGTGAACCAAAATGATGTGGCAACTCAATTAAGCAGCATAGAAAAAATCGCGTAGAAAAGAAATAAAAAAAAATTTTACAAAATAATTAATAATTTTTTATTTAAATATTTTACAGAATCGTTTATACATAATTAAGATTATATAATACATATACAATTTAACAAATTGTTGCAAATCAAATGAAGCAACATAAGAGTCGTGCTTGGCGACTTTAACGCCAGGGTGGGCAAAGAAAGTGTTTTTGGCCCTATAGTCGGAAAGTTCAGCCTACACAATGAAACTTCTCCTAACGGACTGAGGCTGATTGACTTTGCCGGTGCTCGAAACATGATCATATCCAGCATGAGGTTCATGCATAAGAAGATACATCAAGCTACATGGCTGTCTCCAGATCGAAATACTCGCAATCAGATCGAACACGATGTGATAGTCGGACGGCATGCCTCCAGTGTTTTAGATGTGCGCACGATCCGAGCACCTAACATCGACTCGGACCATTATCTCGTTGCAGCCAAAATACGTTAAAAGCAAGCGCGACAAGAGGAGTGTGTGAACGCTATCGTGGGTTGAAAAGGGAAGCGAGACGCCTTTTCAGGAAGAAAAAAGCAGAAGCAGAAAGGCGTGAGTGTGAGCAGCTTGAGCTGCTAGCCACCAGGAATAACGCCCGAAAATTCTACTAAAAAATGCGGCGACAGACGGAAGGTTTTAAGACCGGGGCAAACTCCTGTAGTAATGAAAACGGCGACCTTGTAACTGATGTCCAGAGAGTGCTTAGATTATGGAGGGAATACTTCTCTGCTCTCCTAAATGGAGGCAGCAATTCACCACGCAGAGATGAAGAACCCGAATAATTTCGAAATAGTAAAAGACTTCGTTTATTTGGGAACCAGCATCAACACTAGCAACAACAACAGCAGCATCGAAGACATTAAAAAGAATCGACCAAGTTGATAGCAAATGAACAGCATGACTTATGTGTGTGTACGAATGATTCGAGGAACTGACATCGACTTGAATCATAAGAAGCAAAAAACAAAAAGAAAGATATACGTCGGAAAGTTGCAGACTGTTGATGATTCCACAACTCCACTCCAACACCTGCTGTATGGTAGTCAATCGGATGAAATGTAAGAGCAGTGGAAGCATGCCTTTAGAGCACTTCATACCGCCGCCGAGAAAAAAATTTGTGTTTCGGGAACCACGAAAAAACAGCTGGTACGATGAAGAATGCCGCGTTGCAGCTGAAACAAACGACACTGTCACGTTGAAAATGACCGCAACAAGAAGAGTGTGCGAGCGCTACCGCGACTTAAAATGGGAAGCTAGTCGTGTTAACAGAAAGAGAAAAGCAAAGACAGAAAGACTTAGATGCGAGGCGCTAGAGCTGCTAGCCACCAGGAATAACGCCCCCAAGTTTTACTAAAAAATTAAAAAAAAAAAAACGAAAACGGCGACCCGACAACCGATTTCCAGATAGTGCTAAGATTATGGAGGGTACACTTCTCTGTGATATTGCATAGAGAAAGCGATTAAAAGCCCAGAATTGATGATGTACCTAAGCGCGTAATCTATGATAATGGAATTGATGTTCCCCCACACGAGTATGATGAATTCAGATGGTAATAATCAGATTAAAAAACAAGAAGTCCGCGGGTGCGGATAGATTGCCTGCCAAACTATTCAAATACGGCGGTAAGGAGTTGGTAGGTCGCATTCATCAGCTTTTGCGCAAAATATGTTTGGTGCATGCTAACGTTTGGAATCTAAATTTTATTTGTACTTACTAGAAGTAAGGGGGTCCTAGAAACTGATCAAGCTATCGCGGAATCAGCCTTCTTTACAAGTGTGGCTTCAGATCTCGTCCATCGACCAGATGTTCACTATTCGCCAAACATTGGAGGATACCCTCGAAAAAAGCGTTGTTACACATAACGTCTTCGTCGAGCTACTATGAAACTAGACTGTTGGTTATTGCCAGACAGCTGGATGGGGAGTCCAGAGTGTAAAAACTACAGTGAATCATTGCTATAAGTAGAGTGTTAACATATAATGCCAGGTAATTGTTCTTGAAACGACAAACTATGCTCCAAAAACTTCGAATTTGGATTCGATGTTACAGTCGGTGAACTTGCTATGCTTTAAGCTCAACTAGTCTGAATGGCCATACTCAACTTCAAACTTAAATTTTTAGTGGAACTAATTTACAAGAAGTTTGATTATTTAGCAAAGCTTCTGAATTGGTTTTAAGACATAAGTTTTTGTATACAACGTAAATGGTTTATCTTTAATTGGACTTAAACGACTTTCGTCCTGCAAAACTTTTCAAAAGCAAATCACGTACACACTTACAATCGTACTCGAAACCACATACATGACCAAATACATATAGTAATGCACACATATATATGAGGATCGTTATAAACCTACTCACCAACACAGTACATATAAGAAATATCACCAACATTTGCCATCGCACTGCGGCGCATTGTTGTAATGCTGTCGCTGTAATTACCAAATGTGCATTGAATAGTTGACACATGCGGCGTCCAGTCTTGTTTATTGCTATGGATGGGGTTGGGTTGATATGCACAGAAGATTTTGTTGTTGTATTTGCAGATGTTAATGCGGTCCTCCTTGAGCTTGGTCTTGTGGTCTTTCCGGTGTTTCTGTTAATGTCGGCGTTGCTTGTGTTGTTGTTGGTGGTTGTGTCGCTGGTGGGTTTTCTCGGTTTGCTTTTGATTTGGTTGACTTTTTTATACTCAGCTGAGCAGAGCTCACAGAGTATATTAAGTTTGATTGGATAACGGTTGGTTTTACAGGTATAAAGGAATCGAGATAGATATAGACTTCCATATATCAAAATCATCAGGATCGAAAAAAATTTGATTGAGCCATGTCCGTCCGTCCGTCCGTCCGTCCGTCTGTCCGTTAACACGATAACTTGAGTAAATTTTGAGGTATCGTGATGAAATTTGGCATGTAGGTTCCTTAGCACTCATCTCAGATCGCTATTTAAAATGAACGATATCGGACTATAACCACGCCCACTTTTTCTATATCGAAAATTTCGAAAAACTGAAAGAGTGCGATAATTCATTACCAAAGACAGATAAAGCGATTAAACTTGGTAGGTGGGTTGAACTTATGACGCAGAATATAAAATTAGTAAAATTTTGGACAACGGGCGTGGCACCGCCCACTTTTAAAAGAAGGTAATTTAAAAATTTTGCAAGTTGTAATTTGGCAGTCGTTGAAGATATCATGATTAAATTTGGCAGGAACGTTACTCCTATTACTATATGTACGCTTAATAAAATCAGCAAAATCGGTGAAGGACCACGCCCACTTTTAAAAAAAAATTTTTTTAAAGTAAATTTTTAACAAAAAATTTAATATCTTTACAGTATATAAGTAAATTATGTCAACATTCAACTCCAGTAATGATATGATACAACAAAATACAAAAATAAAAGAAAATTTCAAAATGGGCGTGGCTCCGCCCTTTTTCATTTAATTTGTCTAGGATACTTTTAATGCCATAAGTCGAACAAACATTTACCAATCCTTTTGAAATTTGGTAGGGGCATAGATTTTATGACGTTAACTGTTTTCTGTGAAAATGGGCGAAATCGGTTGAAGCCACGCCCAATTTTTATACACAGTCGTCCGTCTGTCCTTCCGCATGGCCCTTAACACGATAACTTGAGCAAAAATCGACATATCTTTACTGAACTTTGTTCACGTACTTTTCTGAACTCACTTTATCTTGGTATAAAAAATCAAAGAAATCCGACTATGACCACGCCCACTTTTTCGATATCGAAAATTACGAAAAATAAAAAAAATGCCATAATTCTATACCAAATACTAAAAAAGGGATGAAACATGGTAATTGGATTGGTTTATTGACGCGAAATATAACCTTAGAAAAACTTTGTAAAATGGTTGTGACACCTACCATATTAAGTAGAAGAAAATGAAAAAGTTCTGCAGTGCGAAATAAAAAACCCTTGAAATCTTGGCAGGTATTACATATATAAATAAATTAGCGGTATCCAGCAGATGATGTTCTGGGTCACCCTGGTCTACATTTTGGTCGATATCTGGAAAACGCCTTCACACCACTCCCTTTTAAAGCTCTCATTAATACCTTTAATTTGATATCTATATCGTACAAACTCATTCTAGAGTCACCCCTGGTCCACCTTTATGGCGATATCTCGAAAAGGCGTCCACCTGTAGAACTAAGTCCCACGCCCTTTTAAAATACTCATTAACACCTTTCATTTGATACCCATATCGTACAAACACATTCTAGAGTCAGCCCTAGTCCACCTTTATGCCGATATCTCGAAAAGGCGTCCACCTATAGAACTAAGCCCCACGCCTTTTTAAAATACTCATTAACACCTTTCATTTGATACCCATATCGTGCACACAAATTCCAGAGTCAACCCTGATCCACCTTTATGGCGGTATCACTAAATGGCGTCCACCTATAGAACTATGGCCCACTCCCTCATAAAATACTCTTTAGTGCCTTTCATTTGATAGACATGTCATACAAACACATTCCAGGGTTTCCCTCGGTTCATTTTCCTACATGGTTATTTTTCCTTATGTTGTCACCATAGCTCTCAACTGAGTATGTAATGTTCGGTTACACCCGAACTTAACCTTCTTACTTGTTGTTAATGCGATTGATGTAGACGCCACCTGGCGAGTGACAAATGTGGTTTCATTTGCGGTTGTCGTCATGCTGAGCAGTCTGATACTAATTTCAATGCTTGGTCGTTTCGTTTTAATTGTGTCGTACAAATTCATGTATGCTACTTCACTTTGGGGCTAACGATAATGCTGCGAATTCGATTTTGATGCTAGGCAGGCCTAAATATGTAAGAAAATTATAGAATATATATAGCGAACATATTTGTGAGGAAAATGAAAGCTAAGAGATTTTAATCTAGTTAATATACGGTTGAAGATTTTGGTTTAAATCTTAAACTTTTTGGTACACATATTTACATACTATGTATATGACAACATTTTGTTTTTGTTTTTAAATGCCGACCTTGTTAATCTAAAACGAAATGAGCTTATATGAATTATATTGAATAGGAACACTTTGGTTTAACCTTTTAAATTATATTCTTCAAATGTCTGGATTAAAATTAAAAGTAAGATATTTTAGACGGAACACCTTGACTATGACGGCATCAGCAGCCTAGCACATGTTTTCTACTTGTCGTTAAAAGTCTTTGCCATTCCAGAATAAGGGAGAATGGCAAGCATAAACCCACTACCAAAGACCGGAAACACAGCCAGTATCTACCGATATTATCCTTTTATTCAGTAACGAAAATTTTTGAAGCCGTTATGATTCCCTCAATTAAATGGAGTTTCTTCGGTTGTCCAGCCATCAGCATCACTTCCGTAAAGTGCATAGCACTACCACCGTTCTGGACTCCATTAACACTCATCATAGGGCGGTGCTAGTGCAGCTTGCAATAAAAAAAATAATTTATTGAGGATTGCACTGCAACCATGTATATAATAAACAAGTAAGGAAGTCTAAGTTCGGGTGAAACCGAACACTACATACCCCGCTGTACACTTGAAATGCTGTTGTTGTTTGTTTTCTGTGCTTAATAGTGTTACAAAGCTGCGTATACAGATACATACATATGGTTCTATTCTGAACAAATTTTTCTTCGAGTTATGGCTCCCGAAACATAAAAAATTGCTTAGTCATAAAAGCATTCTTTATAGTAAAGGCAACCTCTCTGCCGAAGTTTCTTACGATAGGTTTAACGATTTTTGATTTATGATTACAAATATTTGTAAATGGGCAGTGCCACGCCCATTTAAACAAAATTTTAAAATTTTTATCGAGAGTCTCAATATCAGTCCAGACGTCAAATTTCATCATTCTAGGTGTATTATTTACTAAATAATAATGTTTTGGTGTTTTCCAAAATGTTATATATATAAAAAGTGGGAGCGCTTATCATCCGATTTGGCTCATTTTCAATACCAATCTATTCTGGGTCCAGATAAGCTCGTGTACCAAATTCGGTGAAGATATATCAATATTTATTCAAATTATCGTATTAACGGACAGAAGGATGGTCATGGCTCAATAAAATTTTTTTTCGCTTCTGATAATTTTGATATATGGAAGTCTACATCTATGTTGATTCTTTTGTACATGTACAACCAACCACTTATCCAATCAAAGTTATAATACCTTGTGTACAAGTACAGCTTGGTATAAATACACACAGTTAAAAGTTTGAGCCTAAATCTGAAACTAGATGTAAGAAAAAAAATCCAGTCGGCGTTAGTCTGGTTTCGACCCAACATGCACCTGATTTGCAGTAGCTTCCACTACCAACTAAGCTATCACATATCTGTTACAAAACTTTTCACAAATCAATTTTTTTTTTTATTTTTAGATATCCTTCAGGTTTGCTGGAACCCTGCACCTTCCAATCCACTCAGCGGATGTACGGAGTTTTAATTAGAAAAATACGATTGTTGTTGTACATGCACTTCGTTTTGCCTATAGGCATTGTTTTATATCACTGCTATTGCCATACATCGCCGCCCAAAAACACTACCAGTTTTACTTGGGTCGCATCATCAGAAGATTGCATCATTAAAACAATGCTGTTAAAAGGGTAAGTAGCACCGAACAGTTTATTATACTTCTATTACATGGATATATTTCTTTCGCAATATTGAACATCAAAACTGGTTTTGTTAAATTTAAATTGGCCTTTACTATGTCAGGTTGAACTGGCCGTTCCATAAGGATCTCAGATAGAACAGAAGTTTGCTCAACGACCAAGCTGTAAAAACCCTTTCAGAAACCAGCACCTAGATTATAAAATAACCTCGTCCTTTTGGCAAATACTAGAAGCTTTTTAGGGTCTTAATGCTTATTGATCTGGCAGCTGTGCCATCACTAACAACTGGAGTCTTAGTCTTGCAAGCTCAGGCACGAGCATGAAATGGCCTCCTTCATTTCCTTCTTCAACACGCACTTTCTACATCTGCTTTCACTGACAAGGCCTAATTTAAAAGCATGTAAGGTCATATCATGAGCCTACAGTCTCCTCTTTTTAGTTATTATGGTCACTTTGTTATTTTAAGGTTGTAAGATCTGCACACGATCTTCGATACTTTGGGGCCACCCGCTTGGCTTCACGTCTTTCCTGCATAGTCCATCACGTCTCTCTCGCCTCTTGTGAGTTCTCGCCTTCTTCAAGTCTTACCCAATCTGATTGCAACGTCTGCGGTACAAGCTTCAAGAGATGCACCCTGTATCGCTAGCTCAACTGCTTTTTCATTTCCATTTTTTTCCGTATGCCGAGGGACCCAATATACATGTATATTTCTCCCTATCCCGATTCTTTCCACAGCTTGGCTACACTTTAACACACTTTTTTATGTTGCGCTATGAGAGATTATAGGTATGTAGTGAAACACAGTAGTCTACCCGTCCAATATTTGATAATGTTATACTACTATGACCGTGTGGTCTACGCTGAAGCTGCTCGGAGGCATTTAGTCTCGCTGCAGCCGTTAGTGCTATGTTAAGGGCTCACGTTATGCTTAGCATTGATTGCTTCCATATCCGCTCTAATTTTTTTAGGTACGTTTATTAGTACTCCAGACTTCTTCACTCTCTCTTCTGTGTTGAGCTTCCACGACAACTAAGTGTCTAGAACGATTCTTAGATATTTGAAACAAAGTTTCTCCTGAAGGGTCGCACTTCGCTTAGGCTTACAGCAATTCGGGACCTTATACCTCCTAGTAAGCTCCTCATGGAACTTGGGGGTGGGGAGGTAGCGATGGCATGAAGGTTTAATGTGGCCATATAAATCGTTCCCGAGATGGTCGGGATGTGTTACCGGAGCGTACCGGATCTGTATCCGACAAAGGACCATCACATCGATAACACTCCCCAAAGCCTTCAAGGAGCAACCTTATCGCTACCATAACAACAACAACAACATGGATTTTACAATAAACTTGACTACTTATCAGCCCTTCGTGCCTTGCAATCCTACACAGTTACATCTAAGCAAGTGGATGACTGTATTGAAATCCTGAATGACCTTGGAGCCAAAAACAAGGTTTTGTTAGAATGGGTTCCCGGACATCAGAGACATGAACGTAATGAACATACAGATTACCCAGCAAAGCAGGGTGCTACAGCAGCATTCTATGGTCCAGAGCCCTTTTGTGGACTCAGAAAAGCACACACCATGGAAACCATAAGCAACTGGGAAACAAAACAATTCAGACGTCACTGGATTCACTGCCCAGGCCAAACAAAGATTGCAGTGCTTCCAGGCCTAATAATAATAATAGTAATACTCATCTTTAGCAAATTAGATCTTGATAGCAACTGTATTCCGATGTTAGATTTTAGAAGAAAAAAGAGTCACTTCGCGCTTTTCGGCTTGCATACCTCACCTTAGTGTGAATATTTCGTTTTAAGCTTTAAATATATCGATATAAATGTTTAAGTACGTACATCCCTTAAGTGCCGCAAGGGTTAATAATTTTATGCATGAATATTCACTTTTGGAAACCATTTATGTATGAAGTCCCAAACTATTCATGCACTTCCTCTTGCTCCCTTACTTTGCAAGACACGCACGAGACCTGTCAGCATCGACTAAATTCAGCGAAGTGGAGCATGCTACTCAGTTGGTTTCTGTCGCACAGCGAGTCTTGTGTGGTCTAGCTAACACCTGTCGCATTCATATATATTTTTTTACTGCCGCAAACCAGTTGATCTTTTGAATCTACGTACGTCTGTTTAGAATCCAACATGTATTATTTCGTTATAATTTTGCGTTTGTTCGTTCCTTCACCATTGCATCTGGTAACGTGGTTTCACGCCTAACACATTGCACTTGTACATACATAAGTCATATTTTGATTCCCTCTTCCATTCATGTTTGTATTTAAGTTTGTGCATGTGGATGTAGTATTTCCAATACATTATGGGAGTATGAGAATTTAATTATTAAATTACGAAATATGCTTTCGTCTTTGGTGGAGCTCCTGATAGTTTTTAATAAAGTGAAAGCTTGGCGTCGTGTTGGTGTGGTAATTTCGATTACGTTTGATGCGACATAAATTTACTTTTTTCAGTTTTCAGTTTACACCTTGCAGTATCAGCAGGGAGATTCTTTTGCTATTAAGTTCAGTGCAGCGGTTCGTTTGCCATTGTCTGTTATAGTTGGGATTAATTTAGTATTTTCAGATTGAATCAAACCTCTTAGTTCTTGTTTTTCTGAGAACGTCTCTTTTTAACGCGCATATAGATCTACCAGCGGGCATTCTGATCATTTTTAAGATGTGGTGCTGGCCCCCACATGGGTCGATTTACCCAGAGTACATCCCAACCACGTGTTGATTCCTTCAAGCTGCAACATATGTAGTTACCATTTACTTCGGTTTCGCCACTCCTTGTATACAAACCATCCCCTTTGGTAATGAAGGTCTGTGCTCAATCCATCAACTTCAGTCGCCCGGATTCCTTTCCCTTGAAGGTCTGGAGCAACTCTTTCTTAAGCGTTATTCGTGTAGGTCACCAATCTCACTAAATCGTATCATCCCGCTATTTCAAAGGCCGGTAGCGGTTTATATGGTATATTTTGCATCATTGTAATCATGCTACTAAACAGCTTCCTGTCTACGCATCTCCATCTTTCGATTGGCATCACCTAATTGGAATTGCTGCAGATTTATTACGATAGTCATGGATTGCTTTGCAACTGTGTTTCTGTTTTGCAGCTTTTGAGTTTCACGATTTTGCGATATTAAATCTTCCCAATTTGCCCTGCTATGCAGATCTAGAAGTCAGCGTTCCTTCATTTCGGTTAGCTTGCCTCATAGTTCTGGGACTCAGACGTTTGCCCTTGTCGTTGCGACTTTTTATGAGTGTATTGCCTTCGATTGCTTTCACTGTCTCACGAGTGCAGGTCAAGCGCTCGCTTTCGCGAACTATAAGATTTACCACGATAGACAAAGACCCTCACAGTTTCGAGTTATGTACGCCGTCTACACTAGCGCAGATGCCAAAGCGCCAGAGCGAAATCAAGCAAATACGGTCACTCGATCATATAAGATGACATTGCAAGAGACGGTTTAACGAGATCTTAGCTAATTTTACCTCAAAAATCGACCACATCACGGCTGTTGTTGGGTTCCGGGGCAGAACATAAGATAATATTCGAGGGAGGAGTGAGATGACGACTTCCACCATAGTAGGGGCGTTAAAATATACGCAGACGTCTTGAAAAGGTCAAAAAATTGTAGGCGGACTCTTCCAAAGTATCTGCAGGTAAAATAATCGTTCTGACTTCCTGACTTCCTGACACATGCAGTTTTTGCAGGATGAGGTCTATGCCAAGAGAAAAAGCCAGACTGCTCCAGGACAGTACGGCCTCAGACACCAACGCGACGATTTTTCTCGACAGCAATTTCGCCTTAAAGGCATACTAATTCAGTGTCGAGCCTCGCTGGTGTCCATAAGACATCTAAATATCTCTTTTTGCTAGATCACTGGACACAGCAATATTGAAACGAATGAATTTGGTGATGGGATGGCAAGGAAAGGTCCCGAAGCGGACATAAGTGAGGCGAAAAATCGGGGAATAGGATATTAAAGCAACGGACTTGCTGTAGATTAACCGAAAGGATTTCGTAGTCTTAATATTCTTATGACAATTTTTGGAAAAGAGAGGAACTAGTTTCCTTCCCAAGCTTACAATATCTGCTCTTTGAGTACTTATAGGTGTTATCACAGATTATTGCGCTTTTGTACCGACGCTACGCATACAACAAGCTCCATCTGCAGAAGTTGTGGGCATGAGGAGGAAGAAGATTAGATTCATAATTTTTTCCGCCGATGTCCAGGTCTGAAACCAAGACTTGTTATATTTCTGTATGCATGTTTGGGAGGGCGAATCTTTCGCTCCTACTTAAGCTCATCAGAGAAAGTAAACGGTTCGTTGAGTACTAGTGTGAAGTAGTCTGGTTGAACGAATGTGCCGCCACTCTTGAGCTTCAGTCTTTTGCATAATATGGTAACTGTATGTATATCTCCATTTAAAATCACCTGCCACAAGTGCTCGACACTGAAGTTTCACAAACGGATGCCTGCAAATGAACTCTGTGGAATTTTTAAAAAAATCGGAAGTTGCAAGGACGTTCTGTTAGTACCGGCTGAAACTGCAGTTCATACATTCCTATTTCTATTGAAATATTTTCTTTCTAACTTCTCCAATGCTCTACCATTTAAAATAACAATCACAACAAAAGGGATTAAAACGACAATACCGACAAATGTACACAATGCGATAGTTATTTTCGGAAACAATAACGGTATAACCATGGTAACCAAGTAATCGTAGAAGCAATGGTGTGTGTATGTTACGTGTTATATGTAAGATAGTCGAGTTCACTTTTTACAATAAACAAAGGAGTAAGGAAATACCTACGCGGCTGAATTTTTTCTTTTATTGACTATCTGTGCGCCAGTTTTAGTGCTGCCACCTTTCGTGTTTTACGAGTAGTATCCTTTCATGACTTGTTTGTTTTGTTCCTTTTCTTTTAGTTAAATTCCTCTGTATTGGTGGTGTTAAATATATAAAATATACATAATATTGTTTGTATTATATTATTGCGTACCACCCGATTGTTGTCACTACTACTACCGTTATGTTGGCATTATTGTCCGCTTGACAGCTGCACATTTATCTTCGATGCAGAACGTGCCGCTATTTACATTTGCACGTAATAAATTCTATAGGAACTTTGCTAGTCGACCTCAGCTGTTATAGCGCGCCCCTCTGGCGAAAAGCCAAAGTCATCCAAAGCAGTAAATACGAAAATGCTGGCTACACGAACAGAGTATTGAGTCTTGCATTTGTTTCACAATTGAAGAGCTTCGTTATCCCCACCGTTACTGTCTTCTTGCCATTCACTCGGCAAACAAAAACGCGGACCAAGTACTAGCAGCATTGCTCAGAGTTATCGGTTTGTGGCCGCCAAACGAAGTTGCCGCAAGATTTTTGTTTGTTTATTTGCAAAGTGTAGGTGTCCCAGCCAATGTGACCCATGACTTCAAGTTCTAACATCTGCACTGACTTTTCGTCTTCATTTGTTGTTGCTTTTGTTGCCTACCAGCATAATGTGTTGTACTTTTTCTGCGTCCTTGTCGCTTCGCTCTTACCTGATTAGCTCAACGTGTTGCATTTTATTTTATTGCTACGAATTTAACGTGTTTACTTTTCTTCGTGCCCATTTTCTGTTTTCTTTCTGTTTACTTTAGCGTTTTTTAAAGGGGAAAGAGCGCCAGTAGTCTCTTAAATGTCCACGCATAACATATATAGGCTTCTGTGCTCCAAAGCAGGTTGCCAAAAGCTGTACATGCTTTAATGGAAAAGTTTTTATCAAAATTGAGATCATATCAACTTAGCGATACTCATTCAATTCTGCAGACATCTCTCTTTCATCTAACTTACTCGCAGTACGTTGAACTATGGGTTCAATACGCGGACATTCATCCATTATAGCCTTTGTATATCCCATTTTCCAGACATCTGGTTTTCTATAATATGCGTTCTTCCTGCACCGTGCCTAAAAGACTAACTAACTGTAATACTGGAACAGTTACCGTGACACTTTCTCAAATCACATTGCATGCTCTGACTTCATCATACACGAGATACATTCATTGGCCTATGGTATCGCGGTGATCAAATATATATATGAGCCCGATCGGTCGGATCGGTTTGACTCCCAACGAGAAGGAAGTAAACGGTCAGTTCACCTCGATTCGCATCATCCTATGAGGCTGAGTATCTTTTTCCATATTGTGGTGAACATCAATCCAAAAGACTGAAGGCATCAACCTGGAATGATCGAACTCTTTTAGGAGTGTGTGCCGATGCCCGGCTGTTTCGGATGGTTGATGTCCTTGCCAAGACAAAGGCCGACATCACCGCCATACAGGAAGCACGATGGACGAGGCAAGACAGAAGAGTGATAGGGTCTTGCGACGTCTACTGCAGTGGACATATGAACGAAATTCGGAGCCAAGGTGTTGGGTTTGTGTTGGGAAGGAAACTTCATCGCCAAGTTCTTTCATTCACGGTTGTGAACGAGCGCCTTGTCGTGATTCGAAAGGTACACCAAGCTGCTTGGCTGTCCCCTGATAGAAGAAAATGAAAGCAAATCGATCACGTAGTGATCGGCGGCAGACATTGCCCTTGATGTCCGCCCACTACGAGATCCAAATATCGACTTGAACCACTACCTTGTGGCAGCCAAGTTACATATACGCTTTTGTGCAGGAAAAAAAGTCCGCGCAATGACATCAACCTGACAATATAACCGAGTAGAAGGAGCACATTTCTATCTCATTACGTACCGCTTCTGCTGAAACCAGTTTTCTAGCGAGCCCGAAAAAACAACTGGTACAATGAAGAATGTCGCACTGCTTCGAAAAAGAAGGTCGCTGTATATAGGATCATGCTACGTACGGGCCATGCGCGGTATATTGGAGCGTTGCCGTGACGCGAATAAGGGAGATATACGCCTTTTTAGGAAGACAAAACGTGAAGCAGAACAACGTGAGTGCGAGGAGCTTCAGATGATGGCTGATAGGAATAATGCCAAAAATCCGGCAGATGGAAGAAGGTTTCAAGACCGGAGCAGATTCCTGCAGGAACGATAATGGCTCCCTGGTCACTGACGTACAGAATGTGCTAAAGCTGTCTTGGGAAAACTTCTCCCCATTGCTAGCTATCGATGGAGAAGGCGATCCCAATTCCCAAATGACCGATGTTAGAAAACACATTCCGGCACCCGACCATGACGAAGTAAGAATGGCAATATCTCGGCTAAAAAATTACAAGGCGCCAGGTAATGACGGAATACCCGCCAAACTATTCAAACACGAAGGCTAAGGGCTGGTAAAAAAATGCATCAACTCCTATGTAAAATATACTCGGATATGCGCATGACTTCAGCCAGGAGCTTGAGTGTACTGTGCCCAATCAACAAGAAAGGCGATCCTGAAAACCAAGCCAATAGGCGCACAATCAGCTGGTCCAGCTAAGTCTGAATGTAAGCTCTTGCAAAGTTAATAGGGCTCTGCCAGATGACGTTGAGATACAGAACCAGCCCGTTAGGACTAGGAAGGAACTCTCCGAGCCATTCGAAACCAAACGCAGCTTAAGACAAAGCGACTCCCTTTCGTGCGATTTCTTAAATATAGTGTTGGAGAGGATAATTGCAGCAGCAGAACTAAACCGTGATGGTAGAATCTATTATAAAAGCGTATAATTGCTGGCGTATACTGATGACATTGATATAATAGGCCTTAAGAAATGGGTTGTGAGTTCTTCCTTCTCTGGACTAGATAAATAAAGGAGAAGACAAAGTACTTGCTGTCATACAAGAATGAATTTGCATATTCGCGCCTTTGCAGCCACGTCACTGTCAATGGATATGAATTCGAATCCTGCGAAGGAATTTGTCTGTTCGGCAACCATAATTAAATTATCTAACAGAAACGAACTCTCATCAACTACTGCTAATTTGGACGGAGTAGATGGGATAACTCTTAGAGTGTTCAAGAAAAAAGTTCCCCAGAAGATTTATAGTCCTATCCGTGTTGCTGGCGGTGATTATCGAAGGAGATATAATTATGAGCTTTATGCAGATAAGAAGAGAGTGCAGCGAATAAAAACCCAAAGTCTTCGCTGCCTATGTCACGTAATGCGCATGAACGAAGACGCTCCGGCCAAGAAAATATTTCAGTCAATACAACAGTTTGGAAGCGTAGGAAGAGAGAGACCTTCACTTAGTTGGGAGAGAAAGGTAGAGGAATACTTGACCTCTCTCGGTGCTTCCAATTGGCGTCAGTTATCGCGAAGCAAGGATAGCTGGCTTAACTTTTTACGAAACGGCCAAAATCGCTCAGGCGGTTAAGCGCCAACTAATGCGCGAATGAACATTGGATTTGCTATGTATTAGATATCTTATCGAAGCCCTCAAAAGGAAATTTTTTTAAAAGTGGAAAATCGAAGGTACAAAACATTTGTCATCGAAGGTTCTCTATTTATGAAGAATAGCCTAGTTCTGCAATTGAAAAGCAACATATTGCCACGTTCTTCACCAAGGCAAAACTAAGGAAATTGATTTCAAGGCTGTTTGGGTTTTTATTTTTATTGATATAGTAAATAAAGTCCATATTAGGCAATTTTCATTAAATGCTCTGTGGTTTACAACAAGGTATATAATATTTGTTTCCAACCAAATTTAAAGCTCTTTAGTTGTTATACCCAGCTGTACTTGTACACAGGGTATTATAACTTTGATTGGATAACGGTTGGTTGTACAGGCATAAAGGAATCGAGATAGATATAGACTTCCATATATCAAAATCATCAGTATCGAAAAAAAATTTGATTGAGTCATGTCCGTCCGTCCGTCCGTCTGCCCGTTCGTCCGTCTGTCCGTTAACACGATAACTTGAGTAAATATTGGGATATCTTCACCAAATTTGGTACCCGAGGTTATCTGGACCCAGACTAGATTGGTATTGAAAATGATCGAAATCGGATGATAACAACGCCCACTTTTTATATATATAACATTTTGGAAAACACAAAAAACCTGATTATTTTGTAAATAACACGCCTAGAATGTTGAAATTTGACGTGTGATCAGTCTTGATAAAAATTTGAAAAAAAAAAAAATTTAAATGGGCGTGGCACCGCCCACTTGTGATATATCAATTTTAGAAATATTATTAATCATATGTCAAAAATCGTTAATCCTATCGTAACAAGATTTTTCAGAGAGGTTGCCTTTACTATAAGGAATGATTTGAAGAAAAATTAATAAAATCGGTTAAGGACCACGCCCACTTTTATATAACAGATTTTTAAAAGGGTCGTGAACGAATAAAATAAGCTATATCTTTGCAAAAGAGAGCTTTATATCAATGGCCTTTCATTTCCGAAGTGGATTTATAACAATAAATAGGAAAAACTACAAATTTCAAACAATGGACGTAGCACCGCCTTTTTTATGACTAAGAAATTTTCTGTGTTTCGGGAGCCATAAATCGAAGAAAAATTTGTTCAGAATAGAACCACATATATATGTATTATTGCGCAGCCTTGTAGCACTATTAACCACACAAAACAAACAGCAACAGCATTTCAAGTGTATAGCTGGGTGTGTAATGTTCGGTTTCACCCGAACTTAGACTTCCTTACTTTTTTTCAATATTTTTACGTCTTTGGCACTCTTTATGGTTTTCACTCGTTTCCCTTTACTTCCTTGGTTGGCTTGGTTTGCAAGTTGTTTTTATACTGAAATTGATTCTATAGCACGTAACGTCGTTAGATATCAGTGAAGCGATAAGTTCGGAAAATGAAATTGAGGTATTTATTTGGTCACTTATTGGCTGCGCACGCAGTTGCTATGCTGGTTGAACTGAAAACTGTGACTTCTTGGCACGCTAAGGTTCTTGCTTCGTGCAACTTTCCATTCATTTACGTTTATTTTCTTTCCACCATTTTCGATAGCGCTTCGCCAGATTTGCACAGAAATCACCGTCTTCAACGATTCTTACTTGCCGGTTTAGTGTACATCAACAGAAAACGCAAAACTAATTTAGAAAAACTATTTGGTAATATCTAAACATTGGCACTGAAAGCCGTGTGAACGTGCACTTAAAGGATTAGCTTATCTGAGCTTATGTGTCAACTCTTTAAGTGAAGATTTTTGGAAAGAAGAAGAAAAATATTGGTTTTATAGAAAAGTGTGCTTTAAGGAAGATTTTTTTCATATTCTATTTATAAGGATAAACCAAAAGAAGAAAATACAGGGCGCGATGTACTTTCGAAGAAATTCAGGCCGAGCTTCTCTTCCATTTGGAGTCGAGCTCCTTTTAATTCTTCCCACAAATTGGCGGGGCGGGACCTACTTGTTTTATGGTTACACAAATTGAAATTTAAATAGTTTTTCACCTGGTCCTTCCAGCGGAGCGAGGGCTGCCATCTTAATGCCAGCGTAGCCGCTATGTGGAGGAGGAGTGGAGTGGAGGTGGGAGTGGGAATGGGATAAGGAAAGAGATAAATGGAATAGGAGATGGACAAGGATTAAAATAACAAGTTTGGAAGGCTAAGTTCGGGTGTAATCGAACATTACATACTCAGCTGAGAGCTTTGGAGACAAAATAAGGGAAAATCACCATTTAGCACAATTAACCGAGGGTAACCCTTGAATGTGTTTGTATGACATGGGTTTCAAATGGAAGGTATTAAAGAGTATTTTAAAAGTGAGTGGGCCATAGTTCTACAGGTGGACGCCATTTCAGGATATCGCCATAAAGGTGGACGAGGGGTGACCCTAGAATATGTGTTGTACGATATGGGTATCAAATGAAAGGTGTTAATGAGTATTTTAAAAGGGCCTTAGTGCTATAGGTGGACGCCTTTTCGAGATATCGCCATAAAGGTGGACCAGGGGTAACTCTAGAATGTGTTTGTACGATATGGGTATCAAATTTAAGGTATTAATGAGGGTTTTAAAAGGGAGTGACCCTTAGTTGTATATGTGAAGGTGTTTTCGAGATAGCGACCAAAATGTGGACCAGGGTGACCCATAACATCATTTGTCGGGTACCGCTAACTTATTTATATATGTAATACCAGGAACAATATTCCTGCCAAGATTCCAAGGGCGTTTGATTTCGCCCTGCAGAACTTTTGTCATTTTCTTCTACTTAATATGGTAGGTGTCACACCCATTTTACAAAGTTTTTTCTAAAGTTATATTTTGCGTCAATAAACCAATCCAATTACCATGTTTCATCTCTTTTTTTCATATTTGGTATAGAATTATGGCATTTTTTTTTTCGTTTTTGGTAATTCTAGATATCGAAAAAGTGGGCGTGGTCACAGTCGGACTTCGGCCATTTTTTATACCAAGATAAAGTGAGTTCAGATAAGTACGTGAACTAAGTTTAGTAAAGATATTTCGATTTTTGCTCAAGTTATCGTGTTAACGGCCGAGCGGAAGGACAGACGGACGACTGTGTATAAAAACTGGGCGTGGCTTCAACCGATTTCGCCCATTTTCACAGAAAACAGTTAGCTTCATAAAATCTATGCCCCTACCAAATTTCAAAAGGATTGGTAAATTTGTGTTCGATTTATGGCATTAAAAGTATTCTAGATGAATTAAATGAAAAAGGGCGGAGTCACGCCCATTTTGAAATTTTCTTTTAGTTTTGTATTTTGTTCCACCATATCATTACTGGAGTTGAATGTTGACATAATTTACTTATATACTGTAAAGATATTCAATTTTTTGTTAAAATTTGACTTTTAAAAAAAAAAATTTTTTAAAGTGGGCGTGTTCGTAATCCGATTTTGCTAGTTTTTATTTAACACACATATAGTAGTAGGAGTAACGTTCCTGCCAAATTTCATCATGATAACTTCAACGACTGCCAAATTACAGCTTGCAAAACTTTGAAATTACCTTCTTTTAAAAGTGGGCGGTGCCACGCCTATTGTCCAAAATTTTACTAATTTTCTATTCTCTGTCATAAGTTAAATCCACCTACCAAGCTTTATCGCTTTAGCCTTCTTTGGTAATGAATTATCGCACTTTTTCGGTTTTTCGAAATTTTCGATATCGAAAAGTGGGCGAGGTTATGGTCCGATTTCGTTGATTTTAAATAGCGATCTGAGATGGGTGCCCAGGAACCTACACACCAAATTTTGTCAAGATACCTAAAAATTTACTCAAGTTATCGTGTTTACGGGCGGACGGACGGACGGACGGACGGACATGGCTAAATGAATTTCTTTTTTCGCCCAGATCATTTTGATATATAGAAGGCTATATCTATCTCGATTAGTTTATGCCATTACGGATTACCGTTATGCGAACAAAGTTAATATACTCTGTGAGCTCTGCTCAGCTGAGTATAAAAATATCACATAAAATATTTGTATACAGTTCAGATACGGTTGAGAGGTGTCGTACAATGCTCAAAGTTATGTCTTCCCTTGGCTATTCAAAATACTAAAGTTTTGTTAAAGAAGTCAACGTAAAAATCCTTAAATATAGTAAATTACATTTTACCGAAGACGACCCATCATTAAGACAATTAATAGGTCAATACTTATAAAACTTTTGTTGCAGCCTAAACGCTCTTTATTTCACTAAAACAAATTCAAAATTGAAATAACTGTTTTCTCCGATATAAGATTTTGATTCGTACTGTCTTTTTGACAAGACTTGCAGTGTCGTCGGCGATATCCCATACATATTTTGGTCCGTTGTTAAATGCCGCTATAGCGAGTTGTATAGAGGTTCACATTTAGATTACCCTGTGGAGGTAAAATTTTTGTGTGATATAATTTTTTTAAGTAATGGTTTTGGTTATATTTTCTCCGTATAAAAATGTTACTATGACCCCTGATCAACAAATCTCAAACGTCTGATATCGGGCACCAAATTTATATGAGAAATTTTGACCACGGCGTTACTGTTCAAAGGAGTGAGACTAGTAAAGATACTATATGTTATTTATATAAGAAGCACCTTAGTGTATATTAGGGTGGCCCTTTGCTGTATAGAGAAACAAAAATGTGTTTGGATCTTTGATCGAACCCCTACAAAAATGCGAATAGCGCATAAACGAATATATATAAAGTTTTCCTGCCATAATGAACGCAAAAGGAAAATTCGAATTTTGATTTGTTTAATTCAAAAATCGGTTGAGAAAATTCTATATTTCTCAACGTTACAAATATCGGACCAAAGTTAATATACCATTTCATGTTCATGAAAGGTATAAAAAGTTGAAAGTTTTGCGAGATTTGTCAGAAACAATTTCGCCCATAATAAATGATTTAGGGTGGTTGTAATGGGTAGTGGAAATGTAAGAATCCCATTTGATTGGCCTAAAATTTTGCACACACAAATTTTAAGGCTATTCGAACATTTCAGTGGGTTGTGATTGAGAATCGGAACACTTTGGAAAGTAAGGGCCACACTATTGTGCATATAAACTATCTAAAATAAATTAAGAAATCAGATGCAATCAATTTAACAAAATTATACGTAAAACAAAATATGCTTTGTTTATTTTTCGATAATTAAGAAATATTTTCAATGAAATAGAAATTTTATTTCCACTAGTAATAAGTTGAATTCCTATATTTGAGAATACAGCAAATTTGACAATTTTATTGTTATTTACAGTAGAATATTTTGTAGTATGAACCACAGAATTTGGTGCTTGCACATAAAAGTTAACATCCACAGTTTTGCCGGTATTTCAAAAGCTTGCACTTCATGAAACTAAATTTGTGTGTTTTAAATGTCTCATACATATTTATTCATTTATTTACATACATACATATAAGTATGAACATATGAATATTTGTGCAACTGCAATTGCAAAAGCAACAATAACAAAAGCAGTATGAAAGTTTAACTTTGTAAATCTTTAGTTGGCAGCAAACAAAGAGAAGTCAAATAAAATCATCCAACCCTTTTCTTGCAAAACTCAAAAAGGGAAAGAATGTAAAAATATCATCGGATCGTTGCTGCAGTACGATTTCAGTTTAATGTATCGTTTGCAATGTAACTGTAATTGTCTGGCTGTTGATCATTTGTACTCTGACCTGCAGAAAACGAATGCATAAAATTTAAAATATTATATGTGTTTAAACGTCAACAGCAAAAAGGAGGGAATTGTTGAGTATATCAGTATGGCGTTGACATGGATATACAGTATTGTGCCAAACTGAAGGAACAAACTCGGCTTGTTAAGGCATGGTTTACAGATGTGTCATCAATTTTATATTGAAGCTTCATCAGTATCTATTTCATAACAACTCGATGAATTTTGATGTCTAATCGTTAATTTTTATATAACAAACCTATAACTTTTCTGTAAATTTCCAATATGCTTTCGATTACAAATCGAAAAGCTTTTGACAGTAAATTGACTACTTTGTTATATTATCTTGATAAATTTCGGTTAAATAATCGCCTGCTTTTCGGTAGTAAATCGAACAATTTTGAACACAAATCGAAAACATTTTGATAACAATTCGATAACTAGTCGATGATTTTTCGATAGACGTGCGACAACAAATCGACAAGTTCTGTATACCTCGTCGATAACAAGTCTATGGAAAACCGATGACAAAGTGTTGATATTTCGATTACAAATTGATAACACGCCTTGTTCAAATTTGCTGTCTGATTTCGCTACACCAACACTTATAGTCTATACTCCCATATATAGCATACCACTTCAGTTAGCGACGGCGAATACCGAAAAGATTTAGACGAAGAGCTGTACGAGATTTATGCCGAAATAAAAAATCTTATCAAGTAAATTATTTAGAAAAAAAACAAGGCATGGTTGTTTTCGCTCTTTTACCCTGAAAAAAAATGCATCCACACAGAAGTAAGGTTTGGGTTAGGTTGAACCGGTTCGCCAATAAAGACCTCATATAGTCAGGTTTACATATCAGAATTTGTTTGAAGACCAAACGGAAAATGCCCAATTAATTTGATGACCATACGGAAAATCCCCAATTAAATCCCAGAAATTATGTTATAAAAAACGCCGCCCCTTGGCAAATAATAGCAGGTTTCTAGAACCAAGCTTAATTACTGCCCCGGGTTCTGGCAACTCGCGAGCGCAGGACACGAATGCAGAACATGCTCAACCATTTCTTCCTACAGCCCGCATTTCCTACATCTTCTATTACGTATGAGGCCTGAGTTATATGCATGTGATGCCAGAAAGCAGAGTGTAGTTAAGCTGCCCATTATGAACCTTAAGTTATCACCTTTTAAGATATGAACAACTTTGTACGTTGGTTTTTGTAGGATTTACATATGATCCTAAAAATTCTGCATTCCCGCACTTTCATCGACGCTTTTCATGCCTGATGGATCAAAAGAAACAAAGCGAATTGAGATGTCTGCTTTGCCCCCTTATCGGTTTTTTCGTTACCTTCGTCCTTTTATGACTGGAAACCTAGTATAAATGTAGTACACTAGAGAATTCTTGATGAAGCGCCCTGTGTGATTATCACCTTAATGACTGCTTGACAATGTATATATGTATTGATGCGACTGCGGCTTGAACACACCCTTTCCGCCTGCAAGAAACTCAAATGATATGAAAGCCTATATGATATATTTGTTTTGTTTTTTTTTTCGAACAAAAATCTCCCAATCCGAACGAAATTGGCATAAACATTTTTTTCATAGCTACAACTGTTTGCTCTGAAAATGAGCGAAATCGACTGAAAGCCACTCCTACTTTTTTATAATAGCTCTGTCTGTAAAATTCGATTGCTAAATCAATTTTTAAACGGTTTTATTTACCTTGACTTGTGGACGAATTTTGTAATTGAAATTTAAGTAATTTCCCGATAAGCTACAAGCTTGAAACTTGGAATATAGTTCAGAACCCGATGACAATGCAATAATAATGCGCCGCTAGGTGGCGCAAGAATCGAGATATTCACAAAAATCGTATTTGAGGTTCGATTTGGTCCATATTTGGAACAAATATTACATACAGTCCGGTAGAAGTGATATCAAAATATTTTGGAGTTGGAGGAGGGGCAAGCATACGTGGCGCTGGGTCGAGTAAAGTCTTTGGAAGGATTATGTATTGAGGACTTAGATTGCAAGAAATTGTCAGGACAGAGTACTTATAATAATGAGTCACTAAATGAACTAAACAGAATGAGAAATAATAGGCAATTAAATAAAGACTAAAAACTTGAAAATAAAATAATAAAAAAAAAAAATTTTGTAAGTTAAACGGTTTTATTGAAAACAATACTTACATAAAGTAAAAATAATACTAGAAGCTAGAAAATAATTAGGTAGGTCCTAGGTACTAGTCATCACACTCCTCATCAACCTAGGGCGTTGATCAGACAATTAAATAAAAGCGTTGGACGCTTATGTCATACAAATACATTCCTTGGTTACCCCAGGTTCATTTTCCTACATGGTTATTTTCCCTTATATTATCTCCAAAGATCTCAGCTGAGTATGTAATGTTCGCTTACACCCGAACTTAGCCTTCCTTGTCTGTTTTTTAATTATTTTATAAAATTTTTTTTTTTTTTTTGTTTGTTTAGTGTAGTCAATATTTTATGACCAAGAGCCTGCATTACAACCAAGTTAAGCTTAAAAACCCGAAAAGCGTTGTCAGCTTATTAGAATAGGGGGATTATTTTAACGCAATATTTATGTTTTTTGTTTTTTTTTGGTTTGAATAAATGTATTAATTATATTTTATTTTAATAGATTATTATTATTAGGCCTGGAAGCAATGCGACCTTTATGCAGATGTATTGTGCATGAGCTTTCAGTCTAATTTTGTATGTGAAGGCTTTTGATATATCTAAGTAACTCTTCAGGCTTTCTACTCCATACCACATAGGGATTAAGAATCACACCACCTAGTTGGGAGAGTCTCTGCCTTGTCAGAGCGACGCATTCGCAGAGAACGTGAGCGGGCGTTTCATCCTCCAGCTCACAGAAACGAAAAATTTGAGTACCGGAGACTTCTATTGTCTGGCTTTCTGCATGAAATATGGTGGGGTAGCATCCCACTGGTATCGATTTTTTAAAGTTCGGCCCAAAGGTGCCAGCTCCGTTCTTCCGTCATCGAATTTTGATCCATCCGTGAACCAGACCTCTGAAGCAGGGTCATTATAAGGATTCCCTGTTTCCCAATGGGTTCTGTTCACAATGGAGACTTCAGAGTTCCGTGAGACTGTGAGCTTATGGGACACTACGTCCCGCAGTTGTAATGTGGGATTTCCTATGAATTTTCTTATTGCTTTACTATGCCCTGTCGCGTTTCCTGGCTTCAGCTCCGAAATATTTTGAAGTCTTAGCGCGCCTAGTGTTGCCCCTTTCTCTATAATAATAGGGAAGGGAGGTATTCCCATTAAGGTTCAAAGCGCATCAGCAGGTGACGTTCTCATTGCACCCGTTATGCAAATGCAAACTAGTTGATGCAGTTTGCTTTGTTTTGCTGTTGCCGTTCTTTGTGTGGCCTTCTGCCACCAAACTAGGGAAGCATATGTGAGTATTGGCCTTAAAACAGTACATCATTTTTGGAGATATCACCGATGTTTTGCCGTAGAGTCGAGCACATGCGAAGAAAGCTCTTGTTGCTTTGTTTATGATAGAAGCCAAATGAGAATCCCACGTGAGGGTTCTATCCAGTGTGACCCCTATGTATTTTGCCTCCATTGAGAATTGTATTTTAGTTCCACCCAGGGATGGTTCTGGGATGGTTCTGGGATGGATGATTTCCTCCTCCGACTAGGACCGTTTTGTTGTGATTTATAGGTAGCCCTTGGGATCGCACCACCTCTCTATGATGCGAAGGGCTTGTTGCATGCGATCTGATATTGTTTCCTAGTGCATCCCTGTGATGCAAATAACAAGGTCATCTACAGAGCCTTCTGAAGGAGGTCATCGTTGACCAGGGTCCACAGGAGAGTACACCTCCTTGTGGGCATCTCCTTGTGGCAGCAATTGATTCAGTTGTCCATCCCAGTTCCAAATGGATTTTTATACTCTTTAACATGGACAGCGTCCATCGAATTATCATAGGGCTTATGTCCTTGTCAATCATAGCTCGTTTGATAGCTTGATGGGTTGTGTTATTGAAAGCCCCTGATATGTCAATAAAAGCGCAATAGATAATGGAAGTACTACCAAAAGATAATTCTTTGGTGTTTTTTCATTTCGCGGAAATAAAAAAAGGTGAAATTTTGCTGTCTTGCCCAAGCGCATGCTATTTCGATTTTTTTGCATACATAAACAAATATCTCAAAAGCAAGTTTCTATTTCTTTTAAATTAAGTGAGAAGACTGTAAAAAAGTGTCTTGATATTTTTTGTCCCACATATTTCTCATAACGTTTTTGATGCATAAAGCTCTCATTTAAGTATATATAGCTTTAAATATTTATTGATCATAATATGCTAATATTAATCCTTGAATGACAAAATATTGGCATTTTATTTTGTATATCCAAATGAAGTTATATTGTTCATCGAAGCAGATAAAAAATCTCATTTAGCGTTACACATTAATTACGTTTTCACCTACACACCACATTGAGTGAATTCATTAAAATACATATGCATACATATGAATACTCTTGCACAAATATACATAGCTCGACGTATTGAGGTACGTATGTATGTATAGATACATATACATATGTCATCAGTCACCATGACATGCGGTCAATGAGTTGGCAACGATTAGCACTTAATTGAAATTTTATTAAATTACAATTAGCGCTTAAAATATCAAATATAAATTGCTTTTAATGACCACTTAGAACATTTATCATTCGTTTTTTTTGTAGCGTTCATGCAGATAAATATGCATACATACATGTTTTACGACCGTCATCGTCATTTATTAGCCCTAACCGCCTGACCGATATTTGCCGTATCGTAATGAGGTTCACCAGATATGCGTACTTTTTGATATCTGACACCATTTGAGAACACAAAAATTAAGTAAATTTTGGTTAGACTAGAGCTGTATATCGATGACAATGCCCTCTAATTTCCATGAATTTATGCTTGAAGGTCGTCCTTAGCCTTAGCCAAATTGTACAATATAACTCGAAGAACTAACTTGCCAAACATGTTCTATACGGTGGCGTTAAACTTTCCATAAAAATTTACAACATCTCGATAAAGTCAACAGCACGTCGATAATTGGTCGATAATAAACCGATAAATATTCTATAACAATGTTTATCGACAATAAATTGATAATAAAGGTGAAAATAGGAACAGCCCGATATCTTTTTTATTCGTAAATACATTTTTTTGACCAATGACAAAACGATTTCAAAATTTTCCCGAAATTATTCCACTATGATACCAAAATAATTTCGAAATAATCCCGAGGAGATCTAGATACAGTCGTGCAAATAAGCTCAAAAAGTTTCCAACACATTCCCAAAATGATCCCCAAAAATCCGAAATAATCACGAAATGATCCCGGCATGACTCCAACATTATTCAACAAATTTTTGAAAATTATCCCGGAATGATCCGTTACCAGTCCAGAAATTATCTCAAAATGGTACCGGAAATAGTCCCAGCTTTCCCTCAACAATATACGTTCGGTACGCAGTATGATTTTCTCCTCTTAGGTATGAAAAATATCAATTATTCCCAGCTTTAAGTTTACATTATTTTTAATTTTAAGAGAGCGAGCGAAAGAATGCAAAATAACAGGTTTAAAAATCCTTTAACCATGATTCGCACCAAACGATATCACTGATAGTGAGGAATCATTTGAAAATTAAAATTTGGAAATAAAAAAATGGCCTAGCAGATTCGGTGTGGTTATATAAAACCGTTCCTGAGATGGTAGTGGTGCTAGTGTCTTAATGGTGCTTGTTATCGGAAGTACCGGATTTATTTTTATAATCAGGGTGCTTTGCACACTTGGTTGTACATGTATAAAGGACTCGAGATAGATATAGACTTCCATATATCAAATCATCAGTATCGAAAAAAAATTTGATTGAGCCATGTTCGCCCGTCCGTCCGTCCGTCCGTCTGCCCATTAACAAGATAACTTGAGTAAATTTTGAGGTATCTTGATTAAATTTGGTGTGTAGGTTCCTGGGCACTCATCTCAGATCGCTATGTAAAGTGAACGATATCGGACTATAACCACGACCACTTTTTCCATATCGAAAATTTCGAAAAATAGAAAAAATGCGATAATTCATTACAAAACACAGATAAAGCGATGAAACTTGGTAGGTGGGTTGAACTTATGACGCAGAATAGAAAATTAGTAAAATTTTGGACAATGGGCATGGCACCGCCCCCTTTTAACAGAAGGTAATTTAAAAGTATTGCAAGCTGTAATTTGGCAGTCGTTGAAAATTGAAATTTGGCACGTTACTCCTATTACTGTATGTGCGGTAAATAAAAATTAGCAAAATCGGATTAAGAACACGCCCACTTTTTAAAAAAAATTTTATGAAGTAAAATTTTAACAAAAAATTGACGGTAACTGGTTTCTGTGAAAATGGGCGAAATCGGTTCAAGCCACGCCCAGTTTTTATACACAGTCGACCGTCTGTCCTTCCGCTCGGCCTTTAACACGATAACTTGAGCAAAAATCGATATATCTTTACTAAAATTAGTTCACGTACTTATCTGAACTCACATTGTATTGGTAAAAAAATGGCAGAAATCCGACTATGACCACGCCCACTTTTTCGATTTCGAAAATTACGAAAAATGAAAAAAATGCGATAATTCTATACCAAATAATTATTGGATTAGTTTATTGACGCAAAATATAACTTTAGTAAAACCGTTCTAAAATTGGTGTGACACCTACCATATTATTTATTTATGTATTTGTAGAATAAAATGAAAAAGTTCTGCAGGGCGAAATCAAAAGTCCTTGGAATCTCGGCAGGAATACTTTTCGTGGTATTACATATATAAATAAATTATCGGTACCCGAAAGATTATCTTCTGGATCATCCTGGTCCACATTTTGGTCGATATCTCGAAAACGCCTTCACATATACAACCAAGGGCCACTCCCTTTTAATACCATCATTAATACCTTTAATTTGATATCCATGTCGGACAAACATATTATAGAGTCACCCCTGGTCCACCTTTATAGCGTTATCTCGAAAAGACGTCCACCTTAGAACTAAGGCCCACTCCCTTTTGAATAATCATCAATAAAATAAAAAACAATTTTTACTATTTGCCTTAAGAAATTTCCAATGGGACTCTTTAACTAATCTTCCACCTTATACTAATCGATTAAAGCTTATCAATCTTCCAACCCTTGCTAGTCGAAGGGAAATGCTTGGTGTAATATTTACGACAAAACTTTTAAATGGATCAATTTCGAGCCCATTCCTTCTGAATGAAGTGAACTTTTGCGTTTCCTCTCGGACATCGAGACACTTCAAACCTCTTCTGCTGAAACAAAAGTAGAACGAATTTCGAACAAAATGAACCTTTTCGGCGTTTATGCCAAGATCACTCAAACACGTTTGATATCTCGGACTCCCTTTTTTCTATAAAAAAGATTGTTCTCACCTCTCTGAATTAATGTATAATACGTTTGCTTCTGTTCTCTTTAAGTATTACGCTTGGCTGAGGAAATTTCTTCTGTAGCTGAGCAGTCTCAGATCGTGACGCTTGACAAACTGCTGCCCATCAAAGACTCGGCAAAATAAAAAAAAAAAAAGTTATTATATATATATATAAATCGATCGCGTGAACAGGATTAGCCTGGTTTCATTGGGCCACTTGAGGGCAGCGTGCTGCCACAACGTCCATTAAAAAAAAAAAAATAAAAAACTTTCATTTGATACCCATATCGCACAAACGCATTCTAGAGTCACCCCTGGAACTAAGGCCCACTCCCTTTTAGAATAATAATTAACACATTTCATCTGATTCTCTTATCGTACAAACAAATTCTAGAGTCACCTCTGGGCTACCTTTATTGGCGATATCTCGAAAAAGCGCCCACCTATAGACTAAGGTCCACTCCCTTTTAAAATAATCATTACCACCTTTCATTTGATTCCCATATCGTACAAACACATTCTCGAGTCATCCCTGGTCCACCTTTATGGCGCTATCTGGAAAAGGCGTCCATCTATAGAACTAAGGCCCACCACTCCCTTTTAAAATACTCACTAACACCTTTCATTTGATACCCATATCCTACAAACACATTCTCGAGTCACCCCTGGTCCACCTTTATGGCGATATCCCGAAATGCCGTCCACCTATAGAACCATGGCCTTTTAAAATACACTTTAATACCTTCTATTTGATACCCATGTCACTCAAACACATTCCAGGTTTACCCTAGGTTCATTTTCCTACATGGTGAGTTTCCTTATTTTGTCTCCAAAGCTCTCAGCTGAGTATGTAATGTTCGGTTACAACCGAACTTAGCCTTCCTTATTTGCTTATTTTATTGTGGACGTTGTGACAGCGAACTGCCCTCAAGTGGTCCAATGAAACCATGCCAAGTCGTTGTAAGGCAGTGTTTTGTTAACCGTCGAAATCTAAAACTGCTCAGCTACAGAGGAAACCTTTGCAGCTAAGTAAATTAAATGCCGTATTAGTAATTAATATACACAAATGTAAGAGATAGAATTAGTAAAAATTGAATTCAATATATTAGTGAATACAGTAAGTTACTATTAAGAGAGAAAAAAACAGATTTCTAATGGAAAACAAGTAAAGGTGTCTAAGTTCGGGTGTAACCGAACATTATATACTCAGCGTGAGTTTCAATTGTACATTTCATTTCAGATAAATAACTTTTCTACATAACACGTGGCGCGGCGCGTTTAAAAGAAAAATATCTTCCCATTTCCTCTTAGAGTAAAACTTGGTAAGTGAAATATCATTGATTCAAAAAAATTTTTTGCTAAGTTATAGCTTATTATTCTTCTAGCCTACGACCCTTTTAAACTTGTTTTATATCTAAGTTACCGTGATCTTTAATGGATCCCGTCCATTTTTACTAGAAAAATTTTCTGCTATAAGAAAAATTTGTGTACCCAATTTTGTTACGATATGAAAATTTTTCTTCGAATTATGGCTCCCGAGACATAGAAAATTGCTTAGTCATATAAGCGGTGGTGTCACGCCCATTTTTTAAAATTTGAAGTTTTCCTATTTATTGTTATAAATGCATTTGGAAAATGAAATACCATTGATATAAATCTCTTTTTTGCAAAAATATAGCTTACTTTATTTGTCCACGATCCTTTTAAAAATCTTTTATATAAAAGTGATTTCGTTAATTTTTCGTCAAAGCATTACTTAGAGTAAAGACAATCTCTCTGCTGGATTTTTTTACGATATGTCTAACGATTTTTGATGTATGAATTATAATATTTGTAAACTTGATTTTATCATAAGTGGGCGGTCCCACGCCCATTTAAAAAATTTTTTTCAAATTTTTATCCACACGTCAAATTTCAACATTCTAGGTGTATTATTTACTAAATAATCAGGTTTTTTGTGTTTTCAAAAATGTTATATATATAAAAAGTGGGCGGGGTTATCATCCGATTTTGCTCATTTTCAATACCAATCTATTGTGGGTCCATATAAGCTCGAGTGCCAAGACAGACGGACGGACTTGACTCAATCAAATTTTTTTTCGATACTGATGATTTTTATTTATATAAGTGTATATATATCTCGATTCCTTTATACCTGTACAACCAACCGTTATCCAATCAAAGTTAATATACACTGTGTGAAAGTACGCTGAGTATAAAAAAGCGATTCCGAAACATCAAAAGTGCTAGAGTGGGAGATGTAGTTCTGACACAAACAGAGGAAGTGCTCATTTAATTCAAAATTTGTTCTACAAAGTATTAGGAACATTTGAGTTTACTTCTCTCAACAGAAATGAGCTAGAGACCGAACGATTTAGAAATTTAATCATAAATGCAATTCCAAGCATTTCCCTTCTACTGGCGAGGGTGGGAAGATTAATAAGTTTCAGGCGATTAGTATAAGGTGGCAGATTATACGTCCCAATTAAAATCTCTTTTGTTTAGACCATCGCTTTACAAACGCCAAAATAGCTCTAGTCTTATTAACAGTTGCAGTAATATGAAGGTTGAATTTAAGCTTAGTGTACATATTAACACCAAGGTCTATAAAACTGTATACATATTCAAGATTATAATTGTTAATATAATATAGTTGATGGTGCACCAATTGAGCAATGTGTCCAGATCTGATTGTAAAAGAGACCTTTCCTCGCTAGAGCCATAGTATAAAAAAAATTTTACATCATCAGCGTACATAAAAATTTTAGAAAATTCTATTGTTGTAGAAATATCGTTTATAAACAGCAAGAACAGAATTGGGTAAAGATGACTGCCCTGCAAAGGTTCATCGGCATCGGCAATATTTCCCAAAACCTTCGGGAGTGTCCTTATCGCTACAACAACAGCAAGAACTGGAGAAACTGAAAAATAAACATATCTCACTGAAAGAGCCCTTTTAGTTTTGAAAATAGGTTGTTATCCGTTATATACCGTTATATACCGAATTGATTTGAAGATGTCCAGTTTTTTTTTTTTTTTTTTGAGATGTTCATATAAAATTACTCACTCGCTCAGCAAATGAATGCGGAGCAACAAATATTTGTACTTTTTCAAATCCGATATATTCTGTAGGCGGTGTGGTATATACGCATTAAAAATGATGCAAGTCAATAAAAGTATTTCGAAAATGTTTATACAGGAACGAAGTGTCTATAATTGCTAAATATATTCTCAGAATTAGATATTGGTTGTTAATAGGATTACGCTTTACCTTGTGCACTCGTTTAGTTCGTGCTGAAATAGAATTCATGCAAGGTACTCTCAGCAATGTTGTAAAACAAAGAGGATTACACGCTGCAGCTATCACTACATATGTACTTTGTACATACTTACATATGTATGCATGTCTGTTCTTTTTATGCCCACAGATCCTGTGTAAGCTTTGTCGTCGTTTGTGTTATCGCTAGCTTGGCAGGTGAGCAAACAATCGTTATGACAAACAAACGTTTTAGAAGCGTAGATTGTTGTTGGTTTTATGTGTTGGTTGGTAAAGCTGGCATGAGCTCGGTATGTAACCTGGATTTGTCAATTTCTATGAATGGTCGTTTTATGGCGGTGATACTATGTAATATTGGATGCTTCCAGCGAACACAATTTCTATTGATAAGTTGCAAACATGTTTCCTTCGGTTGAGTGACAGAAATTTGGTATCATGAACGGCCATTCGAGCCAATTGCCAAATAAATAATTTTTCTTAGATTTCTTCTTAATTAAGTATATTTTACACTTCACCGAAATGTTAAGAGGAAAAATTGTATTCAAAACAAACTCTATAAAACGTTAAAGAACTGCCAGATAGCCGAATAAACACGTTGAGTGGATGTAGCGAAAAAAGTGTCTGCTCAGTAACTTGACGCGAAATTCCCAACGTTCAGTGGATGAAAAATTCTCAACGGTGCGTTCAGAAAGTTATCACTCAACGTTTGATCAACAGTTGTGTTTGTTGCAAGGGCGCACTGGTTCCAAAGAGGATAAATCAAAAAAAGACGATCACTTACCATGTTTGCTTCGAACCCAAACTACTCGCTGATTTAGATTGGGGTTACTGACATTTCTTTTTATGGCTGTTCGCAAAAACACGGCGAAAACCACGGTTGCCACTTCGGACTCTGTTTGGTGCGCTGGTACCTTTTTGTAAATGTTGGTGCTTTTAGCTTTAGTAGCCACGATTTTGATATTTTTGTCTTTTTTCACTACTGCACAGATTCAAAAATCGTTCAATCATTTAATTGTAGCAGAACAAAGGCAATTCCGGCACATGAAGGAGTAATGTCGGATTTTCCAAAAAACAAATTTTGTAGATAGTTGATGAAAGAACGAACTTATCAGAATGAGAGTTCTAGTTTTGTTGGTTAGATATTTCGATCGATTAGCAAACAATTTCCGTTATACATTTTAGTCAATAGCTCGTAGATTAACGGACGCGACAATGTTAACTCAATTAACAACACTATATGACATTGAAAATATATTATTTTCGAGACATACCTCAAGCCTTAGGTCTAGTCTAGTATATTTGTATATTTCTGCATATTTGGATTTTCAAATACGCCCTCAAAATCCGGAGTTGGGGTCCAAAACCCTCTTTTAATAAGCGGAGACATCTACTGTCATATAAATTTCCATCTGTTTATTCTTCCATGTATTTTTACGTCATTGAAATGAGTAAACTTTTGTTCTTGTAACGATGCACAAATATAGGTTTTATTGAGAGAAATATAGGAGAAACAGTATAAAATAAAACCAAAATTTGAATTTTTGCATTTTGAGTAACCGTTTCCTTTACTATTTTGCTTGTAACTAATAGACAAATATTTTCACTGCATTCATACATTACATTCAAAAGAAAAATGCTAGGTAGTTTGACTGCTTCCTTTTGTTTGTGCATATGCAATCTTTGAATCCACAAACCTCAATTAATCTTTAAAACATTTATCCTAGACTAATCGCATATTTGGCAGAGCTGTTATGATTTTTGTGAAAAAAATTAGTAAAACTCTTGAAAAGTTGCCTTTAATTTTAACTTTTATTATTAACTTTAAAAAATTTTATTTTGCTTCTTTTAGCCTTTAATTTTTATCCATATAGCCTTTTTTCTGCAAAGAAGTTCTGGCAACACTACTCTAGTGTTTCGACATGCGGCGAAAATTAAAATGAAAAGTGGGAAGCAACTGTCAGAAACCCCAATCTCTTGTAGCGAGTGTTTGATATCAAACATACGAACTGACGTGTGCATATGCTCTTTGATTGGACAAAGCTAAGCAACAAGTATAATTACGCAAACTTTAAACAAGGGTTTCGCAAAATTCTACTGGGGATTCGAATGCTTAGCAAAGCAAAACATACAAAACAATTTAATTTTTGTTCCCATAATGGTAAATTCTTGCTTACCCACGTACTCGTATCTACAAAACTAACGCAAAAACTTAAGTTTTGCATACAGAAAATATAAATATGTGGAAAATTAAAGCAAGGACGGTAATATTTCTTAACAAACTGACTATCGACATAGGCCCCGTCTTTGTCGATGTCTTATGAGTAAAAAAAGTGTAGTTACGTACTTAAGAAATAATTGTGACGATATACGACAACATCAACGGTTAACAAGTAAGGACGGGACTGTCTTGGGCTGTGCCGAAGACTTCATACCTTTCATGAATGGGGCTGAACAATAATCTTATCCCACTCGTAATCTCCAAATAATAGCATGTATAAGATAGGAAATATATAGTGAACAGATGTACATACCTAAACGATTTTTAAGATAAATATAAAATAAAAAATAGGTAGGTACTTTGTGTGAGGATGCAAAGTTTCAGGTTTTTTGTGGTCTGCGTGTAAACACTATGACTACGAATCACGTATTTCAAAAATATATGACGCAAATGTAACTATTTGATGAAATTTGATGAATTTTGAAGCTTCTAGCCGTAAAAAAGGGGCAAAAATGACAGTTTATATGGGGTATATAATATATATACCACCGATCTCTATGATTTTTTCGGACATCAATATATGATATACACGTAAGCATTTGGTGAAATTTGAAGCTTATAGCCGTTAAAATGGGGTAGAAATTGCGAAAAGTTTCTTATCTGAACAATCGGTTGTATGAGATATATACTATATATTCAACCGATCTCTATGATTTTTTCAGACAACAATATATGCTATATACGTAAGCATTCGGTAAAATTTGAAGCTTATGTCTGTTAAAATGGGGCTGAAATTGCGAAAATATATATATATACTATATATATCACCATGTGTATATATACTATATATACCACCAACCTTTATGGTTTTTTCAGACAACAATATATGCTATATACGTAAGCATTCGGTGAAATTTGAAGCTTATGTCTGTTAAAATGGGGCTGAAATTGCGAAAATATATATATATACTATATATATCACCATGTGTATATATACTATATATACCACCAACCTTTATGGTTTTTTCAGACAACAATATATGCTATATACGTAAGCATTCGGTGAAATTTGAAGCTTATGTCTGTTAAAATGGGGCTGAAATTGCGAAAATATATATATATACTATATATATCACCATGTGTATATATACTATATATACCACCAACCTTTATGGTTTTTTCAGACAACAATATATGCTATATACGTAAGCATTCGGTGAAATTTGAAGCTTATGTCTGTTAAAATGGGGCTGAAATTGCGAAAATATATATATATACTATATATATCACCATGTGTATATATACTATATATACCACCAACCTTTATGGTTTTTTCAGACAACAATATATGCTATATACGTAAGCATTCGGTGAAATTTGAAGCTTATGTCTGTTAAAATGGGGCTGAAATTGCGAAAATATATATATATACTATATATATCACCATATGTATATATACTATATATACCACCAACCTTTATGGTTTTTTCAGACAACAATATATGCTATATACGTAAGCACTCGTTGAAATTTGAAGCCTCTAGCTCTTAAAATAGGGCAGTAATTACGAAAAGTTTCTTATCTGAACAATCGGTTGTGGGGGATATATACTATATATACGACCGATCTCATAAATTTTTTCAGACAACAATATGTGCAATATACGAAAGTATATGGTGAAGTTTGAATCTTCAATCTGTTAAATTGAGGAAGATATGACAAAAGTCCTCTTTTTCTGAAAAATCGGTTGTATGGAGGATATATGCTAAAGTGGTCCGATCCGGCCGGTTCCGACAAATGTCTAATCGGACACCCAAATACACCCGCTCACCAAATTTTATCAAGATAGCTCAAAAATTGAGGGACTAGCTTGCATACAAACAGACAGACGGACAGGCGGACATGGCTAAATCAACTCAGCGCTTCATCCTGATTATTTCGGTATACTTAATGGTGGGTCTATCTATTTTCCTTTGAGGACTTACAATTTTGGGTTTCGTGACGAAATTAATATACCATTTCATTTTCTTGAAAGGTATAAAAAGAAGTTCATTAAAATAAGTCCATTTGTTGTTAACACGATAAATGGAGTAAGTCTTGAGCTGTCTTATTGTCGGTTATCACATCATCTATCGAGCTACATATACTCATAGGAAAGTCGTAACGAAGACGGTTTGTTAACAAAAAAGTATCTAAAAAATGTTTGTGTTTCAGCAAAATCTATTGGGGTATTCACGTCAGCTCATTATCAAATTATGTGCTTACAAATAATTTTTGTACAGTATATTTTGTCTTTGTAAACTGTGTTGAAAATATAAACATATATGCAGATAATCTTATAAGCTGGGTAACGTGAACGCCCCTAATATGTATAAAAATGCATTTGTGTATGTTGGAATGCTCCAAATAATAATTTTTTATTGGGTACTTTCGATTTGATTAACAAGAACCCTGAATATTGAAAAATTATCAATTAACTAATATTTTAGCTAATAGAAATTTAGCTGGCTTACGAACTGAAGTTAGTTTAACAACCAAAGTTGAGTCTGATGCTGCTATTCTTCTTATCAACCCACAAATTTTTCACATGTAAGAAGGTGCTGGTTTTTGAATGTTTCGCTTAATACCCTCACCAAATACCTCATTCGACTAGACCGATTATGACGAAAATTTTTGTGTATGTCCAAGGGGGTTTGAAGATGCTTTAGATTCATAATTTGGTCCGGAAGTAGACCCAGGGCAGATCTATTCCGCAAACATTTCTTTATGGTGCGATATGCTTGAAATTCATACAGGGGTTTCTCTTTGACAATGATAATATTTGAGAAAGTTCTCCGACCTATTATAAATAAAATAGTCTATGACGCGATTCGCTTGAATTTTGGTATAGGGGCACTTCCGTCACTAGCTCCTTATTTGAGACAGTTTTCTCTACGGGAAGTGGGCTAGGGACCGACCTATTTCAAAAAATTTAATTTATGGTGCGTTCTGCTTGAAATTTTGTACAAGGGTAAAGATAATAATTGAAAATTTGGGCTAGGGCCGATCTATATATATCTCCTGTATGTGTGTTTATGCCTAAACCCACCCTAAACGACTGGACCGTTATCGATAAAACTTTTGTGTGGGTATTTAAGCAGATTTTCGAATGCTTTAAATTTACAATTCGGTTCGTTCTATTTCTTATGTTTCTGGGAATTGAGCCAGGAGCCGACCAATTCTAAAGAAAACAGTATATGGTGCGATATCATTAAAATTTGGTACATGGTTACTTCCTTGACTAGCTTAATATTTGAGAAACTTTTCTTTCCGGGAAGGGCACCTGGGACCAAACCCTTCGAAAAAAACAAATGTATGCAAGCGGACCAGTTACCGACCTTTTATAATAAAATGTATTAATGTTGCAGTTTGTTTGAGATTTGCCTAGCTTAATATTTGAGAAACTTTCATACCAGTAGAAGTAGACCAGTGCCCGACCTGTTGAAAAAAATTATGTTTATGGTGAGAAGTGCTTGAGATTTGGTGCAGAGATACACCATCACTTGAGAAGCTTTTATTTACAGAAATTGGACCATAGATCGATTTATTCCAAAAAGTCTTATTAATAGTGCTATTTGCTAAAACTTTATTACGAGGGTTCCTCTTTGACAAGCTTAATGTCTGGACTCCCCTCTTCTTTGCTAGTGGACCAGTGTCCGAACAAATTGTGCGCTATTTACATTAAATTTATTATTTAGGCAGCCCTTCGAATAATTTAATCTTGATTATAAAAGCTAATGCCAATCCTGGTGGTAAATGTATAACTCAAGATCGTAGACATATTTCAGTTCCGTAAGCTAACCCAGCTAGATATAAACTCGAAAGTTGATCCTAAGGGGCTGCAAATAACTAATATAGTAGCAAGGCAAAGCGGAGTTGTTATTGTTGAAAGCGAAAATGACCATGAGCGTGACAAAATAAAAAATGCCATTGAGAACAATCTGGGAAATAACTATGAGGTTAAGATTCCCAAAAAAGTGAAACCAGCAGTCATGGTGACTGGTATAAATTTTAAATATAGCGACGAGGAACTGGTGCAAAGAATTAAACGACAAAACATTTGTTTAAGTGAAACGGACATCAAAATTGTTAAGCAATATGAAGTGAAAAAGAACGCGAAAAACTATTATAATGCTGTGATAGAAATGAATGTTGAAGCGTTCACAAATGTACTAGCTGGAGAGAGGCTTAATGTAGGTTGGGAACGTTGCCGAGTATATGATGCAGTGCAGGTATTGTGTTGTTTTAAATGCAAAGGCTTCAATCACAAAGCGGCTGACTGCAAGGAAAAGGAAGTATGCACAAAATGCTTGGGTGAGCATAAACATACACAATGCATAAAGGATGCAGTAAACAAGTGCATTAACTGCATACGAGCAAACAAGGAGCTGAATCTAGGACTTGACGAAAACCATGATACTCTGGATAGAACTTGTCCCGTATACCAACAAAAGCTAGATGCAAGGAAAAGGAAAGTTGTTTATTAGCAACCAAAGAAAATCCTTACAGCAGCGCAAAAGTCAAAATATTATTTAAATCGAGATAGCAATATATACAACTTGGAATGCATTTATCTTAATATTAGTAGTATCATAGCGAATAAAATCGAGCTGGAACGTCTTATTGAAATAAGAAGACCAAGTATTGTGTTATGTACGGAAACGTGTACAACAGAACATATCTTGGATTCTGAACTTAGTATTCCGACATACAAATGCATTCGTTGCGACTCTCAAAGTAGGCACACTGGCGGTGTTGTCATGTATGTGAATGAAAATATACAATTTAGCATAGTTTGTAATAAAGCTATCAACATGAATGTGTGGTGCATTATTGTAAAAATAAACAAATGCGCGTTAAAATGGAAAATCGGTGTACTATATCACTCACCAAGTAGCAGTGACTCCACCTTTATTACTTATCTAAATGAAATCATCACTGAACATATCAAGGAGGCGGATAATAATTTAATAATTGGTGATTTTAATATCAATGTAAATGTATCGTCAACATACTCAAACCAGCTAACAAGTTTATTTGCACAAATGGCAATGATACAAAGGATAAACTTCGACACAAGGATAACAGAGTACTCGTCTACAAGAATTGATTTGCTATTCAGTAACAATGATAAAGTTAAAGCAGTAAATATAGGTGAACATCGCATTTCTGACCATGAGACAATCCACTTCGAAGTGCCAACAACAAAGCTTTGTAAAATGAGAAGGTATGCTACTGTTACATGTTGGGAGTACTATAGTGCTGAAAATCTTTTAACTTTGCTACGAACATGCGATTTCAGCTTTATGTCAATTTCCGGAGTAGAAACTAAAACTAAAGCCCTAAACGAAGTTGTAACTGTGGCTATGCAAGCACTGACTTATATAAAGAGGACCCAAATACAGATAAGAAATAAGTGGTACGACCGAGAATTAACAAACCTGCATAAAAGAAAAATAGAATCTTATAAAACTGCTCGAAATACTGGATTTTGGGACGAATATAACGTCATTAAAAAAATATATAAAAGAACCATAATTTATAAAAAAAAGAAATACATGGAAGATAGAGTAAATCATAACAATGGCGATATGAAACGTATGTGGAAGTGTCTAAAAGACCTCGTCGAGCTTAATGATGTTAAAAAACATATCACTAAAATTGTAATTAACGGTGAATGCCTGGAAAATGAATATGATATAGCTAATGCCCTAAATAACTTTTTTATACAAAGTATTGTTGAAATTAATGATAGCATCGAAGAAATTGTAAATGGGGATGAAATAAGCGCAAATCATAGTAATCCATTTGAAACATTTAAATTTACTGACATTGTAGTGGACGATATTATTATTATCACAAAATCACTTAAAAACAAATATGGCGGCGACAAGCTTTTATCGGAGGGTGTCGTTAAAGATGCCATGACATATACTGCTAATTTCTACAAAGACATAATTAACGAATCCTTAAACAGCGGTATTGTACCTAGTTACTGGAAAATTTCAACAATAATACCTGTTGAAAAAGTAAAAAATACAATGAAACCTGAGGAACTACGTCCAATTAACACGTTACCTACAGATGAAAAAATTATGGAGACAGTGGTGAAGGATCAACTTGTGGCATACTTAGAGAAGCACAATGTGATTATCCCAGAACAATCGGGATTCAGGAAGAGCCATTCTTGTGAAACAGCGTTGAATATGGTAATTGCAGATTGGAAAGAAGACATGGCGGACAAAAAATTTACGGTGTCTGTCTTCTTGGATTTAAAACGGGCTTTTGAAACTGTCGATAGATCTGAGCTATTGGACGTTATGTTTAAAATTGGTATAAGAGGAAAGGCTTTGGAATGGTTCCGGAGTTATTTGGGTGACAGAAAACAGAGAACGATAATTGGAAAGGAGGTTTCATCAGTGGTGGATGTTAACATTGGTTTACCACAAGGCTCGGTCTTGGCGCCAATATTGTTTACATTGTATATCAATGATATCAAAAGATGCTTAAAATATTGTAAAATACGTCTATTTGCGGATGATGCATTGCTTATCATAAGTGAAAAATATGCAGAATGTGCCATGCTGAAAGTACAAGAAGACCTGGACTCGCTATACAAATGGTTATGCCTTAGAAAACTGAAATTAAATGTCGAAAAAACTAAGTTCATGATATTTTGTAAAAACACCAATATCATAAGTAACAATAGTTTAAATAATATTACGCTGAAGGTAAAAAACATGGAAATCCAAAGAGTAGACAAAATTAAGTATTTAGGAGTTTTGATTGATGATAATCTAAATTTTGGAGAGCATGTAACTTATCTGGAAAGGAAAATTGCACAGAAAATAGGCTTCATGTATAGAACATGTAAACATATCAGTCAAAGTCATAAAATATTGGTATATCGTTCAATTATTGAACCACACTTTATTTATTGTCCTACTATTCTGCTATTAAGTAATGATATATATATTAAGAAACTTCAAATACAGCAAAACAAGGCAATGCGATTTATTTTAAAATGTCCTCCAAGAACGCCAAAAATTGTAATGCTCAATAGATTAAACTGGCTTAGTATTAAACAGTCAGTTAGTTATTTCACATTGAAATTTATACACCAACTTAGGTTAGGAATGTTACCGAATTACCTGAGTAGTAAAATACATTATAATCACGAAATCCACAATTATGGAACAAGAAATTGCAATAATATAAGACTGCCTAGAATAAGAACTGAGTTCGCCAAAAGGTCTCTTGAATATTTAGGGTATAAAATGTATAATGAGTTACCTTCTGATTTGAAAGACTGTGAAAATATTAGTAAGTTCAAAGAAAAATTGTTTTTATATTGTACGTCACTAAATGTGACATGAGTAGTTATGTTTAATTTCTTATTTTAACCTAAACTAGGTCTTAAAGACCGTAATAATAAATAAATAAATAAATAAATAAATAAAAATGTGAACCAGGGTAGCCCCAGAATGTGTGCTTTCACAATATGAGTAGCAAGTTGGTTGTGTAAGTGAGGGTTTTAACAAGGGTGGGGGTTAATAAGAAGAAGACGGGAGAAAGGAGAATACTACAAAAAGCTTTAAGTAGAAAACCAAAAAAATTAAATAAGATATGAGTGGAATTGGAGAAGGGGAGAAAGAGAACGGGAAATAAAAGAGAGAGACAGAGTGAAGCCCCCATTACTGATACTTAGCATAGACTTGACTTGACTTGGCGTAAACTTGGCAACTTAGCCACGATTATACTCCACTTGGCGCATAAAATCTGGCATCATAATCAGCGTTGAAATTTATTTTTAAATAGATGTCAATTTGTATGACAAAATGTCAAAATGAAATGGAAACAAACAAATGGCATCTCAAAATGTAAACGTCACTTAGAACTTACATGGAAAATCAAAATTCAACAGACTTCTAAGTCAAGTTAAGTTTTGAGTAATCAGTAACATGCAATGTTCATTTAACAGAACTGTAAGTGACAGTTCGCAAGCCAAGTCAAGTCTATGCTAAGTATCAGTAATGGAGCCTTGAGAGAAAGGAAATAAATCGGGAGTAGGAAATGGAGATAAGAAAAAGAAGAAATAGAAAATACAGAAAACAAGAGAAGGGAGAAAGATAGAGAAAATTAGAGAGAGGGTCTGAGGAAAGAAAGTGGGGGTAGAGGAGAGGGAAATCGAGAAAGTGAATGAGAGAAGATACGGATTAAAGACACGAATCAGACATGAAAAGAAGTGGTAAAATGGTACAAACATTTTTTTTTGACAGAAGCTACAATATGGCAAACGCATCTGCCTAACAGATTGAGACGTCAGTCGTCGATTCAGCGAGTGTTGCACCCTACACTGCCAACTCATCGGCTTTTTCGTTACCTTCTATCCCTTTATGACCGGGAACTCGGTATAGATGTATGGTCCGGCCAGAACGAAGTTTTTCCCAATACTTCTTTGCATAATTCCAGAACTGAGAGATTATTGCCTTAATCGCCGCTTGACTATCAATATACAAATATTGAGGCGACTGCAGCTTATGTACGTTTCCTCCAAAATTTCTGCTGCTTTCTGCACGTCTCACATTTCCGCCTGAGAAACGCTACAGTAATCTGACAGCCTGAAGGATGTGGATTTATATGGATCGACATAGTGATCAGCAGATCCGACCCTCTTCATTAATTTGGAACCATCCGTATACACGTGTGTAATATGTTCTGACATTTCTGCACACTGGCACCATCTCTCCGGCTAATTTATGGTCCAAATTTATTTTCCAAAGCTCAGGCCTAATTGCATAATATTACTATATCCATATGACCTGCACTCAAGCTGCCCCTAAGCCTTAATTCTTGTTGAAGTTGCTAACGCGGTATTTTTGTCCATTAGGTGTGCAGGCGGTATGCGTAGAATGGCATGTAATGGTGCTGTCAGGGAAGTTTTATCTATCTTCTATTATCTCTCTTTATCTTATATAAAACAAGTAAGAAAGGCTAAGCTCGGGTGCAACCGAACATTACATACTCAGCTGAGAGCTTTGGAGACAAAATAAAGGAAAATAACCCTGTAGGAAAATGAACCTAGGGTAACCCTGGAATGAGTTTGTATGACATGGGTATTTAATGGAAGGTATTAGAGAGTATTTTAAAAGAGAGTGGGCCATAGTTCTGCAGGTGGACGGCTTTTTGAGATATCGCCATAAAGGTGGCCCAGAGGTCACTCTAGAATGTGTTTGTGCGATATGGGTATCAAATGAAAGGTGTTAATGAGTATTTTAAAAGGGAGTGGGCCTTAGTTCTGCAGGTGGACGCTTTTTCAAGATATCGCCATAAAGGTGAACCACGGGTGACTCTAGAATGTGCTTATACGACAGGGGTATCAAATGAAAGGTGTGTTTACGCGGTGTAGGCTGTCATCCGTCCCATTTTATACGTAGCTCTATGAATTTATATATTTAACCCGTACTCGGTATTATATTCGATTATTGAATTGTATCGTATCGAACATCTATGAATTTATATATAACCCGTATCTTGCATTGTATTCGATTATTGACTTATATTTTTTATATTGAATTACCCACAAAATCAATGAATTGTATTTACCCTTAAATTCCCTATTGGGTCTCCTCATGGACGTGTGGCAGCCTCCACCGCGAAAATCCACCAAATTTAATTCGCCGCAAATGCAGGATGGCGATCTGGCATGATCGCCATCTGTCAGAAAACCACCACCTGTGGTTATCAGAATTATTATTATTGTCATTGTCATCTGAAAAAGTTCACACGCTTTTGTAAAAATTTCCTTGTTTTTTATGCAAAACAATACCTTTGATTATTATATATATTTTGCGATCATACGAAGTAACAAGTTTCATACGGTTTCATTGGCATTTTTCTCGATATTGCTTTGTGATATTGCGGTCCTGTACCTATTGTTATTACATCTCAAAAAGCAGTAATTAATCACTAATAAATAAGTGTGTGATATTGAAACGAGTGTTTTCTTCGAGCTGCAATTTTAAACGGATACAAAATTCTTTGACTACCTAAGCCCCATACGCAGAGAATAATACGCCGGGATCATCATCTGCTCAAGTTTCTGATCACTGGAAGGGCGGACAGTGGACAAGGCTGCGTATCATATCCTTTTATCGGCTATCAGGTGTATTTTGCCACACAACTCGGTGCTCACCCGCATACGTATTGATACTTTACATTGCCATAATCTCCATCGTGTACACAATACCAGGTAATTTGCTTCATAATATACGACGGTAAGTCCCTCATATAGTGAAGTAAGAAACGATAGCCTGCTTGCAGCAGTAACGCTTAGCGCACTACCTCCTAAAGCCCATTCTCACCCAGCAGTGGAGAGAGAACACCCCAACTAACCCCACAACGACGATCAGTAGGCTGACTGATTATCTAATGGTCCTTCGTCGCCATTGACGAACCCAGCCCCTTGTACATTAATATACATTTATTAAAACGTTCCCTCCCGTACATTTTGGTGGATCCCGACCACATAAAATTTTCCCGCCAAAAATGCATTTTTCCCGCCATAAAATATATATGTATATTCCCACCACCATATATATACGTACGTAAAAGCGGTGCATTACAAGCCGGCAAATCCCACTCATACTTTATCCCTTGCGGTATAATTTAAATACATATCCCCACTTTTACATTGTTAGCGACAGCCAGCAAAAAATTCAGCCACATTCACATTGTTTGATATACCCAGCAGCAAATTCTGCAGGTCATTCCAACTGGTCCCAGACTACTCCCAATTGAGTCTAATTGGTCCCAGCCTACTATACTATCGACAAATAATAAAACTTATCCCTTTGGTTTTCCCTCATAAATAAACACCAGGCAGTCCCAAAAAATAACCAAAATAGCTAAAATAAAATTAAGCAAGTCCCTGTTCAGAATGGCTACCGTGGTCGAAAATAAATTTATATCCGAAACGGATCTCTTTACTGATTACTGCGCTCGGTTCGGCACAACCCAGATCGAAGATAACACCGAGGCATCCCTAAAAATAAAAGATAAAAATATCGGTGTGTTCTGGGAAAGGGTACAGGGCGCATATGACGCCGTCGTAGAGTCAGATGACAACGACCTTCCCGAAGACTTTAAGGCCTCAGCCTTCAATAAATACCGCGCCTGTCTTATAGCGTATGAAGACACAAAGGCAAGAATAGGCAATCAGCTCCAGCTAAGGGTACTAAGCAATCCCGTCCCCGCTACAATGACCACTCCCCAAGAAAATTCCGGGATGCACCTCAAAGTACCCGGTTGTGACACCGAAGTATTTTACGGGAGTTATGATCAATGGCCGTCCTTCCGTGACATGTTCACGGCGGTCTATATCAACCACCCCAAACTCTCGAGCGCCCAAAAACTGTACCACCTCAGGTACAAAACCCAAGGAAAAGCCGGCCAGATAGTAAAGCAATTCCCACTTAGCGATGACAACTTTGCTCTGGCTTGGGAAGCTCTAAAATCCCGCTACGAAAATAAAAGAGTCCTGGTCGACAATCAAATAAAAGTCCTAATGAACCTCAAGCCCATTCCGACTGAAAACAGCGAAGACATTCAGCGACTGCAATCTTCCGTTAATAACTGTCTCCAGATATTAGCAACTCAACAAGTCTCGACAGACAGTTGGGACCCCATATTAATATATCTGGTAACCTCAAAACTGCCGGAAAATACAGTTGCGCTTTGGGAGCAATCTTTAAGCTCCAGAAGAGACCTACCGAACTGGTCCCAAATGGATCAGTTTTTGACTACTCGCTACGAGATAGTGGAAAGGGTGGATCAATGGCGACCAGCCAAATCCCGATACAATCCACCCTCCACCAATTTCTCAAAGCCTCCCTCAAGTCAAAACAATCCCCAGTTCAGGCAGGCTCAAACCCCTAACCAAAACCGCAACCCCCCGCAGAACAACAACTACTCTCAAACTCGCACAAATGCTCATGTGACCGAGCATCAAAAAGTATACACCTGCAGAAAGTGCAAGCAGAACTCCCACACGCTACAAAGCTGCTTGCATTATAAAAAGCTGGCAATCCCTGAACGGAAAAAATTCGTGAGAGAAAGCAATCTCTGCGAAAACTGCCTGTCACAAACCCACCTCGTAAAAGATTGCACAAGTACAAGAACGTGTCTCTACTGCCAAGGTCGCCACAACTCCACCCTCCACGATACAGGAGTATCACACCAAACCAATGGCCCTCGAAGAGCGGCAGCCCAAGTGGCAACTAGTCAGGACGTTACCAGCCTAGACTCCAACGAGGAACTCCCAACCACCTCAAACGCTGCCCGCATCCAATCTTTGCATACAGAAAACGATAGCAAGATTATTCTCCCCACAGCGATAGTGTCCATAGAACACCGAGGGGACTGCTTCAGGCTCAGAGCCTTAGTGGATCAAGGGTCAGAACGTAGCTTCATCTCGTCGAAAGCTCAAATGAAGCTAGGCCTCCCATATACCCACTCCCTATTTGAAATATCGGGAATGGGAGGCGGAGTAGTACAAACCTCCAACAAGCTATGCTCACTGACCCTAGTCTCAAATGATCACAAGGTGAAAATAAAGGCCCAGGCAATAGTGTTACCTCGGCTCACTAGACAACTCCCAACACTCCGGCTAAATAATGACCAAATGCGTAAATGGTCCCATCTCAAGCTAGCAGACCAGAACACTCATAACCCCTCCCAAATTGATCTGGTATTAGGCAGTGATCTTATCCCTCAAATCATGCTAAATGGCATAGAAAAGATCTCGCCCACACTGCTAGCACAAAACACGATATTTGGCTGGATAATAAGTGGCCAAACCCCCGAAAAGGTCGGATCACACTCCTCTCAAGCGTGGGAAGTGACGAATGTCCAGCTGAATGAACAGCTAAGGCAATTCTGGGAAATCGAAGGAATACCCAGAACGCGAGTGGAAACCCCAGAAGATAAAATGTGCGAAGACTTTTATCAAAGCACAACCACTCGCAAGGAGGACGGTCGATATATGGTTCGGCTCCCGTTTAAATCAACATTCCCGAACGATATCGACCTAGGTCAATCCCGTACTGCAGCCCTACGACAGTTCCACGGCATGGAACGTTCCCTCTCAAAAAAGGGCGATCTCAAGCAGCAATACGACCAGGTACTCGAGGAATATCTGTCCCTAGGCCACATGGAAGAATGCAGTCCCAATGAAATAAAATCCCTGGGTAAATACTGCTCATTCTATCTCCCTCACCATGCAGTCGTAAGGCCAGATAAAAAGACAACAAAAGTCAGAGTTGTGTTCAACGCCTCCAAAAAGTCGGGTTCCGGTCACTCCCTCAACGATGTTTTATGTACCGGACCAACCCTCCAACCCGATCTCCGACTTATGTTGCTGAAATGGCGAACATATAAATATGTGTTTAATGGCGATGTCGAGAAAATGTACCGCCAAATTCTCTTGCACCCCGATGACCGAGACTACCAACGGATAATATTCCGAACCCCCGAACACAGTCCAATAAAGGACTACAAGTTAAAAACGGTCACCTTCGGGGTTAACTGCGCGCCTTTCCTGGCTATTCGCACTCTACACGAGCTGGCGAAAGACATAGCCGATTCCCATCCACGCGCAGCCCCAATACTAAAATCCGAGACGTATGTTGACGATATTTTATCTGGCAGTCATGATCTTCAATCAGCCGAGCAATCCCTAACAGAGACTATAGACGCTCTCAATTCAGCCGGCTTTCCCCTAAAAAAGATCACGGCAAACCATCCCAACATCCTCCAAAAAATATTGAAAACTGATCTGCTGGAAACAAACTTTCTCGAGTTCGAAAAGACTAGCACAACCAAGACCCTGGGCATCCAGTGGAACGCCCTAACGGATACATTCTCGTATACCGTCGACTCAAATCCGGCATCCACTGCAGTCACGAAGCGGCAAATCCTCTCCTCTATTGCGAAACTTTTCGATCCCGCAGGGTGGCTGACGCCCATAATGATCCAAGCGAAGATGCTCATGCAAGAATTGTGGTTAGATGGGACCGAATGGGACGAGAAGGTTAAACCCATCCGTATAGCCAAATGGGCGCAGTTCTCTCAAAACCTTCCCTCTATCTCAGCCATCCAGATACCCCGATGGATGAATTTTACGCCCGATCAATACGTTGAGCTCCACGGATTCAGCGACGCCTCAGAAAAGGCTTATTGCGCAACCCTGTACCTAAGAAGTACCGTCGGTACTCAGGTCCACTCTCACCTTATAGTGTCCAAAGGCAAAGTGGATCCTCTCAAAACTATTAGTCTGCCACGCCTGGAGCTATGCGGAGCGCTCTTATTAGCAAAATTAGTCGCAGTAGTCCAACCCCATCTCGGCCTAAGTCAAAAAAAAATTAATCATGTGGTCCGACTCGGAAATCGTGCTAGCCTGGCTGGAAAAGCCACCCCACTCGTGGAAAACTTACGTCTCTAACCGAACAGCGCAGATCATAGACCTCGTTGGAAATGTCCCTTGGCGACATGTGCGAAGCAAAGACAAGCCCGCGGATCTTGGAACCAGAGGATGCAGCCCCGACGATCTCTCTAACTCATCGCTATGGTGGAATGGTCCAGAGTGGCTTTCCCGACCCCCCGAGGACTGGCCAACACCAACGGCCAGAAATATTGTACCCCCCGAACTTCGCCGAGTCGAATCACTGCATGCAGCGGATGAGTCAGAAGACTTCTTGGAACGGTTCTCCTCCTATTCCCGCGCACTACGCGTAACAGCGTACAGGTTAAAATTTGTAACTCGGCTGAGAAATGCCGTAGGAGGCAGTCGTACCCCTAACGATCCCGCCCTCTCTTACGCCGACGTCATGCGCGCGAAAATCCGTCTGCTGAGCTTGACTCAGTCGAAATTCTTCGCTTCCGAAAGAGCCTCCCTCGAAAATTCAAAACCAATCGGAAAGCGAAGCCCCCTACTGGCACTTGACCCCTTCCTGGACACAAACGGGATTCTCCGGGCCAACGGAAGATTAGTAAACGCCGACATGACCTACAATGAGTGTCATCCCATCATTCTCCCCGAAAAGGCTAGATTTACTACCCTTTATATAAGGTTTCTACACGAGAGCTTCCTCCATGCGGACCTCCGCCTCCTGCAACAAGCTATGAGGCAGGAATTCTATACCCCCCGACTCAAACCTCAGCTGAAAAAATGTATATTCCAATGTAAAGTCTGCACCATTCATAAGCGACAAACGCAATCCCAAATAATGGCAGCTTTACCCCCCCCCCCCCCCCCCCCCCCCAACGATGCACTTTCGCGCCCCCCTTCACTACTACTGGCGTAGACTTCGCCGGCCCGTTTCACATCAAAGCTTCGATGCTCCGATATCCAACCCTCGTAAAAGGTTATGTGGCCGTTTTCGTTTGCTTCACTACCAAGGCGATCCACCTGGAATTGTGTTCGGATCTCACTAGTAAGGCTTTTCTCGCTGCCTTCGCCAGGTTTGTAGGGCGTCGAGGGTACCCGAAACAAATGATGAGCGACAACGGCACAACATTCATTGGTGCTAAGCGAGCTACCGAAGTAGAGTTCGTCGCCTTCCTCAACGAAGTCTCGACAGATATTGTCCAAAAGTATGCGCCACAAGGCATCGATTGGAAATTTATACCCCCCGGCGCCCCCTACATGGGCGGATTATGGGAATCTGCCGTCAAAAGCTTTAAAACCCATTTTAAAAAGGTTGCCGGAACACACAGCTTCACCTTTGAAGAATTCTCAACTCTATTAATTCGTATCGAGGCCGTTCTCAATTCTCGCCCTATCTCCCCGCTTTCCCAGGACCCAGCGGATCTCACCGCCCTCACACCTGGCCACTTTCTCCGAGGCGCACCCCTCCTCGCCATCCCCGAGCCGAACTATGAACACCTCTCTATGATCAACCGTTGGGACCGGTTGAAAGTTTTACATCACCAGTTCAGCAAGCGCTGGAAGAATGACTATCTCATGGAGTTACACAAGCGTTATCGATGGCAAACCGCTCAGCCTCCCCCTAAAATCGGCGATCTAGTCGTCATCAAGGAAGACAACCTACCCCCTACCGAATGGCGCCTAGGACGCGTGGAAGACACCCATCTAGGAAGAGACGGCCATATCAGAGTAGTCGACGTACGCACCCAAAATGGCGTTTTCACCAGGCCGCTGACAAAATTGTGCTTCCTGCCACCACCAGAGCCCGACTCAGATCCCCATGGTTCCCTATCATCGCCCGAACCAACTACAGTCCACTAAGCTTATCTATCGACACTATTTCAGCACCCAACTGAATCGTCCCGTGTCTCTCACAGGCAGTCCCTAACTCGACGCGTATTCTCAGGCGTAAAACTACCATACATCTATATGCTTTCTTCCGACAGTTGGATCGTCAGCGCCCTCCGGTTCCAACACCCCGACGCTCGCTGTCATCGCAGTGGTTGTGCCCGTGGTCCGCTCGCAACGTAACGAGACAGTGCCGGATTATCGAAAATGCCGATTGTGCATGCGGCATCACGCACTCCTGAGGTGCCCTGTCTTCGCAACTATGCAGCCGCAACAACATACGTTAATCGCTAGGGCACACCAGTACTGTCTAAATTGTTTGGCGCTGTCCCATCGCACCAACGAGTGCACCTCCACCGAACGCTGTCGGGTCTGCGGGCATCCTCACCATACTTTGCTACACCGGGAGACCGGAGGTCGCCAGCCGCCGTACGTCATACCATCACAACAGGCAACTCGTTCTCAACCACGTCATCCGGAGCAGCGCCGTCCCGATCCCGCCGTTCAACATCGCACTGCGCGTCGTCGTCAACAATCTAATGGGCGCGCACCACCCACACATCCAACCCCGCGACCTAGCGTCGGAGACCGTACCATCCGGTGCACGGCCACCGGCTTGCGCACATCCATGTATAAAAAAAAGGTTGGAAAGATCCTGATCCAGGAAGCAGTACGCGCCTTGCAGGAGCTCAAACAGACATTAGGCGCTTAGTGCGCCTAGGCGGCCCAGGATGTTTACGCGGTGTAGGCTGTCATCCGTCCCATTTTATACGTAGCTCTATGAATTTATATATTTAACCCGTACTTGGTATTATATTCGATTATTGAATTGTATCGTATCGAACATCTATGAATTTATATATAACCCGTATCTTGCATTGTATTCGATTATTGACTTATATTTTTTATATTGAATTACCCACAAAATCAATGAATTGTATTTACCCTTAAATTCCCTATTGGGTCTCCTCATGGACGTGTGGCAGCCTCCACCGCGAAAATCCACCAAATTTAATTCGCCGCAAATGCAGGATGGCGATCTGGCATGATCGCCATCTGTCAGAAAACCACCACCTGTGGTTATCAGAATTATTATTATTGTCATTGTCATCTGAAAAAGTTCACACGCTTTTGTAAAAATTTCCTTGTTTTTTATGCAAAACAATACCTTTGATTATTATATATATTTTGCGATCATACGAAGTAACAAGTTTCATACGGTTTCATTGGCATTTTTCTCGATATTGCTTTGTGATATTGCGGTCCTGTACCTATTGTTATTACATCTCAAAAAGCAGTAATTAATCACTAATAAATAAGTGTGTGATATTGAAACGAGTGTTTTCTTCGAGCTGCAATTTTAAACGGATACAAAATTCTTTGACTACCTAAGCCCCATACGCAGAGAATAATACGCCGGGATCATCATCTGCTCAAGTTTCTGATCACTGGAAGGGCGGACAGTGGACAAGGCTGCGTATCATATCCTTTTATCGGCTATCAGGTGTATTTTGCCACACAACTCGGTGCTCACCCGCATACGTATTGATACTTTGCATTGCCATAATCTCCATCGTGTACACAATCCCAGGTAATTTGCTTCATAATATACGACGGTAAGTCCCTCATGTAGTGAAGTAAGAAACGATAGCCTGCTTGCAGCAGTACCGCTTAGCGCACTACCTCCTAAAGCCCATTCTCACCCAGCAGTGGAGAGAGAACACCCCAACTAACCCCACAACGACGATCAGTAGGCTGACTGATTATCTAGGTGTTAATGAGTATTTTAAAGGGGAGTGTGCCTTAGTTCTATAGATGACCGCCTTTTCGAGATATTGCCATAAAAGTGGACCAGGGGTGACTCTATAATGTATTCGTACGATATGGGTATGAGATTAAAGGTATTAATGAGGGTTTTAAAAGGGAGCGCGTGTTCGAGATATCGACCAAAATGTGGACCAGGGTGACCAGAATATCATCTGTCGGGTACCGCTAATTATTTATATATGTAATACCACGAACAGTATTCCTGCCATGATTCCAAGGGCTTTTGATTTCGCCCTGCAGAACTTTTTCATTTTCTTCTTCTTAATATGGTACGTGTCACACCCATTTTACCAATTTTTTTTCTAAAGTTATATTTTGCGTCAATAGGCCAATACAACTACCATGTTTCATCCCTTTTTTCGTATGGTATATAGTTATGGCATTTTTTTAATTTTTAGTAATTTTCGATATCGAAAAAGTAGGCTCGGTCATAGTCGGATTCCGCCCATTTTTAATACGAAGATAAAGTGAGCTCAGATAAGTACGTGAACTAAGTTTAGTAAAGATATATCGATTTTTGCTTTCGTGTTAACGGCCAAGAGCAAGGACAGACGGTCGACTGTGTATAAAAACTGGGCGTGGCTTCAACCGATTTCGCCCATTTTCACAGAAAACAGTTACCGGTATAGGAGATATGCCCTTACCAAATTTCACAAGGATTGGTTTATTTTTGTTCGACTTACGGCATTAAAAGTATCCTAGACAAATGAAAGGAAAAAGGGCGGAGCCACGCCTATTTTGAAAATTTCTTTTATTTTTGTATTTTGTTGCACCATAGCAATTCTGGAGTTAAATGTTGACATAATTTACTTATATACTGTAAAGATATTGAATTTTTTGTTATAATTTGACTTTTAAATTCTTTTTTAAAGTGGGCGTGTTCGTCATCCGATTATGCAAATTTTTATTTAGCACACATATGGTTCATCATGATATCTTCAATGTCTGCCAAATTACAGCTTGCAAAACTTTTAAATTACCTTGTTTTAAAAGTGGGCGGTGTCACGACCATTGCCCAAAATTTTACTAATCTATTTTTCGTCATAAGGTCAACTCACATACCAAGTTTCATCGCTTTATCTGTCTTTGGTAATGAATTATCGCACTATTTCGGTTTTTCGAAATTTTCGATATCGAAAAAGTGAACGTGGTTATAGTCCGATTTCGTGCATTTTAAACAGCGATCTGAGATGAGTGCCCAGGAACTTACATACCAAATTTCATTAAAATACCTCAAAATTTACTCAAGTTATCGTGTTTACGGACGGGCGGACGGACGGACATGGCTAAATGAATTTCTTTTTTCGCACAGATCATTTTGACATATAGAAGTCTATATCTATCTCGAAAGTTTATGCCGTTACGGATTACGTCATGTTACGTTACGTTATGCGAACAAAGTTAATATACTCTGTGAGCTCAGCTCAACTGAGTATAAAAATAGGTAGGTACTTTGAGTGAGGATGCAAATTTTAAAATTTTTTGTGGTCTGCGTGAAATAATTATGACCATGAACCACTTATTTCAACAATATATGACGTAAACGTAAGCTTTCGGTGAAATTTGAAGCCTCTAGCTGATAAAATGGGGCAGTAACATGCCAACCTAATATAAACGCACGCAAGTCATTTTCTGTCAAAAATGTCTCATGCACATATAACTTGTATGAGAACAACCCAAATTGAATTTGCTGCGTGAAAGCCTAACCCGATTTCCAATTTTTGTTCTGCGTGACATTTAGATTTGACGTTTGCACACATGCTTTACATTTTCGCAACGCATGCTTATTTGGGTTAGGGCAAAAAACGCCGGTTGTTTGCGTGCGCTAAAAAAACGCAGTGCGGTTTTATTAGGTTGGCATGTAATTACGAAAAGCTTCGTATCTAAGCAATCGGTTGAGGGGATATATGCTATATATACGGCCGATCTCATCCATTTCTTCAGGCAACAACATGTACAATATACGAAAGCATTTGATGAAGTTTGAAGCTTCAGTCTGATAAATTGAGGAAGATATGAGAAAGATCCTCTTTTATGAAAAATCGGTTGTATGCTATAGTGGTCCGACCCGGTCGGTTCCGACAAATGTCTAATCGGACACCAAAATATACCCGCTCACCAAATTTTATCAAGATATCTGAAAAATTGAGAGACTAGTTTGAATACAAACAGACATACGGACAGACGGAGATGGCTAAATCAACTCAGCTCTTCATCCTGATTGTTTCGGTATACTTATTGGTGGGTCTATCTATTTTTCTTTAAGGACTTACAATTTTGATATTCGCGACAAAGTTAATATACCATTTCATTTTCATGAAAGGTATAATTAAAAGGACCACGACACCATTCGCAAGAGAAGCACGGCCTATATCTATTCGACTAAAGTTAGTTGAGGGCAACTCTATAGCAAAGCATGACTTTCTTAATTCAAGTCAAAAAATATAGGGCGTCAATATAAGGGTGTTAGTACCACGATCGCGAATCCGAAAACGGAAATCAGAAATGTTGCGTCTATCAAAAATATTCCTTTGCACACAATTTTTTCCCGTGTACAACAATATTACAACAACTACACGAAACGTCCCAATTTCATTTGCAAATATCTCTTCACAGACGAAAACGTTTAGTTTCCGTTTTCAGAGTCCTGATACTGGGTTCAAAATATGTTTTCAAACCTTCCTCTTGACATTTCTAAGATCATGTGCAAGGCCTATTACATTAGACTCACAAAGGGGCTCATATGTGTGAAGAGAGAAGACTTAAGGCTCACGATGGGCACACTAACAGGACACTGCTTTCTGGCGTCACATGCTTATAAGTTGGGCCTCGTCACGTGAATAGCAGGTACAGGAAGTGCGAGGTGCAAGAAGAAACGTTTGAGCACATTCTCTGTTCGTGTCCTGCGCTCGCCAGGTTAAGGCACAAGCTATTAGGGGCGGCAAAGTTGCCAGATTTCGAAGCAGCAATTAAGCCGGGTCCTAGAAAACTGCTAGTATTTGCCAAAAGGGCGGAATTATTCTATAACATAAGCCCTGGCACCTGATTGGGGTTCTTCCGTTTGGTCGTCCAACAAATTCTGGTAACACTATGGACACATTTAGTCTAGGTGAGGTCTTTATTGACCGGACATGTATTAAGAGTGTCATGCTGTCGTATAGACTTACCTAGTAGGCAAGTATTAAAAAAATACCCGCGTCTGATTTTTTAGGCAATTGCCCTACAAAAGTTGTTAGCTTTTGCAAATAAAATAAACAGTTAATAGTGCACGTTAGGAAACAATTTATAGTTAGCTTGTTCCTAGCTTCTTTCCCTGCTGGGTACCTATGCAAATAATATTTCTCGCAAAATAATATAGAACCAAGGCATTTAGTTAAATCTTCTTCATGAAATATAAATGAAGAAATTTCGATTTGATTCTCGCACTTCGATGTTCTGCTTTAACTCGAGCTAAGCTTTGTTTAGACTATTTTGGCTGAATCCTTTATGGTGCAGCACTACACCATTCTTTTTTAAATATATAGCGACCTCGTGCATTCAAACATTCATCTTCCTTTTTTATCCGTACGTCATGCGAAACAGCCACATATGATTCATTTAAGCAAAACTTAGGCACACTGTACAGTGGCGGCACTGCTAGAGGACTTTTTCCTTGAATGATTCCAGAGCTGGTGTCTGGAACTAGGGGTTGCCAATGCTTAGCTGGTTAAATTAAAAGGATCTGCCACAAGTAGGGGAGGTTGACAGTTCAAATCCTGTGCCATCGTCAGAAGTATCACTGTAAGAAACCTCCTTTCCAACGTCTCCGATGGAGCTGGTGGTGTTGGTCGAAGTAATTTTACATAACCATATACATATGTTTTGTGGGAAACCAAATTCAGACAAAGAGACATATAGACAACTCCTTCTCGTGCCATCAAAAGTGGTTTTAAAATCGACGAAGAGCAAGCTTGGTTGCTAGTCGCACCGTTCTGCAGTGTTTATACACTCTTCTCGTTGCACTCGAACTCTACGCAGTCTGCACACAGCGTTTGATTTATGCTGAGTTAAATATTATTGCTTTGATGTGGATTTAGACAAAATACTCATGTGTTGACCTAAACAACAGCCTTTTCCTGTACAGTATTTTTGGATGTAAAACTATCGTACCCGTCCTGCTAAATAGTGCAAAAGCATGGGCCAAGACAACTTCAGACAAAGAAGCTCTGGGGGTGCTAGGTAGACAAATTTTTATAAAAATTTACGGACTTCTGCGCGTTGGCGACGGCGAGTACCGAGGAAGATTTTATGATGAGCTGTATGAGCCTACGCAGACATCAACATAGTTCAGCGACTTAAAACGCAGCGGTTACGCTGGCTAGGCATTGTTATGCGATGATGCTCCGGTTAAGAAAGTACTTTTGACGGAGCACACCTATTGAAGCAGAAAAAGAGCGCGGCCCCACTCCACTTGAAAAACAAGGTAGAAACGATATAAATTTCCATGATGTGACCAACTGGCTAGTTAACTCATATGAGAAGCGACTTGGATGGTCATAATCGCTTAAGCTGTTAGGGCCAATTAAGTATGTAAGTAAGACAATCGGTAGCGTACATTTGTGTTGCCTCAGTCCATTTCGCTTCCCACGGCAGCCGGTTCTATGTACCGTAGCGACTCGGACTGTCATTTCAGTTAATTTTTTGCGTCCTCCCAACAAGTTGTCATCCTCCAAGCAGATCCTTGCAGTGGGACTGCTACATATTTCCCTGCTTCGGGAAGTTATTGAGCCTAATTCGGGTCCAGAACCTTGTTCCGGTTCAGAGAAATGGATTTGTTGTGTGTGCCGGAAATTAGTCTTTTTTTAGGATGGTCACACTCATACCAGTGTGTCACGTGCAAAGGATGGTTGCATCGCGCGGGGTGCTCTGGGCTTGATTAAACTACTCTTCGGTATCTTTACAATTATAGTTCTAACACTTAGCTTTGTTCCTTCTACTTAGCACTGCAGTAGCCATCTTCGTTGTTTTCTCGATTCCTGTCTTGCGTTAGCTACGTTTGTTGTGCTGTTCGTCAAAAAAGGGTGATCCTATATGAGGCCCTGAACTACTTCACATTCCTTAATATGAGTTCGGGTAATATTCCCCTAATGAATCTTCAGAGAATGAAATAGAAAACACAATTATTTTTCTAAAACTTTATATTTTATGTTCCAAGATTGAAATTTGCTTAGTTCTTTCCTAAGCTCGATTTGATCTGTCCTTATAGGGATAAAGGACTTCAGACTTATTCCAGTGGAGGAACTATTCCATCTGGGGCCCGTGGCAAATTTGTTTGACCCTAATGAATTTACAATAGACCAAATAGCCAAGTTACCAAACCTGCCTTGTTTCATAGACTTTCTTAAATAGGTTTTTATCAAATTTAGTTTTGAAAATTATCGGTACTAGCTGTAGCCACAGGAATTGTAAAACAAAAAAACAGTAATGCAGTGTATAATTCAGGAAAGCTCCAAGACATAAGGTGATTTTTTATTATTAATAAATAGAGACCTTTTCGGCTACATGACGATTTTTCTATTTCGTCTCTGAAAGTGGACCGAAATCTAAGAATTTATCTGGAAAATATTTCAAATATTTTTTTTATATATCTCAACAAATTCTATAGCTTTTTTTAATAGATCAGTGTCATTTAAAACTTTTAAAAGGGTAGGCTGCAAAACACTGAAAATTGAAACAATTTCATTCATTGTAATGAAACATGATCTCAGTTGGTTTATAATTACGCCCAACACTCGATAAAATATGTTCACTTTGAATAAAGTTTCCAGATCTTGGAGACGCTGATCTTTCAAAATGGCATTTTACCTTCCTCTGACGAGTTTTAGAAAATTCAGAAGTGATGGACCATTTTTCTGCTACACTATTTGCTTGCATTTTAAATTTTCAAATTAATGTCGACACCTTTCCAATTCGTCTAGACAAATTTTCAAACGTATTAAGGCATGTCATTAACTTGAAGTTTTCTTCTGGCCTTTAGTTATCACACTTTGGGGTTTAATCAGATTTATAAGTTCTTATTAAAACCCAAAGTGTGATAACTAAAGGCCAGAATAAAACTTGAAGTTAATGAAATTTGTCTAGACTGGAAAGGTGTCGACATTAATTTGAAAATTTAAAATGGAAACAAATAGTGTAGCAGAAAAATGGTCCATCACTTCTGAATTTTATAAAACTCGTCAGAGGAAGGTAAAATGCCATTTTGATAAGCTTTGCAAAGGGCAGCGTCTCCAAGATCTGGAAACTTTATTCAAAGTGAATATATTTTATATATAATTTTCAAATAAAATAAAATATTCAGGTACAATATAAAAAAAATATTTTTGAGCCTTTTGGCCCGGGGCCCTCATGGGACGGGTGCCCATGGCATTTTTCCAACCCTGCAAACTTATTGTTACGCCAATGACTTATTCCCACTTTGGTTAGGGCCCGCAACATCTGTGAAGTCTAGGAAAATTTTTTATGATCGCCATCTCGTAGAAAACATTGGAACATTTAAATCTTTCCCCTTTTGTTTCTACAGTCAAGATTCGAAATAGAATGCGGCTTTTTTTGTCCATACTAACAACAACTGCAAAATTAACTTCACTGATGTGTTTTTAATTGTATTTATTGTTCACTTATGTAGTTCAATTCACTTTTCTATATTCTGTTTGCTTTTGTGTGCGATGACAATCGAATTTATGGCCAAATGAAAGTTGTGCCACTGTTCATTCCATTTCCATAGGGGGCTTCACCCTATTTTACCATATTTCTTTACTTGCATGCACCAACTAATTACAAATTTTGCAAAATTGCTTTCCGGTGTCATTGTCATTGTTTTTAGGTGAATGTGAATGTTGTGAATTTATGAGTATAAGTAAAAACGCTATAGGGCTTGTGGTTTTCTATTGCACTTTCAGTTTTTGCTCTAAACTACGATTTTTCAAATCATTTATTTGTTGTTAATGATTATGTCGCACATATTCTTAGAGATAAACGATGTGTAAAGTCGGTGGTGTTTGTTTTGGAAAAACAGTGAATATGTAGTTAACAACTCATAGTTTTTTATAGCTAAGCATGTATGTCTACTTAATAGCGAAATTTTGCTGAGTCAGTACTTAATGAGCAGACATAATAAATTATTATGTGAAATAGAAAAGACGAGAATCGAATAGCATTTATGTCAAGCATAAACTTTTTTAAAGTGCGTAGTCAAAAAGAATAATAATCGTTGTTAGAAATTTTATTAACTCTTTAAAAACCTTCACTTATGAGCAAATCAATTTTCGCCCTTGACGCTCACCAAAACCTTTAGGTTAGGTTAGGTTGAACTGGTAAATAAAGACCTCACATAGGCTGAATGTGTCCATAGTGCTACCAAAATCATGTGCCAGGACTTATGTGATAGAACAACTCCGTCCTCTTGGCAAATACTGTAAGTTTTCTAGGACTTAGCTTAATATCTGGAGCTTTGATATGGCGAACGAAGGGCACGAACACAGGACGTGATCAACCGTTTACCCCTGCAGCTCGCATTTGCTTAATCTGCTCTTACGGACGAGGTCTAACTTATAAGCATGTGCGACCAGAAGGCAGTGTACAGTTCGTATGCCCATCGCGAGCCTTTAGTCTTCTCTCTTCAGAAATATGAGCCATTTTGTAATCTTATATTGTAGGATGCCCATGATCTTAGGAATTCTGCAAAGCCGCGCTTGTGCCCACGCTTTACTTGCTTTGTGGGTCATATGCAGCTCCTGTTTCCTTTTAATTTCTCCCAAACGAACTGGGACATCTACCATCAATTCGGCGTGTGCTGCACCCTACTTCGCCAATTTACCGGCCTTTTCGTTACCTTCTATCCCTTTTTGACTGGAAAGCCAGTAAGATGTATGGTGCGGCCTGAGCGAAATTTGTTCAATGCTTCTATGCATGCCAAGCGGCTGCCGCGGTGTGCTGGTAGCGTGCCTCGCCTACCACACCGAAGATCCTGGGTATACGCCACAATAAACCAATATCAAAAGTTTATATTGAATAACGCCATATCTCAGCATTTGGTTGAAAAACGCTCTATTTTAGAATTCGGTTGAACATAGCCCTTTCTCAGAATTTGTATCATAAACAGCAAATGTCAAAATGTTGTTGTTGTTGTTGTAGCAGTGCTGCGCCCCACCTAATAGTTGCGACCGATCACAAATTGTCATCAATATCCTCTAACGGGAGTCCCAAGAAACTTGCTGTTTCAACAGGGGTGGACCATAATGGAAGGGGTGTTAGAGGCGTTGGTTCCACATTGCAATTAAAGAGATGGTTGGTGTCAAGTGGGACACATTGCAAGCGGGGCATACATGTTGTGTGTCGGGGTTGATTCTGGATAGGTAAGAGTTTATCCTGTTACAATATCCAGAAAGAAGTAGAGCTAGAGTGACTTGCGTTTCCCTGGGGAGTATGCTTTCCTCTTCCGCAAGTTTTGGCTACTGTTCTTTGAGTACTGGATTCACCGGGCAATTCCTGGCATTAAGGTCCGACGCCTGTTTGTGGAGTATGTGGTAATAAGCGTTTCTTTGTCTTTTCCCCAAGTACTGGCAGCAAGGGATTTGAGGATTTTATTACGGCTCTGGATTTTTGGAACAATTGCGGCTGAGTGCTCACCAAAATGTAGATCATGATCAAACGTCACACCCAAGATTTTGGGGTGTAGGACAGTCGGTAGCGTAGTGCTGTCGACGTGAATGTTCAAAATGGTCGACATTTGGGACGTCCATGTTGTAAATAAGGTCGCGGAGGATTTAGTCGGTGATAGTGCCAGGTTTCGCGAGGCGAAAAAACTGGAGAGATCAGGGAGGTAGCTGTTCATTCTGTTGCAAAGCTCATCGATCTGCGGGCCTGGGCCTGTGGCCATTATTGTGCAGTCATCGGCGTAGGAAACGATAGTAACTCCTTATGGTGGTGAAGGTAGCTTAGATATGTAGACATTAAACAAAAGTGGGGATAGGACACCGCCCTGTGGCACCCCTTGTTTAATTCTTCTTGGTTTTGATGGTTCATTTCTAAATTGCACCGATGCCTGCCGACCACCAAGATAATTTGCGGTCCACCTTTTAAGACATGGCGGAAGGAAGGGTAGACCCTTCCAGGTCTTGCAGTAACGTGCCATGGTTGATCTTATCAAAAGCTTTTGATAGGTCTAGCGCAACGAGTTCTGTTCTATGGTGGGGGTTTTGATTTAAACCGCAATTTATCTGGGTGCTGATGGCATTTAGCGCGGTGGTGGTGATATGGGGTTTTCTGAAGCCATGCTGATGACAGGCTAGCTGCAAATTTGCTTAGAAGTAGGAGAGCAAAATGGCTTCAAGCGTCTTGTCTACTGGCGATAGGAGAGATATCGGGCGATATGACTCTCCTATGTTAGCTGGTTTCCCAGGCTTTAGCAGCGGTACCACCTTGGCCATTTTGTATTTTTCGGATATGAAAAAGGTGGAAAGAGATAGGTTGAAGACATGTGCTAAATATTTGAAACCCTCTTTCCCTAGGCTTTTAAGCATCGGCATGGCTATGCCGTCTGGGCCCACCGCTTTGGATGGTTTAGCATGACCGATGGCATCCTCAACCTCTTTGGCGGTCATGGTAATTGGTGACGCGCCGCGTCCTCCGTCTATCTTTGTCGACCGTAGAATGCATTATATATTGTCGGCAGAAAGCGCTCGCGCATTTTTTCGCATCCGACAGCGCTTTATCGTCAAAGGTGATGGAAACTTTGTCATTGTGTATAGACGGATTAGATAGGGATTTTACGGTGGACCAAAGTTTGCCTACACTGGCAGAGAGGTTACAATCGCTTAGGTGCTCCTCCCATTTCGCCCGCTTGTGTTCATCCACAAGCAATCTGATGCGTTGGTTTATATCCCTTATTTGGGGGTCACCGGGATCGAGCTGTCTTATAAGGTTACGTTCTCTCGATAAATTTGCGGCCTCCGCCGGGAAGTGTGACCGAATTTTGGGAATTCTACCGGCGGGAATGAAACGAGTCGAGGCGGATTCAATGACCTTGCGGAAAGCACGCTCTCCTTGGCGGGCATCACTCGGGATAGGGAGGGTAGCAAAGCGGTTGTCTGTAAATGATTTGTATTCGTCCCACTTTCCTTTTTTAAAGTTTTTCTGTGATGATGAAGTCGGCGGTACGCTCGAGAGAAATAAGTATAGGCAGGTGGTTGGATGCCAATGTTACCATCGGCTGCCAGCTGACGCAGTTTACGAGTTCTGCGCTCACGATTGAAATTTCAGGCGAACTGTCACAGCTTCCTACCATACGTGTGGGGGCGTTTCCGTTTATTGTGCAGAACTTCGTTTCTTCTATTTGATCCGCCAAAATCTCACCCTTACTGTCCGCCCGCAAGTTTGAATGCTATAGATCGTGATGGGCATTTAAATCGCCTAAGATAATGCGATTTTGCCAGTGAGTAAGGCGCTGATATTAGGGCGGTATCCACTGGGGCAAGAGGTGACAAAATGCATTGCTAGGGCGTTTTTGAAACAAAATCTGAGATCGGACTATCTTGAACCGAATTCTGAGACAGGGCATTTTTGAAACGAATCCTGAAAAATAGCCTTACCCAAACGTTTTCTGAGACAGCTCGTTATTGAAAAATCAGCCAACATAGGGCGATATTCCGCTCAGTAGTCAATATACTTAGGGTACTCACAGTCCCCTTTTAAAGTTAAAATGATCAAATTGCGCCTCGTTATCATATAGGAACTGTGAGCACCCTTTCACCTATTTTAAGTAATTATTTTTTAGTAAACTATGAAAATGGTAATACTTCACGATTATTAGTTTAAAATTACACGAGTAACTATAGCGTTCTAAGGAATTTTTATCACACTACTTTTGCAGAATCTACGATTGGGATGGATATTTTTTTTTCAAATCAGTGGATAGCAGGATGTATTGTGTACCTTCAAAGCCGACATGCCAACCGTTTTTGGCCTCAGAGTCTCCTCAGTATGTTAACCTCCATACAAAAGATAAATTTGGGAACATGCACTCGAACTCGGCTAGTCATTTTTGTTCGATATATTCCTTTCTACATGTAGAACCACATGTGGAATGCGAGCAGCAACTTCTATTGATATGTACTACCCAATAAGGTCTTGAAGTTTTCTTCATAATAGATTACGCATTTAGGAGCAACCCTAAAAAAAGTGTCCTTTCCTTTTACCGCGAAATCTAGCCGTGACCGCTTTACTTTGAAAGCTCGAAACCTCTGGTTCTCTTGCCATTGTTTACACCGATGCCACAGCCATAAAAGAGACACTGGCGTATCTTCAAGAAGACCACAACCTGAAATCAACCAAGGAGGAACAGCTGTCCAGAGTCTTTTTAGGACATGATCCTCTAAATAATTTTTAAAGAAAATGGACGTCATAGGGCTTATTTCATTTCGAAGAGCAAAGGAGACCCCAAACCTAAATCGCGTTACTACACACTGTGAAGGAAAATGACGGAGAGCTTAATTTAGCGATGCCTTACGGCAGTCATGGAAAGTGGAGGTGAACTACTCCATCGACATGATTGTTCCGATTGTGTTAACGGACAGAGGAACAGACGGACGAACGGACATGGCTCAATAAAAATTTTTTTCGGTACTGATGATTTTGATATATGGAAGTCTATATCTATCTCGATTCCTTTATACCTGTACAACCAACCGTTATCCAATTAATGTTATAATATCCTGTGTACAAGTACAGCTGGGTATAACGAACAAGTAGGGATGTCTAAATTCGGATGCAATCGAACACAATATACTCAGCCTGAGTTTCAATGGTACAGTTCATTTCAGATAAATTACTTTTTCAAATTTTGTTACAAGGGATTTGTTTTTTTTTGAGGCTCTAGAAATGTTGCGTAATGCTTGATCGGAGTAGGGGCGTGGCACCGCCTATTGACAAAAATGTATCCCAATTGTTAAAAATAAAATAAATATAAGGCGCGATAACCTCCGCAGAGATCTAAGGCAGAGCTTCTCTTCCAATTTGCGTCGTGCTCCTCTTGATTTTCCCTACTAATTGGCCGGACGGGACCTACATGTTTTATGCCGACTCCGAACGGCATCTGCTAGACAGATGACTTTTCACTGGGAGCTTTTGATGGCAGAAATACACCCGGAGCGCTTGCCAAACACTGCCGAAGGGCGACCCCGCTTAGAAAAATTTTCTTCTAAATGAAAAAACTTATTTCTAAAATTTTGATGTTGCTTTGCCCGGGGTGCGAACCCAGGGCATACGGTGTGGCAGGTGGAGCACGCTACCATCACGCCACGGTGGCCGCCAAATTCCCAATTGTTACTTACAATAAAACTTGGTAAGTGAAATATCATTGATACAAAACTATTTTTCGCTTAGACGTAGCTTATTGTTCTAAATCACGACCCTTTAAAACATTTTTTATATAAAAGTGGGCGCACATTTTAAATGATCCCGTCCAGTTTCACTAGAAATATTACCTGCTAGAAGGAAAATATGTGTACGCAATCTTATTACGATCCCTTGATTTTTCTTCGAGTTATGGCTCCCGAAACATATAAAATTGCTTTGTCATAAAAAGGGCGGTGCCCCGCCCACTTTAAAAAATTTGAACTTCTTTCTTATTTCTTGTTATATCTCCGCCATTGATATAAATTTTGCAAAGATATAACTTATTTTATTCATCCACGACCTTTTTAAAAATCTTTCCTTAATAGTAAAAGGGTTTTGATTTATGATTAATGATATTTGTAACATTGATTTTATCACAAATGGACGGGGCCACGCCCATTTTCAAATTTTTATCAAGAATCTCAATATCAGTCAACGCGTTTGTGAATGTATGTTACAATTGGGCGTGGTTATCATCTGATTTCGTTCTTTTTAAATAGTGATGAGAGATGAGTGTCAGGAAACCCATATACAAAATTTCAGTAAGATACCTCAATATTTACTAAAGTTATCGTGTGCGCAGACTGACGGACGGACAGCGAACAGATGCACGGCCATGGCTAAATCAATTCCTTTTTTTATTCTGAGCGTTTTGATATAAGGAAGTCTATATTTATCTCGATTCTTTATTTTACTATGCGCAATGATTAGATGTTCACAAATTGGCGCAGTGGCCACAAATGGGTTAAAACAATGCTCTTTCTACAAGGGTAAATTTAGATGAAGAGGAGTTTATTGAATTTATTTGCATTTAAATTGCAAAAAAGCATGAACATCTAATAGATTTTTGCTAAGGACGGCAGCGTTGATTTCAGTGTGATTGAAACGCTTGTTGATATTTGAATATTTTAATATATTTGGGAAATGTGAAATATTCGTCTTATCTCACCTTTAAATGAAGTCCATTAACAGCAATGTATTTTACTTTCGCCAGATTTTAGAGATTTTAGCACAGAGAAAAAAAAATCCAGGCGATGCTTTGGAAACTTTAGCGGTAAACCAGAGTTAGACATATCTATGAATACCACAATGCGGGTTCAAATTTTGTATTTTTTATTTTTTTCAATTGATACTTAGTTTGCTGGCTGGTGCACTTCCTGTATGGTTGCACATCATGCTGATATTGCCGTTGTTATTATTAACACATTTTTTTTTTTTTGTTTTCAAACAAAATACCCTGTAGTGATGCTGTAGCTGGTAGTACAAACTCAACTGAAAATGCAAAATACGGGTGTGTCAGTAGAATTTGCAGGGTTTTTGTACAGTCTTTTGTTGTGCTTTTGTCTTCCTACCGCATAGCAGGCAGTGCAGCATACAGAGTTTATTTGTAAAGTCGTCAGACGAACTTGGAACTTATGACCTTACACAGAATGACTCAATGCATAATTAAATATCTTCCGGTGTGCAATGAGACAACAATTTAAGTTAGGCAAAGGAAACTGGTGATATTAGAGTTAGTAGCATGTATGCGGAACAGGACAAAGGCGAGCACAAAAGAGGGTGAGCGCATTCACACGCACACATACTCGTACATGCAAAGCGTTCCACAAGGCAAGAAAAGCAGCAGCAAAATTTTTACCTTAAATGCAAACAAATCACTTTCATTCGCTCGTCATGGAATCAGCGGAAACATCCGCTAAAATGAGTGCAGGAAACTTTGTAATGAAATAAACAAAAATCGTTAAAACAAATTATGATGAAGAAATAGTCATGTCGCCGTTAAGAATTTATAATTTTTTTTTTTGGGCTGTGTAATAACTTTCTTTCATACGCTTTGTGCTATGCCTTTGTATGCGCTGATACATTTTTAATATGACAACTGCAGAATACCGCATACTGCACAGCATACAGATCGCTACTGTAGCTCCATTATATGAAGATGTAAAAACAACGAATATTTACGCGCAAAATATTATTTTATTCATAAAATTGCAAACGAAAATGATAACAAGTACTAAAAAGTGTTAAAATTAAACAAAAATCACGGAAAATCTGTACAAATTGACAGCAACAGGAAAGCTAAGAAGTTATATAAACAAAATTGCAACAAAGCGTGCCGTTTATTTGAAAGCATTCATGAACGTTATAATACCCAGTGGGGAAAGAAAAATTATGTAATAATAAGTTGTGTGTATCTACTATACTGCTGAGATATATTTTTAAGGGTGGGAATATTCATGCAAAAACACGGGAAGACCCAGCAGTTGTCATCGCTGCATTGTCCTTTAGACTAAGTGGCTTCTATAATGTATGCAGAAAAAATTAAAACTGTTAAATAAGTTAGTGTAAAGAAAGCCTCGCTGCTATACATAGGAGTTTTACAAAAACATCCAAACAATCTTGGAGTAACAAAATAGAGCTAATTTCACCTTTATGCGCTTTTGGTAGTACGAACCAGCAGTTCTTTTAAAAAGCTATGCTCATATAATAACTCCAAAGATTATTCGTTGAGTTCTTTCGGGGTTTTTGCTAGTATGCAATAATTTTAAACCTTTAAGAGGTTTTTGGCTCAAACTTGACCCACACGAGGAAGAAAATCGTTCTTTCCGCTTTCTGTTCGTATTCGTCCGGAAAATTAAGATTACACGTTCCTAAGGTTTTGGTTTTACTTTTCTTGTGTTTCTGATTTTCTTCTTTTTTTCTTGAACAATCGGTTGTATGGGATATATTATATATATGACCGACCTTGAATATTTTATCAGACAACAATGAACGTCTTATGTATAATCATCCTATGAAGTTTCAATCTTATAGCAATGAGGGATAAATGACAAAACCCTCTTTTCAAATATCTGTTGTATGGGGGATATATGCTCTGGTGGTCCGTTCTGGTCGGTTCCGACAAATAATCTATCGGACACTAGAATATACCAGCTCACCGAATTTCTCAAAATATCTCAAAAAGGGAGGGACAAGTTTGCGTTCAAACAGATATACAGATGGACGGACGGACAGACAGATGGACATGGCTAAATCAACTCAGCTCTTCATTGCGATTGATGGTTCTATCTCTTATTATTTTTGATGACGTACAATTTTGAGATTCGTGACAAACTTGATATATCATTTCAGTTTCATGAAAGGTATAACAATTCTTCTATATTTTGTTTTAAAAGATTATTACAAATTTTGACGGCGCATGAAAATTCGGGAATATTGTAGAAAAAATAGGTAATATATAAAAATTATCCCATTATCGCCAAGGCATACATATATGTGTATGTATACTGCGCGTGGAGGGATTGCGAGATGGAGGGCACTTATTACCAGGAACCTCGTAACAACCAAGTATCAGTATCAGTGTTTGAGGGTGGTTTTCTATAAACATGCAGTAACCTTCAACTCTATGTTAGATCCGGTCAAATGTGAAACAAGAAGATACCTTTCTGAATCCAACCTATTATGTCAAATTCCGGTCATGTTATTTATCGCCAGAGCAAATGATAAGAGTGCTGTAGTTCCTAGCCGGTCGTATTTGGCAAGAATATGGAGACGAGTTTAGTAATATGTAAGGCGATCAGCTAGTTGTCTTCAAGTTTGCAAACACTGCCGTACCTAATCTAGCCTTTTTTCTCTATGGGACATGCAAACATCTAAATATACATATTTTGAATTTTGATATACATATAGTAGAAGAAAGAAAATAAAATTTTTTATAAACTTTTACGCAGCCAGTGTATGCGCATATACTAATATATATAAATATTAACAGATATACAGGATGCTACAGGAACGGTTAAACATTTTATTAACAAATTTTGCTTCTTAAGCTTTCTGCTATTGGCAGAGTAGAACATTCACATACAAAATTTTAAGAAACATTTTTAGAAACATTCATACTATAAAAAGAATGCTTTACATGTAGCAAAAGTTGAAAGCAAATTAATAAAAAACAAGTAAAGGTGTCTAAGTTCGGGTGAAACCGAACATTATATACTCAGCGTGAGCTTCAATTGCACATTTCATTTCAGATAAATTATTTTTGTACATAACACGTGGCACCGCCCCTTTAAAAAAAATGTCACCCCATTTCCTCTTACAATAAAACTTGAAAGGTAAAATATCATTGATATCATTGATTCAAAACAATTTTTTGTTAAATTATAGCTTATTATTCTAGTCTACGACCCTTTTAAATTTGTTTTGTATCTAAGTTGCCGTGGGTTTTAACCAATCCCTTCCATTTATACTAGAAATATTTTCTACTACAGGGAAAATTTGTGTACCCAATATTATTACGATCCTTTAATTTTTCTTCGAGTTATGGCTCCCGAAACATAGAAAATTGCTTAGTCATAAAAGGGGCGGTTCTACGCCCATTTTTAAAAGTTTGAAGCTTTTCCTACTTACTGTTATAAATCCACTTGGGAAATGAAATACCATTGATATAAAGCTCTTTTTTTGCAAAGATATAGCTTATTTTATTTATAAAAATCTTTTATGTAAAAGTGGGCGTGGTCCTTAACCGATTTCGTTAGTTTTTCTTCAAAGCGTTCTTTAAAGCAAAGGCAACCTCTCTGCCGAATTTTGTCACGATAGCTTTAAGGATTTTTGATTTATGATTAATAATATTTGTAAAATTTATTTTATCACAAGTGAGCGGAGCCACACCCATTTTAATTTTTTTTTCAAATTTTTATCAAGGGTCTCAATATCAGTCCACATGTAAAGTTTCATTATTCTGGGTGTATTATTTACTAAATAATCAGGGTTTTTGAGTTTTTCAAAATGTTATATAAATAAAAAGTGGGCGTGGTTATCATCCGATTTTGCTCATTTTCATTCTGGGCTTAACTAGACTGTACCAAATATGGTGAAAATATCTCAATAGTTACTTAAGTTATCGTGTCAGCGGACAGACGGAAGGACGGACGGACATGGCTCAATCAAATTTTTTTCGACACTGATGATTTTGATATATGGAAATCTATATCTATCTCGATTCCTTTATACCTGTACAACCAATCGTTATCCAACTAATGTGCAAAGCACGCTGAGTATAACAAAATGCAAGGCGCGATAACCTCCAAAGAGATATTAGGCCGAGCTTCTCTTCCAGTCTGCGTCGAGGTCCCTTTAATTTTTCCTACCGATTGGCGGGACGGACCTACATGTTTTGTGCCGACTCACTGCCAAATAACTACCAAGGGGCGACCCCGCATAGAACAACTTTTTTGAAATTGAAAAAATTTTCTTCTAAATTTCCTTATAATTAAGGTACTAATAAACGATATTTTCCAGTCTGGCCGCTTCACTAGTTCAATAGTTTGAGTGAAATTATCACATGAAAATTTTGGCCTTGATTGAATACTGTTAAGGGACGTCGCATATTCGTTAAATCTGAAGCTTTGATGTGTGAGTCTTCATATGCACCTTTGTTGTGTGAGTCTTGCTTGAGCCAACTTGAAAAGCGGAGCCATAGGACACCCCTTTTTTTTTGCATAATTGTAATATAAATATTTTTGCAGCTAATCAAAAAAAAAAAAACAGTCCCCCGAGAACTTTTTCAAAAAATGCTATTTTAAGAATTTTTTTTGTTACTTTTTAAATATAAACGAGCTCTAGGCCAAATATTTGTATATTCTTAATAAAACACAATACGTGAATTTTTGATATACAATTATATTATTTAATTTGTCGATATTTCGACTTCAATCTGAAGTCGACATATTGCATTCAAAAATTCCTGATGATGACTTTAGACTGAAGTCGAAATATCGACAAATTAAATAATATAATTGTATATCAAAAATTCACGTATTGTGTTTTATTAAGAATATACAAATATTTGGCCTATAGCTCGTTTATATTTAAAAAGTTATAATTCAAAGGCCGTAAACAACAAAAATAATTTTTTTTGTTAATTTCTGTGAAGTTACCTAAAAACATTACACGAAGCGGATATCAATTCTATCAAAATTAATACCTTTTTATATTATTATGTAATCATTAAACCCAGTTTTTATGTTAGTTCGAATATCCGTCACCGTCAAACAGAAGTACTTGCGATTTTGCAGCCAGCAAATCACTCGACGCTCGGAACAGAACTGACAAGGTCTGTCAATCTTCTATGACAGCCATGTAAAGCAATATAAGTGCTAACAGCGCCATACACTAACTCTAACATAGTAGAGACATGCAAGCGACTTTTAGCGGCGTTAACAGAAACTCTAGAAATATCCACTATCTCGGTAAGCTGACACCCTTCAACCGTTTTTAATCGGAGCAAAAATGTATGCTTGAAAATTTACACCTAACTATTACTGCTTGGAGAACTAAGACTGCATATTACAAAGACCGCCCTAATATATGTATATATGGGGTATTCCATCCGATTTCGACCAATTTTGAACCCGACCCATTTAGAATTGGCTGAAAGTTTTTCTTCTTTTTCTAGCTTACAAAAGACGTTTTTCAGAAGTTTTTCAAATTTTTTCATTCAACTCAAAAAAATTATGAATTTTTAAAAAAACACCGTGTTTGTTTTCAAAATGCTATAACTTTTTCAAAAATTCACCGTTCGGGATCTTTTTTTTTTTAATTTGTTTTTAAATGTTCTTTTCGGAAAAGATTCAAAAAAATGTTTAAAGTTTTTTTTTGTAATTTTTCAGTTTTTCGAGATTTTTCGAATTTCGCCCTTTTTATTTACATTTAAAAACATATTTAAAAAAAAAAAAATAATCCAAAACGGTCAATTTTTGAAAAAGTTATAGCAGTTTGAAAAAAATACCGTTTTGTTTTTAAATATTTAAAACTTATTTTGAGTTGGACCGTTTTTTTCAAAATATTTAAAACTTATTTTGAGTTGGAGAACGGTGTTTTTTTCAACATGCTATCACTTTTTCAAAAATTGACCGTTTGGGATCATTTTTTTTTTAAATATGTTTTTAAATGTACTTTTCGGAAAAAATACAAAAAAAATTTTTAATTTTTTTTTTTCAATTAAATAAAAAAAAAAAAAAATTCTCCGCCCACTCCGGGATTAGTGGGGATGATTGCAGAATTGATTGAAGTTTTTATGAGAAAAAAGGGCGAAATTCGAAAAATCTCGAAAAACTGAAAAATTACAAAAAAAAACTTTAAAAATTTTTTTGAATTTTTTCCGAAAAGTACATTTAAAAACAAATTTTTTAAAAAAAAAGATCCCAAACGGTCAATTTTTGAAAAAGTTATAGCATTTTGAAAACAAACACGGTGTTTTTTAAAAATTCATAACTTTTTTTGAGTTGGATGAAAAAATTTGAAAAACTTCTGAAAAACGTCTTTCGTAAGCTAGAAAAAGAAGAAAAACTTTCAGCCAATTCTAAAGGGGTCGGGTTCAAAATTGGTCGAAATGGGATGGAATACCCCATATATATGTGCGTAATATTTATTTTAAATTTCGTAGACTAGACTGTATTCAAAGCTCAAGTTATCTAGCTTTTCGTGAAGTTAATAAAAAAATCAGGAGGGAAATTGCAAAATTTTTCTTTACGTTCCATTGTCACGGTAAAAATTGTATCTTATTCGAAGATAAGACCCGGTTCTTTAGTGCGAGTTTAAACTGCAGTTAAAGTTTTCTAGAGTTTAAATCTACCATTTCGGCCGCTTAAGCTCAGACGAGCAGCAAAATTTTATATTATCTAACAAAGTGGCAATCCGGTCAACTTTAACTCAAGTTTTAACTGTTACTGAAAAAGCGGTCCTGAAAATCGTTAGCGAGTTACCTAAAATCAGCATGAATTTAGTTCCATTTTTTGTTTAATGTAGGAATGCGGTTCCAAGATTCTTTAGCTCAGTAGGAATTTACTTAAAATCAGCATTAATACAATTCCATCTTTACTTATTTGTTTTATACAAATAGAAATGCTATCCGTCTCTCGTTCGTTATAAAAACAAAACTGTCTAAAATAAGACAAAATAAAAACTTGCTATTTTTACACACATTTCACACACCTGCTACACCTTGTATACATTTAGCCTATGAATGCATATGCATGTGTGTGTGTGTGCGGTTTGTGCCAACAGAGCAGAATGCAGCCAAGCAAAAAAGTGACTGCACGCCGGAAGGATACTAAGAAACCCACAAACGTCTGTCATGAATGCAAATGTGCTTATGCTGTTGTGTAGATTTACACATTCTCAACACACACACATACACAAACATATGCATACAAATGTAAATGCATGCATAAATAAACTAGCTTAGTATATGGCTTGTGTTTGAGTGTACGTGAGTGCTTTGCTGCGCTTTTTATTGCATTTTCTGATATCATATATTTGCATTTTTTTCCTCCTACATCTTTTACTGCTTCGGCTCACTGTTGCTGTTATGTCTATTGTTTTTGTTGCTGCTGTTGCTTTAGGTAAAACAGAAACGGAAATTGCGTTAAAATTCACTATTTTATTATTGCTAAACTATAAAGGAAAGTGCACACAATTGCCCTGTCGCTCATGTGGTGGGGGTGGTGCTGCCGTTGTTGTTGCTTGTCACCTCATACTTATGCGCGGATATTTGCATGAATGCGTGTGTTTTTATCTTTATTTTAAGCTCATTGCAATGCGACTACTCTTATTTAAGAATAAATTATTGCATTCTTTTTATTAATATTTAATAACACGATTCGTTTGAGTAATTTGTTGTTATTATTATCATTTAACATCACGCACTAAATATAAAAAATTAAGTTGCTCACACGCACTGTTGCACTACATACATTTGCCAAAATGTATGTATGCATGAATATATTTGAATAACTGCAATTACTGTTAAACCACATACTGCTGACTTCATATGCATAATAATTTTATATTTGCTTTTACTGCTTTTTCATTTCTTTTTTTATTGCCTATGCTCGCAAATGGATTTTTTTTTGCAATTTCACTTTATTTTTAAATTATTTTAATTTGTTATTTTTAATCATAAAACAATATTTTACATGTAGTTAAAGTTTCAAACGAATTCCTTTGTTGTAGCATACAATTTTAAATTTTTATTTAATTTTTTCAAATATTTTTTAATACACAAACATACATACTCTATATTTTTCCTTTTTTATTTTCCCTTTTCTTCTCTATTCAAGTTATTGAGATTATTTAAGTATTGTGTATATTTTAACATTTATATTCCATATATTATTAATTGTATTTGTATCGATAAGCGCTTTGACGCGTAACACAATGCCGTTATGTTAAATGGTTGCACGAAGACTAAATTGCATCGCCTCCTAAGCACTGCTCAGTAGCGTTGGCAGCAATCAGAAAGCCGCATGTGACAAGCAACAGCCAACGATAGCCTTCGTTGCTAATGTTCGTATTATATTTGGTCTAAAACACGAAGTACGTACCTTTAATCGGCATCGTTTTTTTCGTCGTTTGTCGTTATCAGTGTGTTATTTTAACTTGCAGCAGACGCTGTTATAGCTAGCAGATAAATGTTACGAAAATGTTGCTAGCAACATGTTGAAAAATTGTTTCTATACATTTTGATTCTATTATGTGATGACCGTACAATTTGGGTAGATGGTGGTTACTCAGGAAGCTAGTAAGAAGCCGTTTGGAGATCATACAATTTTAATAAACGAAATGAAAGTGAAACTTGGAGTATTTTGAAATCTTGACAGCCTTTTAGATAACCTAGGAAAGAAGTTCCATGTAGAGCTTACGATTTCTTCTCGAACACAAGCGAGATTTTCGAGACCCGAGAAATCGAGAACTCGACTTCTCGCGAGATTCTCGTGTCTCGAAGTCCTCGTAAATCTCGCGAGCTTCTCGACGTTCTTACTTAATCGCTGTATGGACAGTATTTATACACTTGTTTTTTTTACTTGTGACTTTTTTGTTGATTATATTGCTTCAATGATATTTAACTCAAAACATATAACATATAATATATATAATATCGCAATATTTTATTTTTCAACGAGGCATCAAGAACACGGCTTCTCGGGAGATTCTCGAATCTCTAGTTACTCGTAAGGCTCGCGAGATTCTCGAATCTCGAATTACTCGTACTACTCGCGATCTTTTCGACTTTCATTTCAGTCGCTGCTTGGCAATATTCTGTACATTTCAGGGTTTTTTACTTGTGGTTTTGGGGACATTTTGATTTTTGCTCCAGAAGAAATCGTAAGCTCTATATAACACAGCAATAAATCTATTAAGCTGAATGTCGAGAAGTTCGCGAGCCTTACGAGAAATTCGAGATCCGAGAATCTCGCGAGCCTTACGAGTAATTCGAGATTCGAAAATTTTGCGAGAAGGCGAGGCTCGCGAGAAATCTCTTCTCGAACATGTGCGAGAAATCGTAAGCTCTAGTTCCAAGGAGTTTTTGACTAGAGCTAATTAAAGCATTTGCAAAAACGAGGCTAAACAATATTTCGGGTTGTCATACTTACTATTTTACTTAATTTGCGTTAAACCATTTAAACGGTTAGGGCCGCCCAACAAGGCGCACCAGTCGCCTCTTCGCTGGATCAGCTGGCACCAATTATTCACACAAAGAGAATTTAAATAGTTTTTCACCTAGTCCTTCCAGCGGAGTGGGGCCGCCATCTTCCTCTGCTTCCATAAGCGGGTTCCCATAAAAATACTTTATTAGCCGGAGCGTTATTTTGAATTCTCACAACATGGCTTAGCCAGCTTTGCCGCTGCTGTTTATCCTTACAGCTTTCAAATTATAATTGGAAATACGCATATTTCTCTGTTATGTGGTACAGTTCTTTACGTCTTGTAAGTGAGATACCCTAAATCAGAGTCGCTACATCGTTTATCTGTGCATAAACCAGCCAACAAGATATGAAAAGAGTGGCGCATGGTCTGTGAACACCGATAACATAAGCACCTTTGACTTGGAAATATGTTATTGGCTTTCAAATTATGTGCACCTTTTTAATCGCTGAAACCGAGTGGGTTAATGCGAGTTTGTTGCAAGCTAATGGTGACAAATTGATCCCCATTTATCTACACAATTTTTATGTACCGGAAGCCTGTTAAAGTAAAGAGCGTGCAAGATTAATCACTCAGAAGCTTAAAACTTCTTTCAAATCAAACCCCATTCCATTAAACAAAAAACACGCAAGGAATTTAGTGCAGCTCAAGGCGCCTACCAGGAAAGACTGAAATAAAGGAGTAGCCCATGACGAGGCTGAGAACTTATACTGCAGGGAACTTATACTATATTGAACATAATTGCCTTGAGTTTTAAGGATAAAATCTGTACGCAAGAGTAGGATCGCCAAGGCAATTTCAGGCGCCGGCTCGGTATGTAGAATTATTACTAGGAACACACCTCTGAAAGGCATATTGTTGGCTCTCTTTTAAATACTGGCTGTCAGCGAAATCCTGGAAAGTTTCAAAGTAACGCGCTTAGCGACTTAAGGCATTACCATCATTTCCGGGTTAAGCTTATCGTCAGAGGCGACTTAAGTCCACAGTTCAATGATGCGTGGGGAAACCAAATCGTTCTCGAGACAGTCGTGCTAGCGCCAGAAGCTGTAATTAGAAGAGTGCACCCGATTAATTTCTGCAAAGGACTGAACATATCCGTAACACTTCCTTAACCTTCGGAGTTTGCGGTTGAAACAACAACAATACCAGGGTTGTCGCATACGCTGACGAATTCGATATACTGATCACAGGCAAACTCCTTCCAATGATTAACGAACTCACGAAAACGTCACTCTGCAGTATTTAGCGATGAGCATGGAAAAATGGGCCAGCAAGTTGATTGTTAGGTGAACAACTTATGCAATGTTCAACACGGCTATACTACGGTAGTTACGAAGTTCAGGTACATGGAAAGGGAGGAATGTAGGGAAGGCCTGGGGCGGTGGTGAGGACATTACATTATACAAAAACCCTAAAATTTCTTCCAGGCTGCGTTCTGTTTGTTGACTTTAGAATACAAGCGAATATCGTGCGGAGGTATTGAACGTCGTTGGCATTAATAAGGCGTCTTTTTATAGAGTTTCAGAACACAATAATATTTAAGGGAACTAGTTTGCTGACCGCCATGGTATGGTGGTCGGTTGTACTACCTAGCACACCAAAAATCCCAGGTTCAACACCGGGGAAAACAACACCAAACATTCTAATTGGAAAAGCTTGTTTTAAGCGCACTCGTCCCTCGCAGCGAGAACAAACACTCTGAGTGTATTTCTGCTGCTCAAACAAAATTCATCATATCATGTAGTTCTCGTCCCGTCAATTTGTCTTGAAAATTAAAAAAAAGAGCACGTGGTGAATTAGTAGAGAAGTCGCGCCAAGTATTTGCTTTATTTTAAAATTTTTTGTGATATGATTGAGAAAATATTAAGACAACGAAAGATTCTTAGAAAAGCTTCGTTCATAAACGAATCTAATCTGCAGGTCACCATGATATTGCAACGACGCCAACACGAAGGTGCATACTAACAAATTCCCACCGCAGAAGCTGTCGGTATGAGGAAAAATATTCGATCCTGTATATTTTCAGGACTTCAGACAAAATACCTTACGCGTTTCCGGCTATCAAGCAGAGATAAAGGACATGGATTTTTGGTTCCCACTTAAGCTCGCATGGGTAAGCAAATGGTTTGTTAAAAACGAATAAAGAAGTGACCCATTCGGGACTCACCAAAGGCATTAACTATAGAAAAAACTACCTGCGAGTGGAATTGGCTTCCCTGCATGCCCTCTCAACCTAACATCACCTACATCATATGCGATGAAGTAGTAATTACGTTGGTCGCCGTAGTGGGGACACAGTGGGCTTTCCTACCACACCGAAAGACCTAGGTTAATATCTGCAACTTTAAAGTACTTTAAAAACAGTTTTATCCTAGCGGAGCCTATATATATGCTGATTAATATAGGTATTATTTGTTTCAGCTGTGTACCCAACTTTCATTGCAAAGTATAGTATATGATTTGTGTAAATATTTACTTTCAAAATACATCTTCATACTTTAAGGACAATTTTCCTTTCCGTTGATTACCCGTAACACTTATCTTCAGCTATTAAGCTTAAATTCATAAAATCACGTGTTTAGAAATCGTAGCCAATAAATTTTGTGTAAACAACTACAGATTCAGCAGAAAACTTTTAACATAAACAACAAATAATTACAAAATCAAACTTTGCAACTCAGCACCTCAGCACCTCAGCACAAAAAGGCAACGATAGCAAAATATATTTTAAACTATATAAGAGACAATTTTAAGAAGAAAGAGATAATCAAAGCGTTTATGTACATGTACACATTGACATTTTTACTACTACCCTACAGTCAAAAGCCAAAGTACGCAGCAAGCATTCTAGTTTATTGACAAGAATTTTGTCCTGTCGGACTCGATGAAAGCCCAAACGCTTTTTTCCGGCAATTTGCAATCCATACTTCAGTTACCAAGCCAAATGTCGTACCAATCAACGGGCACATAAACGTAAGCATAACGCGTCAACCTCACCGTTACTGCTGCAGACTAAAGAAGCCATTAAAAAGGCAAAGTCTCTAAATCAATAGATACAGACGGAATAGCTAAGCCGATGCTCAAACACTTTGAGCATAAGGGCACCAGCTTGCCTACTATTGCTGTCTACTTGTGGTTTTGCCTTTGTCATTCCAAAATGATCGAGAATGACGAGGATAGTCCCACTACCAAAGCCTTAATAGCCAACTTACGATAGTGAGTAGTATCTGCCGATATCATTCTCTTAACCAGTAACGAGGACGTTGTAAACCGTTCTGCTTCCCTCACTGAAACGCCAGTCTTCGGTTAGGCAGTCTACAGCGTACCTTCCATAAAGTTCATATAACTAAAACCGCGCTAAACGCCATTTCTATCAAAGTAAATTGCGGTGGGATCCACCCGAAACCCCATCATAGGACGCTGCTCATGACACCTGTTAAAAACACCCACCATACCCTGCTCCAATACATAGATGGTTACCCATTGTCTAAACCGATAAACCAAAACTATCTCATTGGTTGGCAAGCGTCTTCTCAATTAAGGAACGAAACCTCAAAACTTGGAACGAGCTACCAACATATGCCATGGCCACAAATGCACGGTAATGGCATCAGGCCATGGCCCCACAATACACAAATTAGCTTCCAAAATAAATAGTTATCTACGCAGTCTTTCTGTTTTTTCACCACAAGCGATGACAAACTATCACCGACCAAGTCCACGGCCACTCTGTTTAAGATGTGGAAGGAACATATGACGTAAATATTGGACGTTCACTCTCAGTCACCCAAAGACACATGCTTCCGAAATTGTTTCCAAAATACAAAGCCGCAAGACAGTATCCAGGTCCCTTTTTGGGCAGCATATCTTACATAGCAATTGGTCGGCCTCACATGTGCAACACGGTGCCGGTGTGGTCGCTGACTTAAAAAACACATATTGGGAAAGGTTGCAGACGTGCCAAAATACTGCACTCAGAACTACCATTAGATGTATTATTATGAAAGGTTTGTCATAAATCAGGGCATTCTAGCAAACAATTTCTTGATCAAGCTCCTCCTCCCAGAGGGATAAGGAAACATCTCCGTAAGCATTACAACGAGGTGCGCCACCTACAAACTCTGCGGTTTATCCAAGTAAACATAAGTAGGCGCCAAGACTAATTCGCACTAAACCAGCAAATACCTTACGTTGGTCGTGCTCGATGAAAGCTGTTATTGATATACATTATCCAACCATTGCAGAAGAGAAAATTAGATTTGCAACGACTGTTGTACGATAATGAAACACGAGTTATCATGACCCAACTGCGTTCTGGGTACTGTAACAGATTAAAATCGTACTTGTCTTGAATCAACCCACACATGTGTAATGTATGCCCTGCATGCGATGTATCGGCACATAAAGCCAACCAAACCAAAAACTAGGGCCAGTAGGCTGATTATACTGGTACTGACCAGTATATCGAAAGACAATCAGCTGATGCCTAGATCGATTAATATGTCGGAGTAGTATGTAAATTGGTCTGACCCTGATGACTATACTGAGTTGCATTTTGTACGAATTTGGTGTCAACAGGTGTGAAGCTGATGCAGAGACTGGCAATTGATATTTCGTAGGATATCGTCGTGTTAAAAACACCAGTAGCCAACATGGATAAAAAACAGAACTCTACTTACTTGAGATTTTTGGCAAACTAGTATTCTTCTAGTTTATAACTGGTTGGTTTGACTGCAGGGTAGTATATATGTAAGTGTCAAAGTGCAAGTGTAAAAGTTATCAGAAATTAATGACTCAACATTAAAGCGACAATTTATATATTTGTGTTAAAAACAAAAACAACTAATACCAAACAATATTATTTATCTATATTATGCTGATATGAATGAAGTGACTTTCCAACATTTATTAACTGTGCTACTGAACAATTGGGTTAATACATATCTACTCAACTAAAAGTATGTGTAAGGGAATATTTCTTTTTGGGTCTTCCAAGATTTATTTTATATATAATCAGCTGAGAGTATAAAGCTCCTAACACGATTTTTTTGAAAACTTATCTTTGATTCAAAAAGTATCGAGAGAACTGCATGCATTAATCAGTGGGAATCTTTTGAGATGGCAAATAATGCAAATTGACTCAATATTGAATTGGCTGCCTTAGCGATTGAAAAAATATCAAACACATTCTGCAAAATTAGTACTTTTAGGCGAACTTTATATGCTTTTACGTACACTAGTTATAGTTTTGAGCAGAATTGGGATGCTAGATGAAAATTTTGTCAATTCATTAAGCGAATAAACAAAAACCCATATAATCACTTTTAAAGTGGAGATAGTTTACACACAAAAGCTGCTTTGAGTTTGCTGTAATCAGTGACACATCAACCGACACGCTTTTACGTGAGCCATAGTCATGTAAGTATGTTTTGAAACATATAACCTCTGGGTTAAAGGATAAAGGGTACTATTTAAGGAAATGTTGGCCATAAAATGTAATTGTTTATATTTTTAAGATAAGTGGTTGTGACACACAATACGTGAGCACACCTAGAGCAAAACAGCTATCCACTATAAAAATGCCAATGTTCAGGAAATGGGTAAAACTGACTCCCTCATATGCGTCAATATAATTCATTTTGTAACAAAGCTTTTTCTTCGTTGATTAGTAGAGATATTTAAAAATTGAGTGAAGCCCAATGATACTCAAACTTAATAGTTTCAGAATTTTGAGCTAGCTCCCTTTTGATCTACATAGATATGCGATACATGAGTAATATGACCCAGTAAGATGTCACGTAGATTACAAACCAGAGCCTTTACAATAGAAATAGGCAGTCTTGTGTACAAGTAAACACTAGTTCTTGCAAAAGAGTTGTTTGAGCAGAAAAGGGGAGTGCAAGAATGACTTCTGCGCATACTTCAAAAAATCTTCGCGAAAGGGAAAGTGTTTTCATAAGAAGAATCCTACCGTTGTTTGTCTAAAACAAAAGATTAATCATGCAAAATCCATGCAGTACTTCAGCGAAGTTGACCCTCCAAAATATATTGGTATCTCACATTCTGCCGGGACTTATAATAATGCCCCTAGACGGACGATGATAAATGTTCTTAATTATTAATTTGTTGCATTGGCTGCATGCAGTTTGCTATGACGCCTATATGAGGCCTCGATAGTATAACCTCTTCTGTGGACGCTGGTTATCAACCAACTGATCAGGCTGTTCGGCACTGAACATGTCGAACTTACGACGTATGCAGATGATGTTGAAGATGTCACAAGTGGAAAATATCTTCCAACAGTTAGCTCTCAGATGGAACAGATGTTTGAACCTTCACATCTCATCTCGTATTGCCCCCCAATGCGGAAAAGACTTATCTCGTCGTGTTAACTAAGATGTATGAGGTCTCAAATTAAGCTAGGCCTAAGCTAGGAGGAATGATCTTACATAAGTATCCTTATATTCTAGACAATAAGTTGTAAGTAAGTGAAACTTAATGTATAGGAGAGATTAAAAAAGGCCTTCACGACATTTTTGTGCATTTAAACCTAGGTTCTGTCGCCCCCTCTCTTTCATTGTATATTTACAGTAGTTTTGACGCCAAGATATTGCTTTATTATAGACATATTATCGATAGAAATTTTTTTGTTATTGAGATATCGGTTTATTATCGGCCTAATAACAAAAGTGACAACTGTGTCATCTATTATATGATTATATATGTTTTTAAAGAAACGCATGAATCGTCTTTTGCAAATCAACAAAAAGGCTTTTTCAAAATTGTTTCCACTTCTATAAATTTTTTTAACTTTTTCATACAAATCGATAACTTTTTGGTAGCAAATCGATAATTTTCGTAACACTCCGATAAGAAAGCAATAATTGTCTGATAACTTTTTGATAACAAAATTTGTCGATACTAAATCGATAACTTTAAGATAATAAATCGATAACTTTTCCATAACAAATCCGTAAGTTTTCAATCATAATGAAGTATCTATCTTTTAACTTAAGCTAATTATTATAATCGAGAAATCGGTTAGTTATGTTTGGTATCACTCCAATAAAAATCGATAGCGTTTTGATATCAAAGAGATAATCTTTTGATAAGAAACGGATGACGGTCGTAACTTCGTAAATATTCGATAACAAATCGAAAACATATTTAAAACGTATCGATAAATTCTCCCCCTCAATAAATAAAATGTCGATCTCTTTTCGATAAAAAAACAATAATATATTGATGACGAACCGATAGCTTACCGATTACAAATCGGGAAATTTGAAATAAGAAATTGATAACAAATCGATAACACGACGATAACAATTTAGTAACACTCCGATAGCAAATCGACAACGTTTGAAACTTTTCGTCGACAAAAACTCGCTAAATCATTGACAAACTTTGTTGTCGAAAGCAAATTTATAACACTTCGATGACAAGTCTATTTATAGTCATGAGCATACCTCTTTCCTTTCCCTTCTATTCCTTTGCTTTCTTTCTCCATTTCTTTCTTTCCTTTTCCTTACCCTAATGTTTTGTCCTTTCTGTTACTTTATCTTCCTACTACGCCTACGCCTACTCTTATCTTATGCTTCATTCGGGACATCCTCTTACGCGGGACAATTGGTAAACCTTTAAAGAAAGTCTCTAGTTCAAGGCCTGTTCAAAGTGCGCTCGAAACCACTACTAGTTTGCCCTCCATTTTCTTACTACCTTCTGGCGAATTTAACATATCGATGTCCTAGGTAGTGAAAATTGTCCTAGATGCATTACCTTTTTTATAGTTCCGAACTACATACAAATTTTCACCTTAGAACTAGTTCGTATAACACTATTTCGATAGCTCGAACCAGTCTAAAAACTTACAGTTAAGATATAGTTCCTTTCTTGGTACTACTCCGTTGGTTCCGTACCCGACCAAAACTCCCCATGTTGCTTTTATACTTTTTCGATATTTCTGAACCAGTGGGAAAGTATAGGAAAAGAAGACATACTCATAGTCGAAGCTCCTTAAAGCTGGTAGCAGTTTTTTGTGAATGGCCTATTTCTCAAACTGTCCATTTTATAGCTGAAAAAAAAAAACTAGATGCTATCGAATTAGTACTTACCTGAGACTTTAGGTCTGGTTGCGAACCAGACATTTTCATCACTTGCTACTGACTTCCATTCAGATAAGTAATTTTCGACTAGTTTGCTCTATTTTATTTTTGTCTCCTAGATTTATTTTTCGTCAAGGTCTTCTCTTATTGTTTGCCTAAATTTAGCTTCAAACTATATTCCTTGATTAAAACTAATTTAAAGTGGATATATTGAACATCTAGTTGCGAACTAGTTTTGGCAAATATAGCTAAATATCTCAAACACTCTGTATATATGCGCAACAGCTTAGAGTGTTTGTAGAATTAGATACATTCTATATGTGTTTGCATGCGTTTCTATACAAACGTTTTTAACACTTCCCACACTTTCATTATGTTGATTATTTTATAAAATTGATTCCATCAGTAGAGTTTGTATGTCGTCTCGCCATAACTACGAAGCAAGAGCAAACACATCATATAAAATTGGAAGCCTAAAACGATCAAGTCTCTTCAATGGTTGTTTGTTATCTAAAGTGTTTGCAATAAACACCTCAAAATTTGTTGTTGTCATTAGATTAAATGCCGTATGCTATATCAGAGTAAATTTTATGTGCGTGTAACATTTTACAAGACCTCTGGCGAAAAGGAAATGATGTTCACTGGTTTTTGTTCAACAACATAATCGTAAGGGACTTCAGTGTGAGTGGTGGAGGTTGATGTGATGAGATTGAAAACCACTGAACTATTCGACTCGTTAAGTTTCATTAGTTTTGTGGTTTTAGATTAAACATACCTACATGTCAAATAGATGTTCATTGTAAATGTTTATGAAGATACTTGCTATTGAATTTTTCCATACGAGGGTTGCTTAGTAGCAATTTCTTTATTTATGAACATTTCCTCTATTTAACTTTTTATTGCTTTAAAGTTTTGATTGTTTTTTGATGTAGTTAAAATTTGGTTGATACCATCATGACACTAAAAGGTAAATTTAAGTATTAACAGTTTTCACCTGGATAATCTTACTTTCAACAAAAAAAAAAGGTCTAGAGGCATATTCGGTCTTATTTGCTTATACATTGTATAACGGTTCACAATACTTGATACGCTACGCTGCGTTATGTTTAGTTATGCTCTCTTGTTACATGTCATATTTTACTATGTAATGTATGTTATGTCATGTGATGAAGTAATTTAAGTTATGTAGAGCTGAGTTTTATCATTTGAGGGAAAGCGACATTTATGCGGATGGAATATCTAGAAGAGCCAGTGGCATATCTTAGGCTTTGGAAAAGTCGTAGGCATAAAGATCAATCAAGACACTTAACCTAGTTAGCAACCTATCTGAGCTCACGTGACAGAATTTTTTCGAAGGAAAGAAAAATGGCACTTGGCTGCAAGGATATAAAAGAGTATAGAATAAATAGATGAAATATGAGAAATGCTACCGCATGTACTATGCCGTAATGCTTATTCTCCCCAGATGGAAGAAAACGAGGCAATTTCTCATTCCGAAGTGAAAAATATAGGGTAACTCACTACCGTCCTTACACGTATTAAGCACTTACTTACTTACCTGGCGCATAGCCGTTTAAAGAATTACGACCGACCAACAAGGCTCGACAGTCTTTTCTTCGCTGGGTTGACTAGCGCCAATTGATCACACCAAGGGAGTTTAAATCATTTTCCACCTGGTTCTTCCAGCGGAGTGGGGGCCGCCATCTTTCTCTGCTTCCATATGCCGGTTCCGATAGAAATACTTTCGTAGCCGGAGTGTCAACTTTCATTCGTATAACACTTGTAGAGCAAAAAAAAAAACCCTACCTCAAAAACTAGACGAGGTATGCATGCACGCTTTGCACTACAAGAGCCCCGAAAAAGACCTCGACGGCTGCACACTATGCCATTCTGCTTATTCCATATTGTGGAGAAGAGCAGCTTGAGCTCAAACCATACGGCCATAGTAGCATAGCGTCACCAATCAATGGTCGAACAGACTACCTAATTCCGTACCAGCGCTTCGGTGGTCTTTTTGAGCCACAAGAGAGGTAAATTGTTGGTGAAATAGTGCCCAAATGGCAGACGAGGCGAAACACGTGTACAAAGTAATGGAAGGAATAGGTAATGCGGTGTACTGTCCTGATTCGGATTCTACAACTGACAGATCACTTTAGTATATTTCAGGCGCAATAAGTAGCCGTAACCAAAGCACTAGATTGTGTAAAGGTGTAGACTATACCTGAAAAGAATCAGGATAGGAAGAAGCAAATACTTTTATTGGGTGCCAGGGAATAGATGGAAATGAAAAAGCGGATAAGCCTGCTAAACAGGGTGCATTGCTGGAAGCTTGTACCGTAGACGTCCCAATAAGATTGGCGAAATTTGAAGAAGGCGTTATTGAGTATATCACCTTGGGTGATCAGCATGTTACCTATTTACTACGGTGGACGATTTTAAAACAGACAATGAACTTAAGTTAGCGATTTTGAATAATAAAATAAAACTAGAAATAATAAGCTCGGGTGTAACCGAACATAATATACTCAGCGTGAGCTTCAATTGCACATTTCATTTCAGATAAACTACTTTTCTACATAACACGTGGCACCGCCCCTTTAAAAAAAATGTCTCCCCATTTCCTCATACAATAAAACTTGATAAGTGAAATATCATTGATTCAAAAATTTTTTTTGCTAAGTTATAGGTTATTATTCTTGTCTACGACCCTTTTAAACCTTTTAAACTTGTTTTATATCTAAGTTGCCGTGGTCTTTAACCGATCCCGTCCATTTTTACTAGAAATTTTTGTACCCAATTTTGTTACGATATGTAAATTTTTCTTCGAGTTATGGCTCCCGAAACATTGAAAATTGCTTATACAAAAAAGTGGCGATGCCACACGCATTTTTTTCAAATTTAAGTGTTTTCCAATTTAATGTTATAATTCAATTTAGAAAGTAAAATTGCATTGATACAAAGCTCTTTTTCGCTAAGATATAGCTTATTTTATTCGTCAACGACCCTTTTAAAAATATTTTATATAAAAGTGGGCGTGGTCCTTAACCGATTTCGTTAATTTTTCTCCAAAGCATTTCAACCTCTCTGCCGAATTTTGTTACGATAGCTTTAACGATTTTTGATTTGTGATTAATAGTATTTGTAAAATTGATTTTATTACAAGTGGGCGGTGCCACGCCCATTTAAAAATTTTTTTTTTAATTTTTAGGAGAGTCTCAATGTTAGTCCACACGTCAAATTTCAGCATTCTAGGTGTATTATTTACTAAATAATCAGGTTTTTTGTGTTTTTCAAAATGTTATATAAATAAAAAGTGGGCGTGGTTATCATCCGATTTCGCTCATTTTCAATACCAATCTATTCTGGGTACAGATAAGCTCGTGTACCATATTTGGTGATATCTCAATATTTACTCAAGTTATCGTGTTAACGGGCAGACGGACGGGCGGACGGGCGAACATGGCTCAATAAAATTTTTTAAACGGTTTTATTTAGGTTGACTTCACAGGTTGCACGGCCGGCCGTTGTGAACGAATTTTGTAATTAAAATTTAAGTAACTTCCTGATAAGCTACCAGCTTGAAACTTGGAATATAGTTCAGAACCCGATGACAATGCAATAATACGAAAAAAATCGTCGCTATGTGGCGCAAGGATCGAGATATTCACAAAAATCGTATTTGTGGTCCGATTTGGCTCATATTTGGAACTTCTAATACCTACAGGAATAGAAAGCGACCTATGAAAAAAACCGCCGCCAGGTGGCGCAAGGATCGGGATATTCACAAAAATCGTATTTATGGTCCGATTTGGCTTATATTTGGAACTCATAATACATACAAGAATAGAAAGCGACCTATGAAAAAATCGCCGCTAGGTGGCGCAAATATCGAGATATTCAAAAAATCGTATTTGTGGTCCGCTTTGGTCCATATTTGGAACAAATATTACATACAGTCCGGTAGAAGTGACATCAAAATATTTTGGAGTTGGAAGAGGGACAAGCATACGTGGCGCAGATTCGAGTAAAGTAGATTGGAACAAATTGTCAGGAAAGAGTACTTGTAATAATGAGTTACTAAATGAGCTAAATAGAATGAGAAATAGTAGGCAATTAAATACAGACTAAAAACTTGAACACAAAATAATTTTAACAAAAAATATTTAAGTTAGACGGTTTTATTGAAAACAATACTTCCATGAAATAATAATAATACTAAAAGCTAGATTAGGTAGGTCCTAGGTACTAGTAATCACACTCCTCATCAAATAGGGAGTTGATAAGACAATTAAATAAAAGCGTTGGATGCGTAAAATTTCTATTGATAGTCATAAATAAGACCAACTGAGCCTTAATCAGGTTATGCTACGGCTCACATTTTTAGAAATTTCACGCGCCCAACGCTTTTATTTAATTGTCTGATCAACGCCCTAGATTGATGAGTAGTGTGAATACTAGTACATAGAACCTACCTAGTCTAGCTTTTAGTATTATTATTATTTCAATTTTTGTTGCTATATCGGCCTACTGATTTTAAGATCGCGGGTTCGAATCGAGCTCAAGGCCTAACAATAATTTTTTATCATTATTATTGTTATGGTACATTTTTTCTTAATTGAAAAAATTTTTAAATTAGAATAGAAGAAAGAAAAAATTTAAGACAACTGCCAAAGCACGTTGTATAGATCCATTTCGGGAACTGCTAAATTCCTTCATCGGCAACGTTTAGGCGCCGCTGCTATAACCATTCAGCCACCACAGCGGTTTTTTGTTTGTCTTCATTAATCCTACTTCTATTCTGGTTCGTGCCAATTGATATTCACAACACTGCGACATCTGTTGCAGAATAGCTGTGAAAATTGGACTTGTTTGTTGGCAATGCTGCCATAGTGTCATATTTTATTGACACTTTTTCCCCGTGCTCTGGGATGTATTAACAATTTTTGTTGTTATATCGGCCTACTGATTTTAAGATCGCGGGTTCGAATCGAGCTCAAGGCCTAACAATAATTTTTTATCACTATTATTGTTATGATACATTTTTTCTTAATTGAAAAAATTTTTAAATTAGAATAGAAGAAAGAAAAAATTTAAGACAACTGCCAAAGCTCGTTGTATAGATCCATTTCGGGAACTGCTAAATTCCTTCATCGGCAACGTTTAGGCGCCGCTGCTATAACCATTCAGCCACCACAGCGGTTTTTTGTTTGTCTTCATTAATCCTACTTCTATTCTGTTTCGTGCCAATTGATATGCACAACACTGCGACATCTGTTGCAGAATAGCTGTGAAAATTGGACTTGTTTGTTGGCAATGCTGCCATAGTGTCATATTTTATTGACACTTTTTCCCCGTGCTCTGGGATGTATTAACAATTTTTGTTGTTATATCGGCCTACTGATTTTAAGATCGCGGGTTCGAATCGAGCTCAAGGCCTAACAATAATTTTTTATCATTATTATTGTTATGATACATTTTTTCTTAATTGAAAAAATTTTTAAATTAGAATAGAAGAAAGAAAAAATTTAAGACAACTGCCAAAGCTCGTTGTATAGATCCATTTCGGGAACTGCTAAATTCCTTCATCGGCAACGTTTAGGCGCCGCTGCTATAACCATTCAGCCACCACAGCGGTTTTTTGTTTGTCTTCATTAATCCTACTTCTATTCTGGTTCGTGCCAATTGATATTCACAACACTGCGACATCTGTTGCAGAATAGCTGTGAAAATTGGACTTGTTTGTTGGCAATGCTGCCATAGTGTCATATTTTATTGACACTTTTTCCCCGTGCTCTGGGATGTATTAACAATTTTTGTTGTTATATCGGCCTACTGATTTTAAGATCGCGGGTTCGAATCGAGCTCAAGGCCTAACAATAATTTTTTATCATTATTATTGTTATGATACATTTTTTCTTAATTGAAAAAATTTTTAAATTAGAATAGAAGAAAGAAAAAATTTAAGACAACTGCCAAAGCTCGTTGTATAGATCCATTTCGGGAGCTGCTAAATTCCTTCATCGGCAACGTTTAGGCGCCGCTGCTATAACCATTCAGCCACCACAGCGGTTTTTTGTTTGTCTTCATTAATCCTACTTCTATTCTGGTTCGTGCCAATTGATATTCACAACACTGCGACATCTGTTGCAGAATAGCTGTGAAAATTGGACTTGTTTGTTGGCAATGCTGCCATAGTGTCATATTTTATTGACACTTTTTCCCCGTGCTCTGGGATGTATTAACAATTTTTGTTGTTATATCGGCCTACTGATTTTAAGATCGCGGGTTCGAATCGAGCTCAAGGCCTAACAATAATTTTTTATCATTATTATTGTTATGATACATTTTTTCTTAATTGAAAAAATTTTTAAATTAGAATAGAAGAAAGAAAAAATTTAAGACAACTGCCAAAGCTCGTTGTATAGATCCATTTCGGGAACTGCTAAATTCTTTCATCGGCAACGTTTAGGCGCCGCTGCTATAACCATTCAGCCACCACAGCGGTTTTTTGTTTGTCTTCATTAATCCTACTTCTATTCTGGTTCGTGCCAATTGATATTCACAACACTGCGACATCTGTTGCAGAATAGCTGTGAAAATTGGACTTGTTTCTTGGCAATGCTGCCATAGTGTCATATTTTATTGACACTTTTTCCCCGTGCTCTGGGATGTATTAACAATTTTTGTTGTTATATCGGCCTACTGATTTTAAGATCGCGGGTTCGAATCGAGCTCAAGGCCTAACAATAATTTTTTATCATTATTATTGTTATGATACATTTTTTCTTAATTGAAAAAATTTTTAAATTAGAATAGAAGAAAGAAAAAATTTAAGACAACTGCCAAAGCTCGTTGTATAGATCCATTTCGGGAACTGCTAAATTCCTTCATCGGCAACGTTTAGGCGCCGCTGCTATAACCATTCAGCCACCACAGCGGTTTTTTGTTTGTCTTCATTAATCCTACTTCTATTCTGGTTCGTGCCAATTGATATTCACAACACTGCGACATCTGTTGCAGAATAGCTGTGAAAATTGGACTTGTTTGTTGGCAATGCTGCCATAGTGTCATATTTTATTGACACTTTTTCCCCGTGCTCTGGGATGTATTAACAATTTTTGTTGTTATATCGGCCTACTGATTTTAAGATCGCGGGTTCGAATCGAGCTCAAGGCCTAACAATAATTTTTTATCATTATTATTGTTATGATACATTTTTTCTTAATTGAAAAAATTTTTAAATTAGAATAGAAGAAAGAAAAAATTTAAGACAACTGCCAAAGCTCGTTGTATAGATCCATTTCGGGAGCTGCTAAATTCCTTCATCGGCAACGTTTAGGCGCCGCTGCTATAACCATTCAGCCACCACAGCGGTTTTTTGTTTGTCTTCATTAATCCTACTTCTATTCTGGTTCGTGCCAATTGATATTCACAACACTGCGACATCTGTTGCAGAATAGCTGTGAAAATTGGACTTGTTTGTTGGCAATGCTGCCATAGTGTCATATTTTATTGACACTTTTTCCCCGTGCTCTGGGATGTATTAACAATTTTTGTTGTTATATCGGCCTACTGATTTTAAGATCGCAGGTTCGAATCGAGCTCAAGGCCTAACAATAATTTTTTATCATTATTATTGTTATGATACATTTTTTCTTAATTGAAAAAATTTTTAAATTAGAATAGAAGAAAGAAAAAATTTAAGACAACTGCCAAAGCTCGTTGTATAGATCCATTTCGGGAGCTGCTAAATTCCTTCATCGGCAACGTTTAGGCGTCGCTGCTATAACCATTCAGCCACCACAGCGGTTTTTTGTTTGTCTTCATTAATCCTACTTCTATTCTGGTTCGTGCCAATTGATATTCACAACACTGCGACATCTGTTGCAGAATAGCTGTGAAAATTGGACTTGTTTGTTGGCAATGCTGCCATAGTGTCATATTTTATTGACACTTTTTCCCCGTGCTCTGGGATGTATTAACAATTTTTGTTGTTATATCGGCCTACTGATTTTAAGATCGCGGGTTCGAATCGAGCTCAAGGCCTAACAATAATTTTTTATCATTATTATTGTTATGATACATTTTTTCTTAATTGAAAAAATTTTTAAATTAGAATAGAAGAAAGAAAAAATTTAAGACAACTGCCAAAGCTCGTTGTATAGATCCATTTCGGGAACTGCTAAATTCCTTCATCGGCAACGTTTAGGCGCCGCTGCTATAACCATTCAGCCACCACAGCGGTTTTTTGTTTGTCTTCATTAATCCTACTTCTATTCTGGTTCGTGCCAATTGATATTCACAACACTGCGACATCTGTTGCAGAATAGCTGTGAAAATTGGACTTGTTTGTTGGCAATGCTGCCATAGTGTCATATTTTATTGACACTTTTTCCCCGTGCTCTGGGATGTATTAACAATTTTTGTTGTTATATCGGCCTACTGATTTTAAGATCGCGGGTTCGAATCGAGCTCAAGGCCTAACAATAATTTTTTATCATTATTATTGTTATGATACATTTTTTCTTAATTGAAAAAATTTTTTAATTAGAATAGAAGAAAGAAAAAATTTAAGACAACTGCCAAAGCTCGTTGTATAGATCCATTTCGGGAGCTGCTAAATTCCTTCATCGGCAACGTTTAGGCGCCGCTGCTATAACCATTCAGCCACCACAGCGGTTTTTTGTTTGTCTTCATTAATCCTACTTCTATTCTGGTTCGTGCCAATTGATATTCACAACACTGCGACATCTGTTGCAGAATAGCTGTGAAAATTGGACTTGTTTGTTGGCAATGCTGCCATAGTGTCATATTTTATTGACACTTTTTCCCCGTGCTCTGGGATGTATTAACAATTTTTGTTGTTATATCGGCCTACTGATTTTAAGATCGCGGGTTCGAATCGAGCTCAAGGCCTAACAATAATTTTTTATCATTATTATTGTTATGATACATTTTTTCTTAATTGAAAAAATTTTTAAATTAGAATAGAAGAAAGAAAAAATTTAAGACAACTGCCAAAGCTCGTTGTATAGATCCATTTCGGGAGCTGCTAAATTCCTTCATCGGCAACGTTTAGGCGCCGCTGCTATAACCATTCAGCCACCACAGCGGTTTTTTGTTTGTCTTCATTAATCCTACTTCTATTCTGGTTCGTGCCAATTGATATTCACAACACTGCGACATCTGTTGCAGAATAGCTGTGAAAATTGGACTTGTTTGTTGGCAATGCTGCCATAGTGTCATATTTTATTGACACTTTTTCCCCGTGCTCTGGGATGTATTAACAATTTTTGTTGTTATATCGGCCTACTGATGTTAAGATCGCGGGTTCGAATCGAGCTCAAGGCCTAACAATAATTTTTTATCATTATTATTGTTATGATACATTTTTTCTTAATTGAAAAAATTTTTAAATTAGAATAGAAGAAAGAAAAAATTTAAGACAACTGCCAAAGCTCGTTGTATAGATCCATTTCGGGAACTGCTAAATTCCTTCATCGGCAACGTTTGGGCGCCGCTGCTATAACCATTCAGCCACCACAGCGGTTTTTTGTTTGTCTTCATTAATCCTACTTCTATTCTGGTTCGTGCCAGTTGATATTCACAACACTGCGACATCTGTTGCAGAATAGCTGTGAAAATTGGACTTGTTTGTTGGCAATGCTGCCATAGTGTCATATTTTATTGACACTTTTTCCCCGTGCTCTGGGATGTATTAACAATTTTTGTTGTTATATCGGCCTACTGATTTTAAGATCGCGGGTTCGAATCGAGCTCAAGGCCTAACAATAATTTTTTATCATTATTATTGTTATGATACATTTTTTCTTAATTGAAAAAATTTTTTAATTAGAATAGAAGAAAGAAAAAATTTAAGACAACTGCCAAAGCTCGTTGTATAGATCCATTTCGGGAGCTGCTAAATTCCTTCATAGGCAACGTTTAGGCGCCGCTGCTATAACCATTCAGCCACCACAGCGGTTTTTTGTTTGTCTTCATTAATCCTACTTCTATTCTGGTTCGTGCCAATTGATATTCACAACACTGCGATATCTGTTGCAGAATAGCTGTGAAAATTGGACTTGTTTGTTGGCAATGCTGCCATAGTGTCATATTTTATTGACACTTTTTCCCCGTGCTCTGGGATGTATTAACAATTTTTGTTGTTATATCGGCCTACTGATTTTAAGATCGCGGGTTCGAATCGAGCTCAAGGCCTAACAATAATTTTTTATCATTATTATTGTTATGATACATTTTTTCTTAATTGAAAAAATTTTTAAATTAGAATAGAAGAAAGAAAAAGTGTCAATAAAATATGACACTATGGCAGCATTGCCAACAAAAAAAGTCCAATTTTCACAGCTATTCTGCAACAGATGTCGCAGTGTTGTGAATATCAATTGGCACGAACCAGAATAGAAGTAGGATTAATGAAGACAAACAAAAAACCGCTGTGGTGGCTGAATGGTTATAGCAGCGGCGCCTAAACGTTGCCGATGAAGGAATTTAGCAGTTCCCGAAATGGATCTATACAACGAGCTTTGGCAGTTGTCTTAAATTTTTTCTTTCTTCTATTCTAATTTAAAAATTTTTTCAATTAAGAAAAAATGTATCATAACAATAATAATGATAAAAAAAAAATTATTGTTAGGCCTTGAGCTCGATTCGAACCCGCGATCTTAAAATCAGTAGGCCGATATAACAACAAAAATTGTTAATACATCCCAGAGCACGGGGAAAAAGTGTCAATAAAATATGACACTATGGCAGCATTGCCAACAAACAAGTCCAATTTTCACAGCTATTCTGCAACAGATGTCGCAGTGTTGTGAATATCAATTGGCACGAACCAGAATAGAAGTAGGATTAATGAAGACAAACAAAAACCGCTGTGGTGGCTGAATGGTTATAGCAGCGGCGCCTAAACGTTGCCGATGAAGGAATTTAGCAGTTCCCGAAATGGATCTATACAACGAGCTTTGGCAGTTGTCTTAAATTTTTTCTTTCTTCTATTCTAATTTAAAAATTTTTTTAATTAAGAAAAAATGTATCATAACAATAATAATGATAAAAAATTATTGTTAGGCCTTGAGCTCGATTCGAACCCGCGATCTTAAAATCAGTAGGCCGATATAACAACAAAAATTGTTAATACATCCCAGAGCACGGGGAAAAAGTGTCAATAAAATATGACACTATGGCAGCATTGCCAACAAACAAGTCCAATTTTCACAGCTATTCTGCAACAGATGTCGCAGTGTTGTGAATATCAATTGGCACGAACCAGAATAGAAGTAGGATTAATGAAGACAAACAAAAAACCGCTGTGGTGGCTGAATGGTTATAGCAGCGGCGCCTAAACGTTGCCGATGAAGGAATTTAGCAGTTCCCGAAATGGATCTATACAACGAGCTTTGGCAGTTGTCTTAAATTTTTTCTTTCTTCTATTCTAATTTAAAAATTTTTTCAATTAAGAAAAAATGTATCATAACAATAATAATGATAAAAAATTATTGTTAGGCCTTGAGCTCGATTCGAACCCGCGATTATTATTTCATGGAAGTATTGTTTTCAATAAAACCGTCTAACTTAAATATTTTTTTTAATTATCTTATTTTCGATACTGATGATTTTGATATATGGAGTCTATATCTATCTCGATTCATTTATACCTGTACAACCAACCGTTATCCAATCAAAGTTAATATACTCTGAGCATAAAAATAGTGAAACATTTAAATATGAAATGAAACATTTTATATAAAATATGCGGATCAAACGACAATGACAGATCGCAGCAATTTCTTACTTCACCGCATGATGACCTATGAAGGATTTATGAAATGGAAGCTTCAAATGAAAAACGTTAAAGACTAAAAAAAACAAATCTAGGCTGAAATAACAAGCGACGGAAAGCAATTATGCACCAAATGTTAAGTCAACTATTAGAACAACAACAACAATACCGAGAAATACAGAGAGAAGCAGATCCATTTATATATATGTGAGATAAAAAAGCAAAGGCAACACAACAACTACAGTTGCTTATATTCAACAATAGCTCCGCCTAGCTTTTGCAAAGCCATGGAAAATAAAAGAGTAAGTAAAAACAAACAAAAATACAACAACAAAATGCAAGAAAGGAAAGCCAACTCACTAACGAAAGAAAAATCTCAAGCGGTGAAGGATAATATATGTAAAGTCAAAGAGATTTGTTAAATGAAACCGAAACAAAAGCCACAACAAAAATATGAGATAAACCAAAAAAACAAAAAAAAAACATGCAATAACTAAAAACAACAAAATTACACACGAGTATACAAGAGCAACTGCGAGAGTGTGGCAAAGTAGATGGGTAACCCAGTAACCAGTAAACGCTCTTAAAGCTGGATATGTGGAAGCCAACAAAAGCCGCAACAGCGAATATAAAATAAAAACAATAGCAGCAACTACAACAACTAAAATGACACAAATAAACCAGTAATGGGATAACCATAACAATTGTTTAAGCGATAAGATCGAGATGACAACAACAAAGAAAATGCTGCTACAACAGCAACAACAACAGCAATAGTGGTAACAAAAGAAGTAGCACAGAAAAAAATATTGTAAAGAAAAATATTAAAAACAGCCATCATTGTGTTAGTGGCTAAGCAAATGTGGCAAACCAAAACGAAAGGCTTGGAATGAGAAGCAAACGAAAAAAAAAACAAGTAAGGACGGGACTGTCTTCGGCTGTGCCGAAGACTTCATTCCTTTCATGAATGGGGCTGAACAATAATTTTATCCCGTTCGTAATCTCCAAATAATCGGATGTATAAGATAAGAAATATATAGTGAACAGATGTACATACCTAAACGATTTTTATGATAAATATAAAATAAAAAATGGCAAAAAACCCACTTATCTGAACGATCGGTTATATGGGATATATATTATATATAGCTCCGATCAAAGTGATTTTTTCAGGATATCTTCTATGATATATTAGAATATATATCAACGAGTTTCACGCTTATACTTCCTGAATTGCGGCAGGAATGACTAAAATCGTCTTATCTGAGCGATCGGTTGTATGGGAGATATATGTTATAGTGGTTCGATCCTACCGGACTCGACAAATGTATAATATAATACAAAAATACATCCTTGTGCCAAATTTCATTGAGATATCTCAAAATGTAAGGGACTAGTTTGCGTTCAAACAGACAGACCGACGGACAGACGGACGGACGGACATGGCTATATTACTCAGTTCGTCGTCCTGATCAATTCGGTATACTTAATGGTAAGTCTATGTTCTATATTTCTCAACGTTACAAACATCGGACCAAAGTTAATATACCATTTCATGTTCACGAAAGGTATAAAAATAAACACAGAAAAAAGAATTAAAAACAAGAATTTTCATAAAACAACTGCAAAGGAAACGACAAATACGAGCGCAGCGATGAGTCAAAGCAACACTTTTGCATCGTAGAATAGAATGCATGTCATGGAAATAAAGTGAATATATAACAACAATATAGAAGTAATAGCAGAAGAAACAATAATAACAAAAACAACAATGTGAATATGGTTTAGGTTTCCGCTTTAGTTGCAACACATTTTTATTGCTTTTTTTTTACTTACGCGCCGTAAGCATACCCTGCAGACAAACCAATTAGTTAGTTGTAAATTTCCTTACAACTTTTAATAGGCATTATAAATCGAGTTATATAGTCAAGAATCTGTCATGAACAGAACCTTATGAATCACTTGACTCCGTAAACGTATCAGTACCTCGCCAAAATCGCTGGGTTTTACACGAAAGAACCCTTAATAAGCGTAAGGTTTAGTTAGATGGTAGCTGCCCTGGTAGGGGAAGCTCAATTGGACAGCATAAAGGTCCATTATGACACCACATAATATATAGGTGATGTAAGCCATAGCTACTTGGAGAGTATATATAGTTTGAGACCGACCTTAGCTTTGAATAAATCCTCCGGAGATCAAAATAAAGTGTCAAGCATAAGGTAACTCAATGATTCCAATTCATCATCCTCCGTACAGCTGCAGCAGAATGAAGTTCTGAGACGTACCGCATGGCTTACCATTGAACAGTGTCTTGTCAACATCCCAATGACTATTGTTAAATGAACCTTACTGAACCCAATCATTTCGGCAGACCTCCTGCCGTCCATTTCCCGGAAAAGGGGATATCACGTCTCTGCACGAGGTGGTGTCTGACTAGCAATGAAAAGAAAGACAAATAACTGATGAAAGCAAATCACAAATGAAAACTGAGCTGGTTCGAGGCCCATCTATGCAGAAGCAGATCACAGGTACTAGCAGGATACCGAAATCACTACAGCCACCTTCATCCGGTTCGGTTGTATCGATGCGGGCTAAGAGATCCGCTTGACAGTTACCTTCCATATCACTTTGGCCCGGGACCCTGATAATCTTAATCGTAAAAAAATTCGATGCAATCGCAAGCGAGGTCAGGCACTCCCAGGCCACCCTCGATCGCACTACTGTTGAACTCAAGGCCATGATAGCTGCTTGGCTTTCCGTGTGGGTGTTAAATTCTCTAGATGTAGTATTTTCATTTAATTTTTTGGTAGCACTGGATTGTATTTCGTCCACCGCATTCTTAGTGGCAGCAACTTCTACTTGGAAGACGCAGCAGAAATCAGCCACCTTAAATTTGCAGCTCAGATTTATAAATAAATAAATAAATGTAAGGCGCGATAACCTCGAAGAGATTTAATGTCGAGCTTCTCTTCCAATGTGCGTCGTGCTCCTTTTACTTTTTGCTACTAATTGGCGGGACGGATCCTACATGTTTTACGATGACTCTGAACGACATCTGCATGGCAGATGAGTTTTCACTGAGAAGCTTGCCATGGCAGAAATATACTCGGAGCGCTTGCCAAATCACTGCCGAGTGGCGCTCCCTCTTAGATAAACTTTCTTCTTATTGAAAAAACTTGTTCCTAAAATTTTAATGTTGCTTTGCCTGGGCATTAACCCAGGCTCATGGGTGTGACAGGCGGAGCACGCTACCACCACACCACGGCGGCTTACATTTAGCTCTTCAAAAAAAAAAAAAAAAAAAAAAAAGACGTTAAAAGTTCTTTTTAAACTATGCAGCCGTCTAATTTTTTTCCTTTACAAGTTTGGTGCCGAATATAAATCGTAAGCGGGATGGCCTGGAAGGTTTAATGTAGGCATATTAATCGTTATCGAGATGGCTAGGTTAGTACCTCCTCAATGGTGCTTGCTACCATAACATGTTGGATCTATCTATATCCGACAAAGGACCATCAACATCGATCAAAATCTTCGGGAGTGCCTTTATCGTTAATAGACCAACAACAACAAGCAGATAATCAATGTTAGATTATTCCTTTAGTGCAGGAACTTATTTCTTACTTTAGTGAGCTTAACAACCATTCTATCTGCGCAACTATGGCAGGTTTTCTGAATTTTCTACTTACTATTCCAAAAACATAATACAATTTTTCAATTACAGAAAAATTTTAAAAAAATAATCATTACAAAAAATTGTTCTGGCCTTGAGCTCGTTTCGAACTTTGAATCCTTTATCAATAGGCCGATAAAACAAAAACAATTCTTGGAGATGCCGATGAGCTATACCTAAGCCAAAAACAAGCAGCTAGCATAATTTACAGAACTTCGGAAAAAGTTTATAAAGAAAAGGTAGCTTACGGAATGGCACATGTCTTAAGTGGACAATGCTCCAAAATATTGTCATTGAATCAAACATTTTTATAATTTCTGAATTCCTTATACCAGGCATACATATGAGGAGTTTGCCGTGATCGTATGTAAGTATGATACTTGCCCACCGATAACAAGCAAGTGTCTTTGAAGTTTGGTGTGTTTAACGTAAAAATGGTTTTAGGCAACCCAAAAGTAAAAGTAAAGATCGCGGGTGATAGCTAGTGAACTGCACGATAGAAGCTCTCGAACCTAGACACCTTTACTTGTTTTCTTTAAGTATAAAAAATATTTGTCTAAAGAATAGAAAATTTTACATACGAAAGGGTGGATAAATGATGTACGTTGAAAAGATTTTCCGTCATACCCTGTCAAATTCTCTCGGAAAACGAAAATCGACACTGATGATGGCACAACGCCCACCGAAACCGGTTTGTCTCGAAACAAAATTTGACAAGGGATGACGAAAAATAGTTCCAATATATATCAATAGAAAATTTCATATCTATCATCTGAGTGAAAATGATTTTTGGTGCGAGATGGTGTACAATAATTTGATCTCTGGTCTATCTTGAATAAATTTTTTAGCACTCGTAAGAAATCGGTTGTATACCATAACCCTTTTGGAGTATTTTGGGAGATATTCACTCCATGGTACGTATGCATGAATACATACACACACATACGTATATAGCAAAGCTTACTGAAGTTTTATTATGTTACGGATTTCCCTGGTTTTTTCCTTAAAGCAACGTAACTGTTGCTTTTTTACAACTACAACTTATCGTTCTTTTAAAAGGTTTGGAATTGTTTTCATTGTTGTTACTGTTACTTCTTGTTTTTGATTTTCATTTATCACATTTGTGCGTTTCTACCCACGCAAACCATCAGTCCTTCAATGATAAGATACACAGTACCATCAACCTCGCCCAACATATTTTCGAAACCCTTTTTTTTAACTTTTTCCTAGTTTACTCTTTTGATCTCTGCAACCCATCCATTTATTTTCATTTTTTTTTTTTTCATTTTACACTCATTTTTGCATATTCCAGAGCTTGCCAGTTGTTTGGTGTGTTTGTGAAGATTGTATTGCGTTCTACAATTTTTGCCAGCGATGTTTGGAATGTTGATAAATTGCATTCCGAAAACATACAAAAATAGAAATAAATGCTCATGTTTAAGTTTACTGAGAAGTATTATAAACTAGCATATGAATTTAGCTTTTTTTTTAAATTTTTCAAAAACACTTAAGGATTAGAGCTGCTATATAATATTTTTTAGTAGTTTGTCCATATGTGTACATATGTAAGTAGAGTAAAGATATACCCAAGAAAATTTGAAATATTTGTTACAAATTAAATTTAGATGCTGTAGCAGATTTAATAAGGGAAGTCAATGGTGTAGCTTGAAACATTGTGCATTGCCTAGATTTACTACCTCGCTCAATTTATGGTGTCACACAAGAGTTTTCTCCAACTTTGATTGAATCGTAGTGAGATTTTCTGTGCTGGCGATTCTATATAACGCCTTGGTCTCTTAAAGGCGAATCAACAACGTGAAACAACGCGACCCGTGCGTTTATTTTAGTCACTGCCCAAATGCACCTGCCTTTGTCGTATATGAATCCGGTATGCTCGGGTACTGGCATCATCTAGCTATCCTCTCGCGGAAACGATGTTGGTTGTATTTTGGTGTGTTGAGTAGGAGCAACAGCAACTTATCATGATAGGTGATTGTAATTGGAAAGCGGGGTTGTTACCATTTGCTTTTAAATGCATTGACTCGTTTTTTTGTATGCAAGTTTTAAATTTTATTTTATTAAATGTTTCAGAAAAAATTTAAACAACTCGGAATCAGGACGAAAAAGGCGAATGCTTGTTTCGCTTATAGCTTGTAAATCCCTTTAAAGCCTCTTCTTCCCAGCAGTGAAATTTGAACCCGCACTCCTGCTATGATCAATCTTTTTACGAATGCATCCGACTATCACAACGTCTTGATGTTATTTACCCTTTTCCCGATTGCTCCCTGCTGCATTGCCACCGTGGTGTGGTGGTAGCGTGCTCCGCCTACCACACTGAAGATCGTGGGTTCAACTTCTGGTCAAATCAACATCGAACGTTTAGTAAAACCTTTTTTCAACTAGAAAAAATTTTTTCTAAACGTGGTCACCCCTAGGCAGTGATTTGGCAAATACTCCGAGTGTATTTCTGCCATGAGAAGCTCCCTCAATTTGTAGAAAAAATTAAAAGGAGCACGATGCAAATTGGGAGAGAAATTCGGCCTTAAATATTTTCGTATGTGACTTGCGTAAATTTTTTTTTATATAGAACATAATTTTTTTCTTCTAAGCCTTGAAATCGCTGTGGGCTTTAATCTACGTCTCTACGATAAGCAGGAGCACTCTGCTACTAATATCATCTCATTCAGCTCTATTGCTGTTGCGTATATCTACAAAATACATTTTCCATCAGGATTCCCTTAAATTAGGCTTCCAGCCCTTCACATATACATGGAATAGGCCTTCAGCTTCCGGCCTCATTTAAAATCCGACTTCATAATTATTCGTTTTTTTTCATTTTTGGGCTAGGATACTGCAAGTCGCTCTTGCGAATTGGGTGGTGCGAAATATTGTTGTTGTTGTTGTTGTTGTTGTAGCGATAAGGACGCTCTCCGAAGGCTTTGGGGCGTATTATCGATGTTGATGGTCCTTTGCCGGATGCAGATCCGGTACTTTCCAATAACAAGCACCATTAAGGTAATAGCCTGACCATCTTGAGAATGATTTGGTGTGACCACATGAAATCTTCGAGGCCATAACGCCCTCCCACCCCCTAGATCCATAAGGAACTTGGGGTCGCCAGAGCCTCGGCTGTCAAACAAACAGGATTCGCCACGGATAGGCGAGGTTAAACAATTGGGTTGGAGAAGCTATATATTGCGGTGGCAACCTCTTGAAATGGTTGCGCTGCACAATCCCTTGAATCAATTTGGTATTTTAGTCGCATCTTACGACAGGCATACCTGTCGCGGGTATATTCTAAACCCCCTAACCAGCTGGGGTAAATATTTTTCATCGCTATGGATTGCGGTAAATGAGGACAAGTGCTGCTGTCTAACAAATGATTTGCGTATTCGCATCTTAGCAGACTTTACTGGTACTGTTGGCGGATATAATAGACTCTGAAAGGCTTCGTATATCTGTGAACCAGCACCAACAGCGATAGCGATGTCAACTTAAAGATTAAGGGGAGAATATCTCTTACTAATAAGTGCTTCTTTGGATCGATTATCCTCTTTCGACGAACAAAAATTACACTCTACAAATTGTTAATCATACCTGCCCTGTGTATTGCTTGGAATCAGGGATGGTGGAATCAGGGAGCTGTAATGATCAGTTATATGAGATTTACGCAAATATGAAGATGTTGAAGTGAATAAAAGCCCAAAAGCTGTTCTGGCTTGGTCGTGTTATGCAAATAGGCGAAAACACTCCGGAAAAGAAAGCTTTTTAATCTAAACAGTAGTTTTGAAGCAGAGGAAAGGAAAGAGCCAGGTGAAGGAACACTCGACATTTGTTCTTAATAGGCGACAGTTATCGCGAACTGAAGATGCTGGCTTGACTTGTTACAAAATGGCCAAAATCGCTTAAGTGGCTGCCGTGGTGTTGATGCAGCTCTACCGGCTCTGCTTACCACTCCCAAAATCGCGGGTTCACGTGCAGGGCAAAGCAACATTAAAATTGTAGAAATAAGTTTTTTCAATTAGAAGAAAGTTTTTCAAAGAGGGATCGCCCCTCGGATGATAAATCCTGCCCTGCAGAAAGTTTATTTCCAAATTAGACGAGGTCAACTTTGGAGCCATGTCTAGGGCTTGTTTACTCATAATTTTGTACAGAAACCGAATGTACTAAAAAAGTTATCAAAAAAAATTGCAACATAAAATTTTCCCACACTAATAAACGTTCATCAGCGTTAGGCGGCAAATACACGACACGAACATTTCCGCGAACATTCCGCATCTTGTCCGCAGCTTTGGCCATACACCATACGAACTTTTGGCCGAACATTAGTTCTCTTTCAGACAGCGATGAATACGGACAACAATTGTGCTGCAGCAATATTGCCTGCTGTGGAAATTAAGCGTAAAAAAAGAGAGAAGATCGCAAAAAAGAATTTGGTGCAAATAATGTTTAAAAAACGAGCAGTTGGACAAAGTGGGCTTACTAAAGAATTGGAATTCACGTCACAAAATGATTTTAAAAATTACGTTCGTATGAGCAAGGCAACATTTGACTTACTTACTACTTATTTTTTTTTATAACTGTATCCTTTGTGGCATCAGGATCTATTTCTTTTAATTTTTCGATTAAAGTCGCATAATCATTATTCTTTTTAATTCTATTACAATAATCTTTGCTTTTTACTTGCCACAATGATGGCAAAGATTTATACATTTCAATAAATTCACTCAGAAATTTTTATTGGCAAACACCACCATTCACGACAGAAAAAGTCGCAGAAACATGACATAACGGGAATGTTCGCGGAAATGTTCGTGTCGTGTATTTGGCGCTTTACATAAACATACATACTTCATAGATTTGCTTCATTCTGTACAATTCTCCAATTGCAAAACTGTCATCTATGATTTATGTTTCATCAGCACATCATTTCGGTTGATGCATACATTTCTCTGGCCACACAATTACAGTGTGACTGTCATTCATCTGTCATTTTCCATATTAAGTTGTGTGTGTGTGTGTGTATGTGTGTTGGGTGCAAGCAAACTTTAGCTCTTCTAAGAACACTTTGTTGTTATTGTTGAGCCATTAAGAAATTTCCTATACCATTCTTTTTAAATACATCACCGAACCGACTTTGCAACTATTATGAATTGCATGAAACATAAAACAAGTAAGGAAGGCTTAGTTCGGGTGTAGCAGAATATTACATACTCAGCTGAGATATTTGGAGACAAAATTTTCTTTTTAGTGTATACAAAAATGTGGAGCAACTTGCCTTTGCTATCTTTTTTCAGCTATCAATTCGTTTATTTGAATATTTTTTTTAAATATGAAAATTTGGTTAAATTTGAACGCATTTTTTTATAATTTTTTTCTAATCACCGCTGAAATATTTTCGAAGCGCTCTTAATTATGAGTCCGATAAGAGTCCGAAATTGTCACCCTTGGAAGGATTTTCATCCCTTGTCAAATAAGAGAAAATCGCCATGTAGGAAAGTGAACCTAGGGTAACCGTGAAATGCGTTTGTATGACATGGGTATCAAACGAAATGTGTTAATGAGTATTTTAAAAGGGAGTGGTTCTATAGGTGGACGCCTTTTCGATATATCGACCAAAATGGTGATCATGGTGACCCAGAACATCATCTGTCGGATACCGCAAATTTATTTATATATGTAATACCACGAACAGTATTCCAACCATGATTCCAAGGGCTTTTGATTTCGCCCTGCAGAACTTTGTAATTTTCTTTTACTTAATATGGTAGGTGTCACTCCTATTTTACAAAGTTTTTTCTAAAGTTATATTTTGCGTTAAAGAACCTATCCAATCACCATGTTTCATCCCTTTTTTCATATTTGGTAAAGAATTATGGCATTTTTTTTATTTTTCGAAATTTTCGATATCGAAAAAGTGGGCGTGGACATAGTCAGCTTTGGCCCATTTTTAATACCAAGATAAAGTGAGTTCAGATAAGTACGCGACCTAAGTTTAGTAAAGATATATCAAATTTTGGTTAAGTTAACGAGTTAACGGCCGAGCGGAAGGACAGACGGTCGAGTGGGTATAAAAAGTGGGCGTGGCTTCAACCGATTTCACTCATTTTCAGAGAAAACAATTATCGTCATAGAATCTATGCCCCTATCAAATTTCACAAGGATAGGTAAATTTTTGTTGGACTTATGGCGTTAAAAGTATCCTAGACAAATTAAATGAAAAAGGGCGGAGCCACGCCCATATTCAAATTTCCTTTTATTTTTGTATTTTGTTGCACCATATCATTACTGGAGTTAAGTGTTGCAATAATTTACTCATATACCTTAAAGATATTAAATTTTTTGTAAAAATTTGAATTAAACATTTTTTTTTATTAAGTGGGCGTGTTCGTCATCCGGGTTTGATAGTTTTTATTTAGAACACATAGAGTAATGGGAGTAAAGTTTCTGGCAAATTTCATTACAATATCTTCAACGACTGCCAAATTACAGCTTGCAAAACTTTCAAATTACCTTCTTTTAAAAGTGGGCGGTGCCACACCCATTATCCAAAATTTTACTAGTTTTCTATTCTGCTTCATAGGGTCAACCCACTTACCAAGTTTCATCGCTTTTGTAATAAACTATCGCACTTTTTCGGTTTTTCGAAATTTTCGATATCGATAAAGTGAGCGTGGTTACAGTCCGATTTCGTTCATTTTAAACAACGATCTGAGATGAGTGCCAGGAACCTACAAACCAAATTTTATTAAGATACCTTAAAACATACCCAAGTAATCGTTTTCACGGGCAGACGGACGGACGGACATGGCTAAATTCATTTCTTTTTTCGCCCAGATCATTTTGATAAATAGAAGTCTATATCTGTCTCGATTAGTTTATGCCGTTACGGGGTACCATTATGCGAACAAAATTAATATACTCTGTGAGCTCTGCTCAGCTGAGTATAATAACAAAAAAACAATAATACCAATACAATAACTGTGAGAAATAGCCAAAGATTTGGTTTGCTTTCTAAAAAATTTGCACATTCATTCCCGTTGGGTGATTGCTATTGGAATTGTAAGGAGAAAATGAACAAGTAAGGAAGGTTAAGTTCAGGTGTAACCGAACATTACATACTCAGTTGAGAGCTATGGTGACAACATAAGGGAAAATAACCATGTAGGAAAATGAACCGAGGGAAACCCTGGAATGTGTTTGTATGACATGCGTATCAAATGAAAGGTATTAAAGAGTATTTTATGAGGGAGTGGACCATAGTTCTATAGGTGAACGCCATTTAGGGATATAGCCATAAAGGTGGATCAGGGTTGACTCTAGAATGCGTTTGTACGATATGGGTATCAAATGAAAGGTGTTAATGAGTATTTTAAAAGGGAGTAATCCTTAGTTCCATAGGTGGACGCCGTTTCGAGATATCGCTATAAAGGTGGACCAGGGGTGACCCTAGAATTTGTTTGTACAATATGGGTATCAAAAGAAAGGTGTTAATGAGTATTTTAAAAGGGAGTAATCCTTAGTTCCATAGGTGGACGCCGATTCGAGATATCGCCATAAAGGTGGACCAGGGGTGACCCTAGAATTTGTTTGTACAATATGGACATCAAACGAAAGGTGTTAATGAGTATTTTAAAAGGGAGTGGGCCTTAGTTCTATAGGTGGACGCCGTTTCGAAATATCGCCACAAAGGTGGACCAGGGGTGACTCTAGAATGTGTTTGTACGATATGGGTATCAAATTAAAGGTATTTTTGAGGGTTTTAAAAGGGAGTGGTGGTTGTTGTATAGGTGGTCGCATTTTCGAGATATCTCCATAAAGGTGGACCAGGGGTGACCCTAGAATTTGTTTGTACAATATGGGAATCAAAAGAAAGGTGTTAATGAGTATTTTAAAAGGGAGTGATCCTTAGTTCCATAGGTGGACGCCGTTTCGAGATATCGCCATAAAGGTGGACCAGGGGTGACCCTAGAATATGTTTGTACAATATGGAGTGGGCCTTAGTTCTATAGGTGGACGCCGTTTCGAAATATCGCCACAAAGGTGGACCAGGGGTGACTCTAGAATGTGTTTGTACGATATGGGTATCAAATTAAAGGTATTTTTGAGGGTTTTAAAAGGGAGTGGTGGTTGTTGTATAGGTGGTCGCATTTTCGAGATATCTCCATAAAGGTGGACCAGGGGTGACCCTAGAATTTGTTTGTACAATATGGGTATCAAAAGAAAGGTGCTAATGAGTATTTTAAAAGAGAGTAATCCTTAGTTCCATAGGTGGACACCGTTTCGAGATATCGCCATAAAGGTGGAGCAGGGGTGACCCTAGAATTTGTTTGTACAATATGGGTATCAAAAGAAAGATGTTAATGAGTTTTTTAAAAGGGAGTAATCCTTAGTTCCATAGGTGGACGCCGTTTCGAGATATCGCCATAAAGGTGGGCCAGGGGTGACTCTAGAATTCGTTTGTGCAATATGGGTATCAAACGAAAGGAATTAATGAGTATATTAAAAGGGAGTGGGCCTTAGTTCTATAGGTGGACGCCTTTTCGAGGTATCGCAATAAAGGTGGACCAGGGGTGACTCTAGACTTTGTTTGTGCGATATGTGTATCAAATGAAATGTGTTAATGAGTATTTTTAAAAGGGAGTGGGCCTTCGTTCTATAGGTGTTCGCCTTTTCGAGATATCGCCATAAAGGTGGACCAGGGGTGACTTTAGAATATGTTTGTACGATATGGGTATCAAATGAAAGGTGTTAATGAGTATTTTAAAGGGGCGTGGGGCTTAGTTCTATAGGTGGACGTCTTTTCGAGATATCGCCATAAAGGTGGACCAGGAGTGACTCTAGAATGAGTTTGTACGATATGGGTATCAAATTAAAGGCATTAATGAGAGTTTTAAAAGGGAGTGGTGGTAGTGGTATATGTGAAGGCGTTTTCCAGATATCGACCAAAATGTGGACCAGGGTGACCCAGAGCTTCATCTGTTTTCTTTTACTTATTATGGTAGGTGTCACAACCATTCTATAAAGTTTTTTCTAAAGTTATATTTCGCGTCAATAAAACAATCCAATTACCTTACCATGTTTCATCCCTTTTTTCGTATTTGGTATAGAATTATAATTTTTTTCATTTTTCGTAATTTTCGATATCGAAAAAGTGGGCGTGGTCATAGTCGGATTTCGTTCGTTTTTCATACTAAGATAAAGTGAGTTCAAGTAAGCACGTGAACTAAGTTCATTAAAGATATGTCGATTTTTGCTCAAGTTATCATGTTAACGGCCATGCGGAAGGACAGACGGACGTCTGTGTATAAAAACTGGGCGTGGCATTAACCGATTTCGCCCATTTTCACAGAAAACAGTTAACGTCATAATCTATGCCCCAACCAAATTTCAAAAGTATTGGTTAATTTTTGTTCGACTTATGGCGTTAAAAGTATCCTAGACAAATTAAATGAAAAAGGGCGGAGCCACGCCCATTTTGAAATTTTCTTTTATTTTTGTATTTTGTTGCACCGTATCATTACTGGAGTTGAATGCTGACATAATTTACTTATATACTGTACAGATATAAAATTTTTTGTTAAAATTTTACTTAAAAAAAAAATTTTTTTTAAAAGTGGGCGTGGTCCTTCTCCGATTTTGCTAATTTTTATTAAGCGTACATATAGTAATAGGAGTAACGTTGCTGCCAAATTTCATCATGATATCTTCAACGACTGCCAAATTACTGCTTGCAAAAATTTTAAATTACCTTCTTTTAAAAGTGGGCGGTGCCACGCCCATTGTCCAAAATTTTACTAATTTTCTATTCTGCGTCATAAGTTCAACTCATATATCAAGTTTCGTCGCTTTATCTGTCTTTCGTAATGAATTATAGCACTTTTTCGGTTTTTCGAAATTTTCGATATCGAAAAAGTGGGCGTGGTTATAGTCCGATATCGTTCATTTTAAATAGCTCAGCAACCTACATACCAAATTTCATGAAGATACCTCAAAATTTACTCAAGTTATCGCGGACGTACGGACATGGCTCAATCAAATTTTTTTTCGATCCTGATTATTTTGATTAATGGAAGTCTATATCTATCTCGATTCCTTTATACACACCACACCGTTATCCAATCAAACTTAATATACTTAATATACTCTGTGAGCTCTGCTCAACTGAGTATAAAAATATGAAAATGAATAATTGAGTGAATGGAGAAAGGGGAAATAAAATTTTTTTTTTACAACATGCAATAGGCCACAGTAAATATGTGAGGGGGCCTGCAAGTTGATGACAAACCAAACAGTAAACAACACCGTAAAGTGCTGTACTTACAATGTATTGACATACAACACTCTATTAAACAAACGTAAATAAAAAATCCTACAGCTAAAAATGCCTAGTTTGAGTAAGTTTGAATAGAAGTGATTTTTATATTCCACATTGTATATTAAAGATGTAAGGCAAGAAATAATTGTATGCAGTGTCAAATTTGTAATATATTGAGGCGAATGTTGACATCACTAAGCTGCTAGTAAATAATCACACAACAACAAAAACATTAAAGCAAGCCACACTTGTATACATCAACACTTCAATCATCATTTAACACATAAATAGAAAGCGACCAGAAGAACATGCACGCACATAACCAGCAGCTCGAAGTGAAGAGATATCTCACACACATGTAATCATCAGCCGAAGTTCTTTCTCACACATGCACTTGCATATAACTAATTATCAAGCAGAAGATACGAGAGTTCTAGAAGGTGAAACGTCTAGACCTTTGGAGAAGTATACGGACGAGGCAAAAGAAAGTATAAAAGCAGCGCAAGGTGAGTAATAACTAATCAGTTTTGATTTAAATACGCTATTGGTTGTGAAGTATGATTGTGAAGTACTACTCCCAAAGTAATCTAAATAAAGAACAGTTTGCAATACCGAATATTGGAGTGAATTGTTCAACAGTTTAGCGATTCGGACGTTAGCAGAAAGTTTCAAATAAGCGGAATTTCCCTAAATTCGTTACAATATAAACGTATCTAAAAATTTATCTAAGCGGGGTCGCCCCTCAGCCGTGTTTGGCAAGCACTCTGAGTGTATTTCTGTCATTAAAAGCTTCTCAGTGAAAATTCATTGGTCTTGCAGATACCGCTCAGAGTCCGCATAAGATAAGTACGTCCGGTACCGCCAATTTGTAGGAAAATTTTAAAGGAGCACGACGCAAATTGGAAGAGAAGGTCGTGCTAAAATCTGTTCGGATGTTATCGCGAGAGCTTTCAATAATGCCGGAGCTTTCAATAATTTCACAAAACGAGCAATCATAGATACACTCAACTTGATTAAAAATAATTCGGCCTTAATATGCTGGATCGGCGCCATGTTAAGCTGCAGGATGATCACGTCGCAATGGTGTGTATCCGAGACAACAAAATCTGCAAACAGAGGAATGCCACAGGTTGCGGGTTTATCACCAATGCTGTAGATGCTGGTAATTTACCAATTGCCTAGGCGGTTTGATGAAAGACGAGTCAAATTTATGGCATAAGCAAATGATGTTTCAGTCATCTTAAACGGCAGATGCCTAACAACAATCAGCTCGCAGATGGATCAGGCACTTCGGGATGTACATTCCTTGGCACCAGGAGTCGGGTTAACCGCCAACGCGGAAGAAACTGATCTAGTATTATTTACTAAGAAATATAAGGTCCGTAACTGCACTAAGGCCAAGCTTAAAGTGGCAAATCTACAATAAAAGTATAGCACAAAGTATCTAGGACTTATACTAGATAGTAAGTGGTCGTGACGGCGGCCACCGTGGTGTGATGGTAGCGTGCTCCGCCTATCACACCGTATGCCCTGGGTTCAACTCCCAGGCAAAGCAACATCAAAATTTTAGAAATAAGATTTTTCAATTAGAGCAAAATTTTTCTAAGCGGGGTCGCCCCTCGGCAGTGTCTGGCAAGCGCTCCGATTGTATTTCTGCTATGAAAAGCTCTCAGTGAAAACTCATTTGCCTTGCAGATGCCGTTCGGAGTCGGCATAAAATATGTAGGTCCCGTCCGGCCAATTTGTAGGGAAAAATCAAGAGGAGCACGACGCAAATTGGAAGAGAAGCTCGGCCTTAGATCTCTTCGGAGGTTATCGCGCCTTACACTTATTTTATTTTTAAGTGGTCGTGGAAACTCCATGTCGAAGAGAGTGCGAAGAAAGTCTCCGCGGCACTGTATACATGCAAAAGGATGCTAGAATGCACGTGGGGTCTATCACCCGAGCTCCTAATTGTCAAACCCATACTTTGCTATTTGTTTGGTGGAAAACCACACAAAAAAATACGCAAACCAAAAAACTTGAGGGGTGTTCAGATTATCAATGATTAGCATAACAGGAGTCCTAAATATTACCCGACATCCCACCTGTAGACCCGAATGGCCAAAAATATCGCGTTAGCAACGGCCATACTAGTCACCAGATTTAACTATAATAATCACCAAATATAAAGCCAGTAAATTAATAAATAAGATATTTACGAATAAGTAGCTTCATAGTTTCAGAAATACAATAAAAGGGCGCTCTAGACCAAGGTCGAGAATATCATCATACCAAGAAATGCAAAACTAGATTGATCACCTCTTGACAAATAGCGAGCAACCAATGGCTTTGGTGTCCGCTTAACGTCCAATATCGAATCCACTCGCAATATTTAGAGGCCAAGGTTCGTTTAACAAACTAAATGGGGTTACACTGAAATGATAGCCCTTCGTCGGAAAAAAATCGCGAGTCGCTCCGGTACGAAGAACCGGCTGCCGTGGGAAGCGCGCGAAAGTACGCGCAATGCTTTGTGAAGCGAAGAAAGTAAGCACATCATGGCATTATCGAGTTCAATACCTAGTCAAGTTCTTGGGTGTGTTTTCCGGTGATAGAGAAAGAGGCATAAGCAAGTCATAAAAGAAGTAACCTATTTGCTACTGCGATAATAGTATCGGTCAAGAAACCGAAAGGATTCCCATTTTTTCCAATAAGAGCTACTTTGGACTGAGTAGAAAATTTAGAAATAAAGTTGGCTATCTGTGAAACAAAGTCATGCTTTACTCCGCCCTGACGCCAACTGTTGTCAGAATTGAGATGAGTAAGTTCTTGGTGTTTTCGAGAGAATATAGTTCTATGGTGCTTTCAGGCGTCTATCGCCTTCACCTGTACCTTTATAATCTTTATTTAGGCGAACAAGGTTAGTTAAGCTTGTGAGATTTTGTGACCAAATGGGTGTACCGTAGACTGGTATAATAACTATGGTATTTCATTAATTTCTTGCGAAATCAACACTCCCACCTACACATACAACCAAAATAAATTAAAATAATGAGAGGTATAAATATGACAAAGAAAATGTATGTCATCATTGAAAAAAAAAAAAAAAAGAAAAATGTTTTACACTCGGTGCTTTGTATTCTAGAGCGTGTTGATTGTGTTGTTACACAATTATAGTGGCCTACTTTCAGGCGCTGAAACTATGGGTACCACAAGCGTTGAGATGAGATTGACTTTATATTTATGTAGTTTACAACATTTTCTTCGGCTTGGTTGAATATTTTTAATTAATTTCCGTGATCGGGTTAGTTAAATTAAAATCATGGATTTAATTAACTCGCCCTATTTGCGTTGTTTTAACAAATATCTTAGTTGCCATATTGAGACACGAGCATCATTTTTTGTTTAGCTTAATATATTTAAATTACTTACCTACTTACTTGTATGGCGCTTAACCATTTAAACGGTTACGGCGGTCCAACAAGACGCGACATTTGTTTCAACTCTAGTTTAACTGGCGTTGATTGGTCACATCAAAGGAATTTAATTCGTTTTCCACCTGGTCCTTCCAGTGGAGTGGGGGCCGCCCTCTTCCTCTGCTTCCATAAGCTGAAAAAATTCTTTGTTAGACGGAGCATCATCTTTCATTCGTATAACATGGTTCAGCCAGCGTTTCCGCTGTGTTTTAATTCGCTGGACTATGTTGATACTCCGCAAAGCTCGTACAGCTCATCATTAAATATTATTCGGTACTCGCAGTCACCAATGCGTGGAGGTCTGCAAATTTTCCGAAGAACTGTTCAGTCGAGCAGTTCCAGAGCCGCTTCATCTGATATCATGTCATGGTCCATGTTTCTGCACCATATATCAGGGTGGGTACAATGTACGACTTGTAGAGTAAGGTTTCTGTTTGCCGGGAGATGACTTTACTTTTCAATTGCCTACCTAGTCCAAAGTAGCATTTTTTGGTAAGAGTGATTCTTCGATTGATTTCATAGCTGATTTTGTTATTAGTGTTATTTCTGGTTTCCAAATAAATGAACAGTGCGTGGTTGCCAAGGCACAAATGCTCTGCTCGATGACTGCATGTCCTTTGTTTCCGCTTCATTTTCCAGTTTGGAGTAAGCAGAACTTACGGCGCATGTGTTTGGGCCGCTAATATCAATATCGTGAACATGTGCCATAAATTTCACGCTTTTATAGAATATTTTTCGAGAGCGGTTTAGTTCTAAAGATAGCATAATTTTAAACAGCATCAACTTAAAGAAATCGCATGATAGGGGTCACCTTTCTGAAACCTCGTTTAGTTTTTAACGGTTCGGAGAGGTTCCTTCCAATTCTTCTTCTTTCCAAAATTTAATCAAGACATTGCGGCAAATGGTTAGCTCTTTGTCGTGCTGTCGAAGGCGGACTTATAATTGACGAAGATGTGTGTCAATTCTTTTTGCTCGGGTTTTTTCCTAGATTAGCGGCATTGTAAAAATCTGGTCGATGGTAAAATTACGATATCTGAAGTTTCACTGATTGGGTCCAATCAGCCGATTCAAGGTGAGTTTCAATATTTCGCACAATATACTTGAGAGGACCTTACATGCGATATTAAGAAGGCTAATTCTGCGATAGTTGGCGCAGATTTTAAACGAAATTCCGACAATAAGTTAAGATGACCAAAACAGAGTTTTTTTATCCCACATGTTCTGGAACCTGGATCCAACATATCTGCGAAACCATTTGAGATATCCAAACAAAATAACTAGCTTACTGAAGAACACACTTGTATGTTCCGTTTGATACACATGCTGTTCAAACGTATTTTGGTTCTATCTGGAATCGAGTATTGTGAGATATTGACACCGCTCGCTGAAGAGCTCATAAACGCTTTCCGGTGATGCCCATATTGCACAAAACAATATTTAGCTCCTTTTGATTGACCTCTCCAAAACGTGTTGAGATATTGAAAATGCTGGATACATTTCATCCTTTCTTATACTCTAAACTTATGAAATTCTGTGTGCAATAAGCAAATTTGGGATAACTAATATCTCATAAAGAGTAAAAAAAAGAAAAAACAACGCACGCTGGACCTCCGAGGGGATCTAGGTCGCCCTTCTTGCTTCGTGCTACGTCCTTAATTATACTTAGCCGAGTAGAGCTCACAGAATATATTAATTATGTTCGCATAACGGTATCCCGTAACGGCATAAACTAATCGAAGTAGATATAGATCTGGGCGAGAAAAGAAATTCATTTAGCCATGTCCGTCCGTCTGTCCGCAAACACGATAACTGGAGTAACTTTTGAAATTTGGTGTGTATGTTCCTGGGAACTTATCTCAGATCGCTATTTGAAATGAACGAAATCAGACTATAACCACGTCCAATTTTTCGATATCGAAAATTTCGAAAAAAAGGAAGAGTGCGATAATTCATTACCAAAGACGGATAAAGCGATGAAACTTTGTAGGTGGGTTGAAGTTATGACGCAGAATAGAAAATTTGTAAAAGTTTGGAAAATTGGCGTGGTACCGCCCACTTTTAAAAGAAGGTAATTTTAAAGTTTTGCCAGCTGTAATTTGGCAGCTGAGTATATAATGTTCGGTTACACCCGAACTTAGCCTTCCTTACTTGTATTTCGTAGAAATTTAGTGGGATAAATCTTCAAATTCCACGCCGACTCCGATGAGTCCGCGTCTACAGATGAGTTTTCGCTGAGAAGCTTCTCATGGCAAAAATGCACCTGGATCATATGCCAAACCACTGCCGAGGGTCGATCACTCTAATTTAAAAAACTTTCTACTATTGTGACGAATATGAGTGCAACTAAGTGATACTCACATCCCTAGTCTGATGCTTAGTAAATGAAGTCACAACAACAATAAAGCAGACAGTCACTTGTATCTACATAAACGAATAAATCATTATGTCTACACATATGTACGTACACGCGGCAGAGAAGAGATGCACAAACACATGCAGATATCTGAGATGCTCCCTAAAGTATGCAATTGTAATTGTGGAAGTGCCGCTCACAAATACAAGCATATGAGAAGCTATATACGTGCATCTGTAGTTATAATTATATGGCGGTGACTAAGTAAATTCTGAAAGCGCCTAGAAGATGCCACGAGTAAATCACAGAGTATAAAAGCACCAGCGGTAGAGGCGCTACAATCAGTTTCAGTTAAGCACGCTATCTGTCGGGCAATATATGAGTTTCATTTAAGCTATCAGTCAGTTTGGTTATTAAGCAAGCTAGTTGCAAAGTATAAGTGTTGTTGTGAAGTACTTTAATAAAGGCCATTTTTCCATTATTCAATATTGGAGTTATTTATTCAACAGTTAAATTAGTGTATTTAGCGACCTTTATGATTTAAACAATTATTTATTTTGCCGGCTTTAGGTCAATGTTAAATAAAACACATATTGTTTTGTTATTAATCTCCAATATATTTCGGCTACACACCGGTAACCGTCTTCATGGCAGACTGTTGACAAACATAAAACATTTAAATTATAATTACAATCACATTTTTAACAAATAATATATTTAAATTTTAACAAATAATAAAAATCAACATTAAACAAAAATAATTTTTACATACATTTTAGTTACACGTCTGCACTGCGTGACGTGGAGTTGCGTACTGTCTGTTTGTCAGTAAATGTTTGTATAAGTGAGCGGAATGATGATCGGAGTCCGTTTTATAGTTTAATCGTCTATTAGTTGGAGTATTTATAATATGCAACATCTCGAGAGTGAAGCGCTTGCTGTATTGTTGCTCTTGTTGTAGAATCTTTGTGTTGTTGAAATCTGGCTCGTGCCGGCTGTTTGCACAGTGGGCCATAAGTGCTGTTTTGTGGTTGTTAGTTTGGTGACAATATTTATAGTCGGATTTATGTTGTGATATCCTAGTTTTTAGTTTGGACTTTGTTGTTCCTACATATATACTTTGACAAGATTCGTCGTTATTACCGTTGCATGGAATTTCATACACCACATTGCATTTTTCTGTTAACGGTACCGCTGATTTTGTTTGATTGAAACATTTTTTTAAAGTATTCGTTGGTTTGTGTGCTATTTTTATTTTTTCTTTGTCATAGCATTCCGATGCAGTTAGCCGCTCTGATAATTTGGGTATATATGATACCGACTTATAGATCATGGGGTTTCTTGGTATACTTTGACTGTTATTATTTTTATATTTCCTTAACAATGTTTTGATTATTTTAACTGGAAAGTCGTTGTTCCTTAATAAATCCATTATTTCCTTCTCTATTTCTTTATGGTAAATTTCATCTGAAGTCGGCTTCTTATACCATTTTAATTTTAGTTGATTTCCATATCTATTTATTACAGAGTCCAAATATACCAATTTTCCATCCTGTTCTTCTTCGATTGTAAATTTAATATGTCTATTAAAGGAGTTAAGCGCTTCGAGCGTGTTTTGAATATTATTTACGTTCACTATTGCGAATAAGTCGTCGACATACTTTGTGACTAGTCGTGGTTTCTGGCCTAGTTTTCTTAATGTAGTTTCTAAAGGTTTTTCCATTATTATATCGGCTATCACTGGGGAAGATGGTGACCCCATCGGTAACCCTTTTAATTGTGTGTAAATTGTATCCTTATATTTAAAATACCGATTATCCTTAATGCAAAAAGTAACTATTTCCATAAATAATTTCTTCGGTATCTTCGTATATTGTTGTATAATTGGCCATTTTTCTGATATAACATCTAGTGCTAACTGTACCGGTATGCTTGGAAAGAGTGAAACCACATCAAAAGATATAAGTTTCTCCTCATCATTAATATAATTGTTATTTATTCTTTCTTTTAAATTTAATGTGTTTTGATGTTATATGTGGACTCCGCCGTTATATTTTTCAGTACATCTACAATATATTTACACAGCCCGTACGATGGTGATCCAATTACTGAACATATTGGTCTAAGTGGCGTTCCCTCCTTGTGTGTTTTGGGTAGACCATATATTTTTGGGGGTAGTGCCGTTGTTGTGGTAAGCTTATTTCTGTCCGCCTTCGAAATAAGGTCCATTTTAAATAAATTATCTACTAGGTTATTATTCTTAATTTTTTAATTTAAACAGAGTTTTAAACAGACACACACATTATTACCGCAACAAAATATTAAGCTTACTAATAAAACATAAACATGGAATATTGAGACGACTAAAACAACAGACGGAAACAACAACAATAACCCTTAAAGAGCAACTAGGAGAAAATCATTTTCAAGAATTTATGGATAGGGAGAATAATGTTTGGAATAAACTTACAACAAAAATAAAGAAGCGCCAAGAAACAAAATTCGAAAAATTGCGAGCCAACCGCAACAACCTTTTTACCAACAATACCAATCATGAAGATTGGTTTATAAATAAAACAAATGTAGATGTACCATATGAAGTAAAAGCTTTGTTAGCGAAGGGACCAAAATTCGCCCTACCTACCAATAATAAGAAATTTCCTCTTTTTAAATACATAGCGGACGGAGAAGATTTAACACGAACTATACAAAACAAAGAGCAACAAGAAGAAGCGCGTATGAAATTCTCTTTGTTAGTGAAGAACCACACAACAACACATAAACCCAGTGCAATAGATAATGCAATCACAGATACAGTGGTACAGACCCGGAATTTCCTGAGCAAAAATAAAAACATTAGAATACTTACATCTGACAAAGGAAATAAAACGGTTGATATGGAGAATGACGAATATAATAAAATGACGGAGATTTTATCTGACTTGACTACATATAGAATACAACGACAAGATCCTACATCACGTTTACAAATTAAGAATAATAACCTAGTAGATAATTTACTTAAAATTGTCCTTATTTCGAAGGCGGGTAGAAATAAGCTTACCACAACAACGGCACTACCCCCAAGAATATATGGTTTACCCAAAACACACAAGGAGGGAACGCCACTTAGACCAATATGTTCAGTAATTGGATCACCATCGTACGGGCTGTGTAAATATATTGTAGATGTACTGAAAAATATAACGGCGGAGTCCACATATAACATCAAAAACACATTAAATTTAAAAGAAAGAATAAATAACACTTATATTAATGATGAGGAGAAACTTATATCTTTTGATGTGGTTTCACTCTTTCCAAGCATACCGGTACAGTTAGCACTAGATGTTATATCAGAAAAATGGCCAATTATACAACAATATACGAAGATACCGAAGAAATTATTTATGGAAATAGTTACTTTTTGCATTAAGGATAATCGGTATTTTAAATATAAGGATACAATTTACACACAATTAAAAGGGTTACCGATGGGGTCACCATCTTCCCCAGTGATAGCCGATATAATAATGGAAAAACCTTTAGAAACTACATTAAGAAAACTAGGCCAGAAACCACGACTAGTCACAAAGTATGTCGACGACTTATTCGCAATAGTGAACGTAAATAATATTCAAAACACGCTCGAAGCGCTTAACTCCTTTAATAGACATATTAAATTCACAATCGAAGAAGAACAGGATGGAAAATTGGTATATTTGGACTCTGTAATAAATAGATATGGCAATCAACTAAAATTAAAATGGTATAAGAAGCCGACTTCATCAGGACGAATCATCAACTTCAATTCCAAGCACCCGAAGTCGATGATAATGAATACGGCAACGGGCTGTATACGAAGGATGATGCAGACTTCAGATGAAATTTACCATAAAGAAATAGAGAAGGAAATAATGGATTTATTAAGGAACAACGACTTTCCAGTTAAAATAATCAAAACATTGTTAAGGAAATATAAAAATAATAATAGTCAAAGTATACCAAGAAACCCCATGATCTATAAGTCGGTATCATATATACCCAAATTATCAGGGCGGCTAACTGCATCGGAATGTTATGACAAAGAAAAAATAAAAATAGCACACAAACCAACGAATACTTTAAAAAAAATTTTCAATCAAACAAAATCAGCGGTACCGTTAACAGAAAAATGCAATGTGGTGTATGAAATTCCATGCAACGGTAATAACGACGAATCTTGTCAAAGTATATATGTAGGAACAACAAAGTCCAAACTAAAAACTAGGATATCACAACATAAATCCGACTATAAATATTGTCACCAAACTAACAACCACAAAACAGCACTTATGGCCCACTGTGCAAACAGCCGGCACGAGCCAGATTTCAACAACACAAAGATTCTACAACAAGAGCAACAAAACAGCAAGCGCTTCACTCTCGAGATGTTGCATATTATAAATACTCCAACTAATAGACGATTAAACTATAAAACGGACTCCGATCATCATTCCGCTCACTTATACAAACATTTACTGACAAACAGACAGTACGCAACTCCACGTCACGCAGTGCAGACGTGTAAATAAAATGTATGTAAACATTATTTTTGTTTAATGTTGATTTTTATTATTTGTTAAAATTTAAATATATTATTTGTTAAAAATGTGATTTTAATTATAATTTAAATGTTTTATGTTTGTCAACAGTCTGCCCTGAAGACGGTTACCGGTGTGTAGCCGAAATATATAGGAGATTAATAACAAAACAATATGTGTTTTATTTAACATTGACCTAAAGCCGGCAAAATAAATAATTCAACAGTTTAGTGATTCGAACTTAGCAGAGGGTTGCAAGTAGAAGGATTTGCAGTAAATTCGTTACACTATTATTTAGTTCAAAACATAAACGCAGAAAACGTCGGATAGAACGGCTCTGCGGATGGTTGAGACACTGTCTTAACTAATTAGACGGCCGAATCCATTTAGAATGTTAAGTTACAATTAAGTTTCATTTTGAAAAAGCTTTGTGGATAGCATTGGATAAATATAAACTGGAACCAGCTTGTCTGAGTGTTTACTTGGGTGATTAGTTTTTCTCTTTAGCTAACCAGTTACGGATCTCGAAGGCAAAAAAGTCTTCTATTTCAACGAAACTCCCCTGTAATCCATTCAGATATGCCACTATTTTTATTTTTTGGGGTATAGTGGATCCGCAATGTATCCCATAAAGTGCTTTGCAGTGCAAATATGAAAACTGAATGCCTTAACTCGGGCGTAGAAAATTCGAACATTAAATAAATAAATGATTTGTTCAACCAAAATAGGTTCATATTTTTTCTTGTTCGTCTTAATATACATCGGTTTTTAGAAATATATTTGCTGCACTCTTCTTCTTTTTCTTTTTACAGCCTATTAGTGGTATCCTATTTCATAACTTATTCCCTCATAATTGCCTTATCATTGTCTGTCTCCTTATCGCAATAATACCCATACGTACTGCTATGCAATTTACGTATTTTACTATGCAAACTGATGCATTCGCTAAAGCAGACAAAGTTGTCATTGCATTATGACAAATTTGCTTAAATTTTCATTATAGTTGTACAACGCCAACAAATTCATGCATAAATTTATTAACAAGTTTGAGTCAATTTGAATATGTTTGCAAAGTGTTTAATATGCAGTTGTTTTAATGCTCTGTGCACAAGGGATGCATGCTTTGTTGTTGGTTTTCCTTTTTTTTTTTCTTTTTTGCCGTCATCTTTTTACAAAGATTCACTTAATTAGCTGCCATGAACTACAAATGAACTAAAGCTAAAGGAAAAGAGATATTACTATAGAATGTATAGCGGGTGGAATGAAAGCTAAAAACAATAAGACAGTAAATATGAAAAATAAAATAAAAATATGTGTAAAAAGTAAAGTTGGTACGTACTGAAAAATCTGCATGCGGAGAAAGTTATGCCATACACAGTTGCTGTAGTCAATATAGCAGATGGCATATTTTTTCAAACGCACATATACATATCAGAAATAAATATAGAAATAGTTAGCCATGTGCAACATACTTATATACATATCTATATAAATACATTTGCATGCAGAAGTTTAAGTTCGTATAAACATGAAAGCTTCTCTGTATATTAGCCTTCGACTTCGTTCACACAAATACATATACGCTCATATTTTAGTTTGCCTGTTTCCCAACCAGTAGTTTACAAAATTACTAGCAGACCCGGCAGACGTTGTTCTGCACCGACTTTGGTTTTAAGAACATTTTGCTCTCCCTCCCCCTCTCTGACCTTTCATTATCCTTTCGTTCACTTCTTCTTCTGCCTTTCTTTTCCTTCGCGTCTCTATCTCCCTCTCCGTCTTTACCCTCACTTCTATCCCTATCTTTCTATCTTCATCTAATTCCTTATTCCTTATCCCCAGTTCCAGTTTCAACCTAAGCCCAATCCCAAGTTCCAGTCACAGTCCCAGTCCGAGTCAGAGTCCGATATCCCTGAAAAAGAGTACCGTACATACTTACCTAGGGAAAGGGCTATCTATTGTGGCGAATATTAGCATCACTATGCTGTTATTAAAAAATCACAACAAAAAAAACAGCAAGCAGCCACACTTATGTACATGTACACATTAAAGTAAACAGCCATACATACATAGAAGGCGACGAAGAATATTTCACACACATAACCAGCAGCTTAAAGCAAAAAAATTATCTCAAATATACACATGTAGTCATCAGCTAAGAGCAGAAATTGTTACTCACACATACATGCATATAGGTAAATAAGAGTCTATACCTTAGGAGAAATATTCGATCTAGGCAACCGAGAGTACAAAAGCAGCGCAAGCTGGCCAATAACTAATCAATTTGAATTAAACACGCTATTAGTTGTGAAGTATAATTGTGAAGTACTTCTCCCAAACTAGTCTATATAAAGACCATTTTGCCAAACTGAATATTGGAGTTCTTTATTCAACAGTTCAGCGATTCGAACGTTAGTAAAAGATCCATAAATAGCAGGAAATTCCTAAGATTCGTTACACGATATATATAACTTTCAGGAAAATCACAGCACACATGTAATTTTTTCGAAAAGATCGGTCCCTGGTCCACTTCACGTAAAATAAAGTAACGTAAATACTAATTTAGGCAAAAGGCTACCTATACCAAACTTCAGGCAAAACGAACCTTGAATATAATTTATTCGAATAGATCGATCCCTGGTCCACTCCCCGGAAAGAAATTTCATAGTTACACTCTTCGGGCCGCATAATGTGATGTGGTGAAAATCCCACTCAAAGCAAATTTGGTCATACAGTTCACAGCGAACAAGCAGTCGAACTGCTTTTTTTGGAACACATTTTGTTCATATTGAAAGGGATCAACCTTCTGTATTTTTTTTTTTTAACACTTTCTCAGCCCTATAATCTTACAATGCAAAGTCCTCACAGTATTATCACAACCTTTTCTTTGCCTTGGTGATGAATCTTTTATATGAAAAATAATTTGATATGCACACCGAATGTTCCCTAAAAAATATATTATTAATTGTCAAAAAAAGAAGACACAGCTACTTACGTGTTGACTATTTTACCGAATTTCAACTTCTACTGAACGATAAAAAGCTATTAACTGGTTGGAAAGTCATGCAAAGTTGCAATGGCAACCGTAGTAAATGAAAAATTTAAAAGAAATCAAATCGATATAGTTCCGATGCTAAAAATTATTTCTCAAAAACTTACAAAATGTTTGCTTTTTCACGCCGCTTTCGGATAATATTTTTGACTTTTAAGGTTTTTAAAATATTTCAAAAACAATATCAAAATAAATGCTTCGGCTCTTTTGCCCAGTTTTGATTTCATGCACCCAGTTTAGAATTCATCTGTGACTGGCCAACCAGCCAAATGCTATGTAGGTTTTATTAGATCGAGTATATAATTTGCTCAAAGCATTAAAATATTAGAATAAAATGTTAAACAATAAGCACAAAAAATATGTTAGTTTTTTGTCATATAATAAAATAATACACATATTTAGTTTGTTTGTTGATTCAAGCATTGACAACATAAAAGGCCAACTTTTTGAGTGACAACATGTCACAACTAATTTCAGAGGTACATACTTCTACGCCCATACATATTTATATCCATATAAAGGGGTTTAAACTTTACCGATGATTATACAAAAAAGGTTTATGTTAATTTTAGCAGTTTTTATTTCACAGGCGATTACTTATAAACCAATAAAAAAAAGTTTCCTTCTTCTAGTTAATTCTAAACTCGAATTCATGAAAGTAATGCAAATCGATATTTTGATACCATGACCAATACGATTAGCTCTTTAAGTTAAATTTTACTTTCTATTTCAATTTAAAAAAAATTGGATTTTTGGAACTTTAAATAAAAATTTTAGTATTTAATTAAGACATGTGTCCCTTAGTTGCGCTTCCTTAGGCACTAAACTTACTTAATCTTGTTTTCCACCGGTTCAATCCTCCCCTGCATATCAATAATCAGAGCATGGCCTCTGGCCATTATAACAATGGCCGCCTGCCATCGAATGTGTTTTCCCACCGCGTTAGAGCTTTTGAAACATGCTAGGATCTGAGTATAACATATTCGTATTCGGTAAAAGACTTTTTATATCAGCAACAGCTCCTCAGAAATTCGTGAGGTGTCTTTTAAACAAAAACAGAAGTGAGGCTTGTCAAGTTGGATGTGTAAACATTCAGGTACATGACTGAAAAACTGATGTTTTTAAATAAACTAGAGCTCGCTCAGAGACTGAAGTTAAATCAGCAAAAGAAAGTTTACCAGAAACAAATAATTTCGGTGTTTTTGAGAAAAGCTTCGTCGGCTTTTTATCGGTGACAACACATATCGACGTGACTTTGCTTCAATATCGGCTTATTATCGCAAGCAGGTTATTATCGCCGAGTTATCGGTTTGTTGTCGTTTAAATATCCCCTAGTATTTGTATCTTTATTAATTTCTTATCGGTTTGTTATCGAAAAGTTCCAGATAAGTCATGGATTTTATATTGAAATCTTATCACTACATGTTTCATAACAACCTATGAGTTGTCAATAGCAAATCGATAACATACCATTAGCAACAGAGATAGATAAAGTTTGAATATCAAATCGATAGCTGTTTGATAAATAATCGATAACTTTTGATAAAAATAATAAATTTTCAAAAAATAAATATGCATCTATAATTTTTAGACAAATCGATAACAATTTGATGAATAAATCAATAGCATTTCTTTATATAATCGATAAAATTTCGATAGAAAATCAATAAAATTTTTGATTACAAACAGATTATTTGCCGATGCAAATCACTTTATTAATGATGCCATTGTTATCGATAGCACACTTATAATACTTAGATAATACAAGTCGATAAGTTGTCTGTCCCTCGTCGATAAAACACCTGTAATAAATCGATAACTCGTCGGTGATAAATGGATAATAAGACCATAATCGTCAGTAACAAAATACCAACTCATTGATAGAAAAACGTTTAGACTTCGATAACAAATGGGTAAAGATGGTCGTCCGGTTTCGGGGACGGGCTCTGTTATGATTTCTTGCCTTTTTCCTTCCTTCCCTTCTTTTTTTTCCTGTGCTTTCCTGTCAATTAATACTTGACATAGGCTGATTGTGTACATTGTGTTAACAGAATTTGTTAGACGACCAAACGGAAAAACCTCAATTAGGAAGCAAGACTTATGTTATAAAATAACTCCGTCTTCTCAATAAATACTAGAAATTATATCAAGAAATAAAAATAAAAACAACATCAATTAAATACTAGAAGGTTTCTAGGACACAGCTTAATTGTTTCCTCTTTATCTGGCGACTTTGGCGCCCCTAGTAACTAGAGCCTTGCCCTCGTGAGCGCGGGGCATGCACACAGAAGGTGTTCAGTCGTTTCTTCCTACAGCTCGCACTTCCTTCATCTGCTTACCAGGCCTGACTTAAAAGCATGTAGCGCCAGAAGATAGACCCATCATGAGCCTTCTCTCTTTAGTGATATGAGTAACTTTGTAAATCTAATATAAAATCCCTCCCTGAAATACGATACTTTCGCCTTTATTAATATAATATATCCGAATTTCTTACTTCTGAATAGACACCTAAGCCCCATCTACACGGCAAGACGGTCAGCATTACCAACGAGAAATAGATATTTGTAAGAGAATTAAAATTATTTAAAATCTTAAAAAGTTTTGTCAAAAAATACCTTACAAATAAATTAACCCACTTATCTGCCTTTTGCGGGATGAATGAATATTTAATGTAGGTTAAGCCACAGAAACAAATAAGCTGCTGTCACCTGACAGCTGTTTTGCCTGATCGGAAAAAAAGAAACCAACTGCTTCAAAGGTCTTTGCCCTTTACGACAGGTAAAGTTCTATAAAAAAATAAACAAAATACAAAATGTCAATTTTATCTAAACCAACTAAACATTGACGAGGGAATTAGAAACAGAAATGCTGACAGAAAATTACTACAGATCTTTAAAAACCGTACTCAAACCTACATCTATATATATATAGTACAAACGATCATTAATACTCTCTAGGTACCGTTTGGTAACGGTTTTACTAGACGACAGCCGACACCAGCTAAGTGCCGCTTTATCTACTTTATTTCGCAATGTAGCAGTGCGCCGCATTATTAATGCATGCATATGTATGTGTGTAAGTGGGAGTTTGTTTTTATTGTAAGTTTAATTTATTAGTATTTTGGTATTTTAATTTTACAGTCAAATTAAATGCCCAAGTACAGCATGTGTTGCAATGAACGTTATTTTAATAGCGTTTTCTTTTCTGAAATAAATTGTTGCCTAAGTAAAGGGTAAAGCCTTAATAGAGTCACTCCTACCCCAGAAAATGTTCAACATTTATAGTGCATATAAAGAACATTTCATCTCACCATATTCACTCATATTAACAGAGTATATGTGGAACTTAAGAGCGAATTGAGAGTTTCACAGAGTTGCACTGCCGCACCGCCATTTTATACAGAGTAAGAGTGTAACGCTTTTGCGTTGCGAGCAGGCAACAATTTTTACAAGAGAACGAAATACGCCGTAAAGGCGTTGCCTGTTTTTTTAGAATAGAACAACAACCCTTGCGTGGCGTACAAAAAGCGTACCACTTTGGCTACAAAAGAAAACGCTATAAGTAAGTTCATGCTGCAAGTATTCGGTTTTAAGTTGCTTATACGACGTGGTGCACTTATAAAGTGGAAGTAGAAGTTCTGAAAAAAAAAAACTTTCTTAGCCGGAGCAACATCTTTCAGTCGCATAAAAGCAAGCGAATGCGCTGTGTTTTAATTCGCTGTACTTTGTGAGTGTCTGCATAAAGTTCGTACAGCTCATTATTAAATCTTCCGTGCTTGCCGTGTGCGACGCGTAAAGGCCCATAAAACCTTGGAAGAATTTTCTTCTCGAACACTCCCCTCCAAGATCCGCCTCTTCTGTTGTTTCCATGGTCCATGCTGCTGCACCATATAGCAGGACGGGTGCGTTTATTGGCAAGAGTGATTCGTCCCACATGAACGAAGTCTTTTGCTATTTCGAAATTATGGATGCCAATAATGGCGCGGTTGCGATGGCGCATTGAAAAACTGTTCATCCTAAAAATTTGCTGCATATTTAATCTGAATCGGCCAACCGATGCGTCCCAAGATTTCGCACCTATTATAGGAATTTAAAGGCATCGAAACCAAATTATGGTGAAGTAACTGCAACACCTAAAAATATATGTGATACGGAAATACCACACTGATTTCGTTTCAAGCTCTATTTAAGTTTAGTTATTATTATGATTCACTGCTGCATTTTCTGAATCTCAGAGGCTGAGCTTACACGATATGAATTTCAATTAGTTTTCACAAGCTCTTTCGGATACCCATGCTATAGTGTGTGCTCTGCTCAATCTATAGGAAAGACGATCTGGCAAATCCAATGAGTGACCTCGAAGTCATCGCTTACATAGTTCTATTTAGCGTATTTTACGAATGAATGAAGCTCACATTTTACGAGTTGTTCGCCTGCATGCTGCCACATTAGAAGGCAAGTTGCCCCAAAAATTTAATATTGCTAAGCCTCACAAAGTTGAGAAATATCATTAGCCTAATCAAGGTTGTTATACGATTGTATATATGAAAACTTTTCTCTTGTTATTTCTGCTATTTGTTTAAGTGTCATGCCTGTAGGTCTATAAAACTTGTATGTCTACGCCATTTAGTATGGGCTAATCGATCGATTCGTCCCCCTCATGCACAAGGCGAATGTCGGCAATATTTGACATCCACGATCATGGAATTGCGCTACTTACTGCCTGGCACCGAAAAATTATGTGATGTGACTTTCGATAATGACCTGCATTTTGCCGAGCATACAATTGCAATTGTACCTTAGGTATAGAGCCTTAACAAAACACCGAAGTCCTTCGCTGGCAGCACTTGGAGACAAAGAAACGGTAGTAGCCACCTATAAAGCAATAGGCCAGCTGCTTGTGGGCTACTCTTCTTCGATAGGTCGCAGAGGTAAAAAAATCACACTGGTCCTGCATCGTTGCAGGGCTGTAAATGCACCGCGCTAAGAGCTGGAACGGGTTGTGTTATTATGTTCCTGGAACGCCATATACACAATGAGTTCGGAATACTCCCCGTAAATTGGTGAACAAAATGATGAACAAACGATTTCTGTTAAATACTCAAAAACATGTGCATTATAACAATGATCTGATTGCAGAGGCCGCGCCTCCCAGGGATAGAAGAAGTCATATCCGCAAGCACTATAAAGAAATGCAGCAGATAAGCATAAACAGTAAGCTCTTAAGATCATACTTCCCATAAAGTCCTCTCAAAGAAAGGGAAACCAGATTACACAGGAAGACATGCGTCACTTTGGCACAAGTTCGGTCTGGATACTTTAATAAGTTAATCTCCTTCTTTTCCGGAATTAACTCCGATATACGCAATGTATGTATTGCATGAATTGTGTCTCCATATGACACCAACCATTTGTTCACTTGTAATGTGGAACCAGAAAATCGAATACCCATGTGTCTTTGGTCCAACCCTATTAAAACTGTCAGTTTCCTTGGATTTCCATTAGAAAATGTCGACAACAATTTGATAGTGATCAGACCTATTGGATGGAAAGAAACATGGCACCAAGAAGGAAAAGATGAAAAAGAAGAAGAAGAAGAACAATAATTTAACATCTCTAGCATCTCCGTAGCACATGAACAGGATAAGGCTCTTTGTGGTTTAGTAATGCTGCTTTTGAGCTGGTTTGTGGAGAGACGGTTGCATGTAGTATCTACTGTAGCCGCATCTAGATTTTCCCCCTTCATTTTCTCAACCTATTGACTCTTCTGCACTTTTTGTATCTGGCCCTTTCTGTTTCCCAGCTTTTGCATAACTAAGCTGAACATTTGAAATCAGCCCCCCTATTAGCTCATTTAAAGATGCTTTGTCTATCATAAAGTTAGGTCGAAGTTCTCCACTCTTGGTGCTACTGATTATCCACCATATCTCTATGATAACACTGTAAGGCTTCGATTTTATAGAAATCACCTATATTTTTGAGCAGTTGTAAAATGTGGAGACAAAAGTAGGCGCAAAACATAGAATGCTAAAAATTTGGAATACGTTTAGCAGGTAGGAAGTAAATTGCAAAATTATATTCGTTTTAGATGTTGAGCTTTCAAGAAAGCTTTTTAATAGTTTTAATGGATTTGTGTATGTTTTAATGTTTCAGCACAACAATAAATGTATCACTTATTGTTAATACACAAAAACTTAGATACTTTTACTACAGCAAGCAATGAGCTGCGTATGTAGCAATGTTTATATGTACATATGTTTATGATTTCGTGCAATATTTATCCATATGCGTAATTAAGTTTTGCCAAACAAATTGAAAAGTTGCGTTGAGCTTCGCTGGAATATTTTTGGTAAGCCACAATAGCACTGCAAAAATGAACTCAACTCCAGTGTAGCTGCATATCTAAGTGTCCATATTTATGTTATAACAATCGCACATTTTAATATCACACATGAGACCATTTGGCATATTTGGTCCCTAAGCACTTTCCTTCATTTAAATTTAGATGTTTGTTGCTGCGCAAGCGTGTATTTAGTGGTTTGAAGGCATTTAACAATACTTTTGATTACAATGGCCAAGCCATTCAACTAACGCCCGCGTGTTCTGAAAACAACAACATTGGTGCATAGTATTACTATCACTACAACACTTTTTGCGTATTTTTGTTATCATTTATCGAAGTGCGTGCGGTATGTCATAAATATTTTTTGGCATAATATTAAATATGTGTTGTGCTATTGTTTTTGCTTTTCAATTTTCTATTTTGTGAATAGGATGTCATTACTATGAAACTTAATTTGAACACGTGCATGATTCTCAATCTTATATGAATTTACGCACATATTCATTAAAATTATTAGAGCTTGTCATATGGGTATTGCAATAATATTTTAAAGCTATTTTAAATGAAAATTCCTATCAGCGCCCATTTTTATACAAATTATTTCTACATCAAAAATAACACACTTTTAAAGTGACAACAATATTTTTTTTTTTTGTGGGCAAAGAGTTATTATTGTCCGCTTAAAACGTAGATAAAATAGGTCAACAATATATATATATATATATATAAACAAGAAAATTGGTTTCAAAAGTGAGTCTCCCTTCCCCTTCTCGCTCCTTATCCAATTCTCTTCAAATTGATCTTTTTATACACAGAGTTCTTTGCACACGGAGTATATTAACTTTGATTGGATAACGGTTGGTTGTACAGGTATAAAGGAATTGAAATAGATATAGACTTCCATATATCAAAATCATCAGTAGCGAAAAAAAATGATTGAGACATGTCCGTCCGCCTGTCTGTCCGTTAACACGGTAACTTGTGTAAATATTGAGATATCTTCACAAAATTTGGTACACGAGCTTATCTGTACCCAGAATAGATTGGTATTGCGAAATCGGATGATAACCACGCCCACTTTTTATATATATAAGATTTTGGAAAACACAAAAAACCTTATTAGTTAGTAAATAATACACCTAGAATGTTGAAATTTTACGTCTAGACTGATATTGAGACTCTTTACAAAAATTTGGAAAAAAATTTTAAAATGGGCGTGGCACCGCCCACTTCTGATAAAATCTTTTTTCAAATATTATTAATCATAAATCAAAAATCGTTAAACCTATCCTAACAAAATTCGGCAGAGAGGTTACCTTTGCCATAGGGAATGCTTTGAAGAAAAAGTAACGAAATCGGTTAAGGACCACGCCCACTTTTATATAAAAGATTTTTAAAAGGGTCGTGGACGAAAATAATCAGCTATATCTTAGAGAAAAAAAGCTTTGTATGAATAGAATTTTACTTTCTAAATTGAACTAATACATTAAATTGGAAAACACTTAAATTTGAAAAAATGGGTGTGGCACCGCCCCTTTTTTGTCTAAGCAATTTTCAATGTTTCAGGAGCCATAACTCGAAGAAAAATTAACATATAGAAATTGTGTACACATATTTTCCTTATAGCAGAAAATATTTCTAGTAAAAATGGACGGGATCGGTTAAAGACCACGGCCACTTTTATATAAAACAAGTTTAAAAGGGGCGTTGACTAGAATAATAAGCAATAACTTAGCAAAAAATATTTTTGAATCAATGATATTGCACTTATCAAATTTTATTGTAAATGGAAATGGGGAGACATTTTTTTTTAACGGGCGGTGCCACGTGTTATGTAGAAAAGTAATTTATCTGAAATTTACAACTGAAGCTCACGCTGAGTATATAATGTTCGGTTACACACGAACTTAGACACCTTTACTTGTTATTTTTTGTCCATTTTTTCTTCCATTTGCTTTCTCGCCTCTTCCGAGCCCATTTCCGTTCAAAATTCCCACTCCTTTTCCTACTCCCACTCCCCCTACCTCGCTAGCTTCATTACCATTGTTTCTATAAAGCACTAAAAAACTATGTATATGACACCAACGCTGATACAATTTTTGAAATCGCATTATCTTTACATATTAGATATAGAATGATAACTGAGACATTCCTGTGCCCGATAATATTCGTCTCTATGATGTATCTTCTTTCATAGTAAGCAGAGACATTTGTTATACTGTAGAGTCTAAAAAAAAATTTTTTTTGGATTACCAGACCTTTCAGTGGCGTTAGCTGTTAACCATGCTTTAGAAAAATCATAGCCGCCGGTTTCTTTCTTTGACTCACAAATGGAAACCTGCATACTTATGCCAACGATTTTCTCACAGGATTATAAATATTCTTTGCCAATTTCAAAATCCCAAAATATCCAATCAAATTACTTACATTCACTATCCAAAAATACTATCTTCCTCGAACCCTTTCGTCTTATCGCTTTAGTTATATCTATTTCTATTGAAAGAATTTCTAAATGCTGTATCGCTAACAGTTCTTCCCGAAGGCTGATGAGAATTCGAAACTCACGCGATTTCTCTGGCCATTCCTTCCTAAATGTTGTATCGATTGAGTAAGTTGCGCGATAGCGAAGGCTGGCAAAGATATGACTACCGCTAAAGAGCGGTCGGATTAATCATGATGATTTGATGATGATTTTGGTCGGGCATGATTTTTTTTTTAGTTTTTGGCTAATATAAAATTTAAAAATTAATATCAGAAGAAAGATATCAAAAAATAGAAAAAGTTAAATATTCAAATTTTGTTTTTGTTTGAGAAAAAAATAAATATGTATGTGTGCAGTTATAGGTTAAGTTAGGTTGAACTGGCCGGTCCGTGAGGAACTCACATATACTGAATAAGTCCGTAGTGTTACCAGAAGTTGGTTTTAACGGCCAAACCGAAAACCCCTATCAAAAACCAGGAACTATGTTATAAAACAACTCCGTCCCCCTGGCAAATACTAGAAGCTTCTTAGGATTTAAGCCACTTGCTACTTCTAGAACTGACAGCTGTATCACTCCTTATATCTGGAGTCTTAACCTGGCAAGCGCAGGGCAAGAGCACAGGACGTGCTCGATCATTTCCTCCTCCAGCCCGCACTTTCTACATCTGCTATCACTGACCAAGCCTAATTAAAAGGCATGTGACGCCAGAAGGCAGTGTCCAGTCAGAATCCCCGTCATGAGTCTACAGTCCTATCTTTCTAATGATAGAAGCAACTTTGTTAGTCTAAGGTTGTAAGACCTGCACATAAATTTCGACACTTTACAGCCCCGTGCTTGAATCCACGCCTTTCCTGCTTGGTTGATCATGAGCACCTCTCGCCTTCGCTTAATTTCACCCAGTCTAATTGGGACGCCTACGGAGCAAGCTTCAAGGGATGCACCCTATTTAGCTAGTTCATCCGCTTTTTCATTCCCATCTATTCCCATATGCCCTGGGTCCCAATATTGATGTATGCTTCTCCCTGTCCCGATTCTCTCCAGGACTGCTTACATTCTAACACGCATTTAGATGCTCTGCTATGCGAGATTATTGCCTTCATTGCTGCTTGACTGTTTGTGTAGTTATGAAATTTAAAAGTTTTTTCATTGCGAAAAAACGTCAATAATGTCAGATACGTTTATATCTTGTAGGTGTTTTATCATGGGATTATTCACCGTTTTATTGTAAACTTCGAAAACCGACAGCAGCCGATCCGTAAAATTTAATTTTTAAATTTTAATGTTTTTAAACGGTTTTATTTAGTTTGACTTGACAGGCCGGCCGTTGTGAACGAATATATATTTATATTTATATTTATTTATTTATTTATTTACCAACGTAGTACAGAGTAAGACCAGATATAGTCTTTTAGAAGTACTTCAACTAGGTTATTAAACATAAAGCAGTGTAAATATGTATATTCTAACTTAAATCTAAATAACAAATTTAGAATACATCTAACCTTAACGAAAGAAAATATAGTCAAGATCAAAGTGGCAAAAAGGGAAAGAAAAGAGAAGCAGGTATCTTAAACACCCTTACATTGTTTTTGCATCGTTTTCATACAGCTTTGAAGTACTTGAGTATTACATCCTTGTAGTTGAATCTATTTAGTCCAGCCTTCACATTATCTGGGATTGAATTCCATAATTTAACCGCGCTAATGAAAAATAGTCTAGATGAAGTTAAGTAATTGTGCGATGGTACGACCAGACTCTGATGTCTCAGTGATCTCACTGGTCTCAACCTTTCGAATAAGTAATTTGGTGTCTTCCACAATAATAATTTGTATATAAAGATACAATTCCTGGCGGCTAGATAATTTTCAAGGCTGCACCCAAGAATTTTCGTTCGCCAGGCAGATATGTGATCATATCTACCAATCCCGTAAACGTATCTCGTAGCATTGTTAAACGCTACAGCAACTTTGTTGTATGACACTGAGTCCATCTTACCATATACTGTATCGGCGTACGTTATAAGTGGCATAATTAACTGCAGCGCAAGTTTTCGCCTGGTTTCAACGGGTGTGAATATGGCATAAATATTGGTAACTACCCTGTTGACATGGTCACTACAAGTAAGTTTACAGTTCACAATAAAACCTAGAATTTTTACTCTGTCAACAAATTTAAGTGGACTAGTTCCAATATACAACGCAGAAAGGTCAATATTATATACAACACTATAACATATAGGCAAGACATAAGACTTGGATGCATTCAAACACAACGAATTTTCACTAGCCCAAAGAGAGATTGCAGACAGATCATTATTAATTTTGAAACATAAATCTTCAACAAGACCGATACGACTTGACAAATGTAACTGCAAATCATCGGCATATGCATGAATATTGACATACTGGCACACATCAAAAATATCATTCACAAATAGACTAAACAGAAGGGGACCAAGGACCGACCCTTGCGGTACGCCAGCATACACAGGTTTAGACTGCGACAAAGAATTTCCTGATTTAACTTTCTGCGTTCTATCCTTAAGATAACTGGCAATAAGCTTGACTGAGCTATCCTCAAATCCGAAGTAATACTTCAGCTTCGTACATAGCAGCTCATGATTCACAGAATCAAATGCTTTGGAGAAATCTAGTAAACAAAGGAGTGTTAGGTCGCCAGTATCAAAAGTAGTTCTTATATCATCCAATACTTTAACCATTGCTGTAGAGCAGCTGTGCTTTGGTCTGAAGCCAGATTGCAACGGACTGAGTAATTTATTTTGCTGGACAAAGTAAGAAATTTGTGCTACCATTAAATTTTCACATACCTTCGAAAATGTAGGCAGTATCCTGATAGGCCTATAATCACCTGCACACGTAGCATTAGTTTTTTTTGCAATAGGAAGAATAATTGCTTTCTTCCACATCGTGGGAAAACATGAAGATATGAAGCAGAAATTTATGATGTGAGTAAGCGGACCTAGTATAAACTCAATTAAGATCTTAATAAATCTTAGAGAGATTCCATCCTCCCCCAAAGCATTCGATTTTATACTTAATAAAGCCTTCAAAACATCAACCTCGCCAATTTTATCAAATTGACATTTGTTATCAGGGCCGACATAGGAGGAGTAATCTTTTAGCAGGGCTGGAGCATAGACGTCATTGTTAGTGCTAACAAAAAAGTCATTTAGTTCATCCACATTAGTAGTATCCTTGCCATGTATTTTAAACCTTTTTGAGTTTCTCCACAACTCCTTGGATGGAAGTGAGGGATCTAGCTTTGATTTACTGTACCTACACTTTGCCTGCCTGATAATAGCTGTTGTTTCATTTCGCACTTCTATGTGTCGACACCAGGAAATACCTGTCCTATTTTTACGCCACTTACCATAATATTTTTGACGTTTCTTAATAGCCGATCGAACTCTCGAATTGTACCAGGGACACGAACTGTTAATAACACTTGCACAACGAATAGGCACATGCACATTAAACAATCTGGTCAAGTTATTATTAAGAAAATCTAACTTGGTATCAACCGTGTCAAGAAACCAACAGTCAGTCCAATCAACACCACATATATCGGAGTACAACGCATTAACATTCAACGATTTAAAATCACGATACACAAACGTACAATCTAAATCAGAACGGTTCATTTCAACATCTATAGTACAGAAAATCAAATCATGGTCAGAAACAAAGCATATTTGCTCAAATTTTAGGACGCGCCAGGGATCACAAGTTACAAAATAATCAAGAAGACTGGGTACAGAATTATTATCAAATCTCGTCGGGTTAGCACTATTGGCAACACAGACCTGCTGTTGCAAGCTGGTCAAGTAGTTTACTACTGTAGGAATCATTAACAAGTAGGTTCACATTAAAATCACCACAAATCAAAATACGTTCATCATCAGTTACAAATTCGGACAAATCAACAAAAAATGATTCTAATGAAAAAGTTTTTTTGGGGTTGTAAAGACATATTACCATAATTTTATTTACTCCATCTTACAGTTCAGTGAAAATATATTCAGCATCACAGGAATTAGAAGTTTTTAGTAGTCTAGATGTGAGTGTTTTTTTACAGTACACTGCAACTCCCCCTCCTTTTTTGTACCTACGATCATTCCGAAATAGATTGTACCCATTAATCGAAAAGTTGAGATCAGGAATCTCACTGCAGAACCATGTTTCAGAGACACAAATCACATCCACCGCAGAATCCTCAAAAACATACCTAACAAAATCGAGTTTGTCATGGCTAAGGCTACGAGTATTAAAATGTACTGCATTGAAGCCATGATTTTGCTTACAAAAAATATCAATCAAAATTCTTTCATTTTCATTAGCGCCAGGACGAGATCTATGGAATGACCCCATACACAAAGCTGAACCAAAACAGAACGAACCAAAGGCAGGCAAGCAACACGCATGTGTGTACAAGAGACCAATGGAGGAATGACAAAATAAAGAAAGACAGACAATTAAACACATGATTGAAAAATAGAGAAAAAAACGGTAGTGACAACAATTAAACATATGATAGGGTGAGAGTGTAGGAGGACAGTAGATTGTTTGAAAAAGAAGATTAGAGAAAAAATAAAGAGAATATATAATATTAGATACACTTAACATTAATCATACATAACCAGGTGTCTGCAGCAACAACACGCTCAATACTCTCGATATCAGTCGCCTTGAAAGCTTTACAATTTGGACGTACACGATTTGTTTTGGCATTCATTTAACTCTTTTTTTTTAGTAGCACAATTTCCTTTCGCAGTTGTTCATTGCATTCAACCTGGGCTTCTGCTTTAACCACTCTTTCCTCCATTTTGCTCAGCGCCTTCTTTAGGTTTGACATTTCATCCATAAGCCGCTCTTCAGAACTTTTCAGACGATCTGCAATCTCTTCAATGATGGCCGTTCTCTGCATCTCCAATTTGTCTTCAATAAGCTCAATCCAAGATGAAGGTAACGAGATCTCTTTTAAACCAGATCTGCCGACTGCACTCGCATTTTTGTTGAGAGTAAATACCACTTGGCGGGAAGCTCTAGTATCGGGCATATTCGATAAATTTGTTGTTTGTGATATTGTTGTTGTTTGTAATATTGTTTGCAATTAGGAAAAATTAAATAATTATACACAAAAAGCAGAATAGCTTCGTATCAAGTGATTGAGTAGAAACAATTAAACGATGAAAATCAATACGCAAAGCCCGAAAACGCCAAAAAAGCAAGTACACTGACAAAATATATAACTAAATAGACAATAACTGCAGGGCACCGAAAAACACGTCTACTCGCGTTGAAGACACATATCTATATTATTAAGTATAAGAAAATGAAAAAGTTCTGCAGGGCGAAATAAAAAATTCTTGAAATCTTGGCAGGAATACTGTTCGTGGTATTACATATTTAAAAAAATTGGCGGTATCCCACAGATTATGTTCTGGGTCAGCCTTCACATATACAACTAACTGTAATTAAAATTTAAGTAACTTATAAGCTGCAAGCTTGAAACTTGGAATATAGTTCACAATCCGATGACAATGCAATAATAAGATAAAAAAAATCCGATAGGTGGCTCATGGAACGAAATATTTCAAAAATTCGTATTTATGGTCCGATTTGGCTCACATTTGGAACATATATTACAGACAGAAATAGAAAGCGACATATAAAAAATCGCCGCTAGATGTCGCAAGTATCGAGATATTCAAAAAATATTTATTTATGCTCCGATTAGGCTCATAATTGGAACACATTTTACATACAGAAATAGAAATCGCTTTAAGAAAAAAAGTTCCGCTAGGTGCGGCAAGGACCAAAATATTAAAAAACATTCGTATTTGTGGTCCGATTTGGCTGATATTTAAAACAAGTATTACTACAGTCCCGTAGACATAAAAATTATATGTAGTTCGCGGAGGGACAAGCATACGTGGCGCCGAGTCGAGGAAAGTATTTGGAAGGATTATGTATTTAGGACTTAGAATGTAACAAATTGTCAATAAAGAGTCCTTGTAATAATGAGTGACAAAATTAACTAAATAGAATGAGAAATATTATGCAATTAAACAAAGACAAAAAGCTTGAAAATAAAACAATTAAAAAACAAAATTTAAGTTAAACGTTTTTATTGAAAGAATACTTACATTAAGTAATAATAATACGAAAAGTTAGAAAATAATTAGGTACTAGTCATCACACTCTCCACCAATCTAGAGCGTTCATCAGACAATTAAATAAAAGCGTTGAGCGCGTGAAATTTCTAAAAATGTGAGGCGTGTATAGCATTATGCGTCATGCCCACTAAGCAATACATTTGCGGCATTACGTATCATGAAATTCTATGCCAATACATTTCTTCTGAACCGAACACACAATAATAACACAATCATATTACAATATTGGGCGACATAAATTACATTGACCTCGCACAAGCGGCGAGCCAACATCAATGGAATGCCGAATATGAAACCCTTGTCTGTTCACACCCTAATCAGTCAATCACCCCGATCACTGCACTTGCCGATAGTCAATGTTAGACACTCACATAAATATGTACTTACAATCCATTTGCAGTGTTTACTTTGTTAATATGAATTAACCAAATATGCACATACAAACATTTTACATAATGCATACAAGTATCAATCTGCTGGCGTTGCAATAAAAATCTACACATATGAATATCAACAATACAAACTTACAAATAAGAATATCAATAGTACAAACTTACGTAAGTAAATATCAATAATACAAATCTACATGAACACTTACACTACATACCTAAATACACAAATACTGACAATACAAATTTACACATTTTTAATTCATAAGTATTAGGTTAATTGCAAATGTATAGGTTAAGATATTTTGTATAAAAAGGGAAGAATTTTTGTCAATAAACAATTAATATTCTGACGCCCAAAGCGTAAATATCTCTTCATTCAAATAAGAATATTTCACGTGGCATAACCTGATTATGGTCCAGTTGACCTTACTTATGACTATTAATATAAATTTGACGCGTCCAATGCATTTAATTGTTTGACCAACGCCCTAAATTGATGAGGAGTGTGGTGACAAGTACCTAGGACATACCTAATTATTTTCTAGCTTTTAGTATTATTATTACTTAATGTAAGTATTGTTTTCAATAAAACCTTTTAACTTAAAAACTTCTACTTTTTTAGGCGCGTTAGGAAAATTTGATAACAGTGAAACTTGGAAAAGTGTGACACAAAAGTCAAAGGTTGAAAATGAAATTCGTGAGTTTGTTAGCTTTGAATTGTACGAGCAAACTTTGCTTTGAAGAGGAAAAAAGCTACCAGTATATCTAATCTAATCTAATATATATTATAAATGGGAAAGTTTGGATGTCCAGACATTTGACTTTGTGCCTCAATCACGCAAGAACGGCTGGACGGATTTGGATGAAATTTGGCACATAGCGACATTTTTTGCGAACATGGAAAGGGGGCTGGGGGTCCCACATCCTCTTCGAACAATTACTTTTTAGTCATTTTTACACATTATAACTTTACGTATACTGGCCTTCAATATTAAAGACTCAATGGATCAAATAAGTCGAGGGCCTACAAAGTGAGCAGTGACACCCTACGTCCTCCTCCCTTTTTCTCTACCCCTCTGGTGTAAAATCCATAAATTATTATAACTCAATATACATTTTTTCCTAAATCAATAGTTTTTGATATCTGGCACATAGAGATCGAGATCTAACAATTTTGGAAAAACGATCGGTCGTCCTCTCCTTCTCCGCCCGCCATCCGTCTTCTATCAACTGTTTTATTAGCACGCTTTTATTAGCTTTACCTGTATGTTTCTTTGTAACTCTTCATTCGCTCCAACGCGCCTGCTGCCTTATTAAGATGGCTTTATAATTAGCTTCACCTCATTTGTAATCCCGTTAGGGTTATATCGAGACCCTTCCGGGATCATTTCTGAATTGTTTTCGGGATCCGTCCGGGGTCCCGCCGGGGTCATTTCGGGAATTTTTCGGGACTATTTCGGGATAATTTTGGGACCCTTCCGGGATCGTTTCTGTATAATTTTCGGGATCCGTCCGGGATCCCGTCAAGACTATTTTGGGACATTTTCGGGACTATTCCGGCATCATTTCGGTACTATTTCGCGATCATTTGGGGACCCTTCCGGCATTAATTCTGGATGGTTTTCGGTATCCGTCGGTGATCCCGAAGGGGTCATTTCGGGACTATTTCGGGATCTTTTGCGTACCTTTTGGAGATAAATTCTTGATGGTTTCCGGGATCATTACGGAAATTTTTCGGGGCCATTTTCGGTCCCTTCCGGCATAATTTCTGGATAGATTTCGGGATCCTTCCGCGATCCCGTCGGGGTCATTTCGGTACTATTTCGGGATCATTTCTGGCATAATTTTTTGTTGGTTTTCGGGATCCGTTCGGGATCCCGTCGGGGTCATTTCGGGACTTTTTCTCGACTGATACGGGATCATTTGGGTACCCTTTTGGCATCACTTCTAGATGGTTTCCGGGATCCGTCCAGGATCCCGTCAGGGTAATTTCGGGACTTTTTCGGCATAATTTGAGGACTTTTCCGGCATCATTACTGTATGGTTTTCGGGATCCATACGGGATCCCGTCAGGGTCATTTCGAGACTTTTCGGGATAAGTTAAGTATGTTTTACAGGTTTTGTCCGGGACCCTTCCAAGATAATTTCTGGATGGATTTCGGTATCTGTCCGGGATCCCGTTAGGGGTCCGTTCGAGATTCCGTAATGGTTATTTCGGGATAATTTCTGAACGGTTTTCGGGATCTGTCCGGGATCCCGTCGGGGTCGTTTCGGGACTTTTTCGGGGCGAATACAGGATCATTTGGGGACCCTTCGAGCATCATTTCTGGATGGATTTCGGTATCTGTACGGGAACCCTTCAGGGTAATTTCGGAACTTTTTCGCGACTATTTCGGGATCAGCTTGGGACCCTTTAGGGGTAATTATGTGGCTTTTTCTATATTATTTCAGGATCATTTGGGGACCCTTTCGGCATCATTTCTTGATGGTTAGGCGAATCCGGCAGTGCCATTTCGGGAATATTTTGGGATCAATTGGGGACCCTTCCGAGATCATTTCTGGATCTGTCCGGAATGCCGTAGGAGTCGTTTCGGAATTTTTTTTCATTTGCAGGATGGTTTCTGTGTGGTTCGCTGGATAAATCTAGAATCGTGTCGTTGTCATTTTGGGTTTTTAGGACTATCCCGGGAACTGTTGGAGACCCTTCCGGGGCTTTTCTGGATGGTTTTCTGGAACCGTCCGCGATAGCGTCGACGTCATTTCGTGGCTTTTTCTGGATAACTTCGGGATTATTTGGTGATCCTATCAGGTTATCAGCTCATTTAGTTCTTTTTTTTACTCAATTACAAAAATAAAATGCATTAGACAGAAAATTTTTATAACAGATAGCTTGATAAGCAGGCTAACGTGAATAGCCCATATATTTCATTTTCTCGTTGCGGACGTTGCCGCTGGTAAAGGCTAGTGTATAGTACTTTTGTTTGTGCACTAAGGAGATTTAATCTATCTTATATATTTTTTTTATAAAACCACTGAAACGATTTTGATAAAATTTTTCGTTTGTGTTCAAAGGAGTTTCAGGAAGATTAACAATATGATCCGAGAAGTGGACGATGGGCCGAACTTTTTTAAATAAAATAGTGTTTGGCGCGATACGCTTTAAATTCGGTGCGGGAGTACCTCCTTGAATAAATAAGTAAATGTAAGGCGCGATAACCTCCGAAGAGATTTTAGGCCGAGCTTCTCTTCCAATTTACGTCGTGCTCCTTTTTAATTTTTCCTACAAATTGGAGGGACGGGACCTACTTGTTTTGTGACGACTCCGAACGGCATCTGCGAGGCAGATGAGTTTTCACTGAGAGGTTTTCATGGCAGAAATACACTCGGAGTGCTTGCCAAACACTGCCGAGGGGCGACCCGCATAGAAAAATTTTCTTCTAATAGAAAAACCTTATTTCTAAAAATGTTCATGTCGCTTTGCCCGGGGTTTGAACCCAGGGCATACGGTGTGGTAGGCGGAGCACGCTACCATCACACCACGGTGGCCGCAGAGTACCTCCTTCACAAATATAATATTTGAGAAACTTTTCATTCCGGGAAGTGGACCAAGACCAACCTCTTGTACATAAAACTGTTTATAGTGCGATTTTTTTGAAATTTGTAATAGGAGTACTTCCTTTCTTTTCGGAAAGTGGACCTGGGTTTGATCTATCGTAATAAATCGTATTTATTGTATGGGACTGGAGAGTATTCCTGTGAATTTTTTTCCGGGAAGTGGCCCAGGGACCGATATTTTCGATCAAATTCTGTTCACTGATTGATTTTTCTGAAATTCGGTTTATAGGTAGCGAATTTTATCGTTAGCCACTGATAACTGAAGTTCCGATTCCGTCATTACCGGAAGATGCTATGGCAGTGGACATAACACAAAAATAATAGCATTTGATTAATTCGACCACTTGAAGAACGGCAATTAAGTACTCAGAGTTAATTTGAAAAATTTTTCAAAAATGTATGAGTTTAACCCTTCCTGTCAAGTTAACCCTGAGTGCAAAAGATAACTTTTCGTTATGCAAGTGGGCCTTAATATAAATATTTATTTATTTAGTTTTTTAAATTTAAACTAAATTTTATTGACTTTGTTGACTCTCTTTTTCAGAACTTAATTTTTTATAGTAATTAATTATTGCATGCAATTAAATTTATTTTTTTTTTTTTTTGAATTCCACTTTCATCACTTCTCGCGTGCATACATACATAAGTAAACGCATCCAAAATTTTATATTTTATAATCAATACAAGAAATAAAATAATTAAAAAAAATTTTTTTTTAAGTTAAACGGTTTTATTGAAAACCATACTTACATAAAGTAATAATAATACGAAAAGCCAGAAAATAATTAGTTAGGTCCTAGGTACTAGTAATCACACTCCTTATCAATCTAGGGCGTTGATCAGACAATTAAATAAAAGCGTTGGACGCGTGAAATTTCTAAATGTGAGGCGTAGCATAACCTGATTAAGGTTCAGTTGGTTTTACTTATGACTATCAATAGAAATTTGACGCGTCCAACGCTTTTATTTAATTGTCTGAGCAACGCCCTAGATTGATGAGGAGTGTGATGACTAGTACCTGGGACCTGCCTAATTATTTTCTAGCTTTTCGTATTATTATTACTTCATGCAAGTATTGTTTTCAATAAAACCGTTTAACTTAAAAATTTTTTTTTAAATTATTTTATTTTCAAATTTGTAGTCTTTATTTAAGTGCCTATTATTTCGCATTCTATTTACTTCATTTAGCGACACATTATTACAAGGACTCTTTCCTGACAATTTGTTACAACTTAAGTCTTCAATACATAATCCTTCCAAAGACTTCACTCGACTCTGCGCCACGTATGCTTGTCCCTCCTCCAACTCCAAAATATTTTGATGTCACTTCTACCGGACTGTATGCAATATTTGTTCCAAATATCAGCCAAATCGGGCATCATAGGTCGCTTTCTATTCATGTATGTGTTATGTGTTCCAAATATGGACCAAATCGGGCCACAAATACGATTTTTGTGAATATCTCGATCCATGCGCCACATAGCGGCGATTTTTTTCATAGGTCGATTTCTATTCTTGTATGTATTATGTGTTCCAAATATGAGCCAAATCGACCACAAATACGATTTTTGCGAATATCTCGATCCTTGCGCCACCTAGCGGCGATTTTTTTCTTATTATTGCATTGTCATCGGGTTCTGAACTATATTCCAAGTTTCAAGCTTGTAGCTTGTCGGTAAGTTACTTAAATTTCAATTACAAAATTCATTCACAATGGCCGTGCACGCGGCCGCGCGGCATGCCTGTCAAGTCAAGCTAGATAAAACCGTTAAAAACATATTCAAGAAAGCAAAAAGTCAAAAGTTTTGTTTATGTTTAAGAAGAATTTCAATAATTAGAAAATCGTTCACAGATTTGAGTATAGCGGTGGAAAAATCCGTTGATGAACGGGCTTCTAACGTCATGACGGCTGTTATATTTTTTGCTTAGCTGCTATATTACGTTACGCTAAACTTCACTGTCTTCTTAGTTTTCACATAGTTACTTTACATTGCAATATGTTCTCCACCTTCGTGGAAACTAAAGGCTTTGCTTACGTTTACGCTTACACTTGGACCTTATGCTTACAAATCATTGGTCCCCCATATCATGTGCAAATATGTTTGCACATCAAAAACTGCGCGATTAATATCGTCTTACTTTTTTTTACAAAGTCATGGCTTTTATAAAATAAATAAATATAAGACGCAATAATCTCCTAAGAGGTTTTAGGCCCAGCTCCTCTCCCAATTTGCGACGTGCTACTTTTTTATTTTTTCCTACTAATTGACTGGACGGAACCTATGTACTTGTTTTTTGCCGACTTCGAACGGCATCTGCAAGGCAGATGAGTTTTCACCAGGGACGGAAAATAATTATTTTTTTTTTCGGAGTCGAAAAAGTCCTGGTCAAAAAATTGTCCTAGGTGAAAATGTTTGAGTTCCCAGGTATCTCTATAGCAATATCATGTCGAATCATGCATCCTTTTTATTTTTCGAACTTTTTCCATAAAAGTCCACATATAAAAGTAAAATCTGTATTTTTATTTTTTGAGTCCGATAGAACTAGTTACACTCAGACTTTTAAAAATAAAAGTCCCGAAATAAAAGTTTAATCTTTGTTTCTTTGTTATCAAGCGGAACTTTTATTTCGGCCTTAAAAAAATAAAAGTCTTGATTTAACTTTTATTTCGGGACTTTTATTTTTAAAAGTCTAAGTTTAACTAGTTCTATTGGACTCAAAAAATAAAAATCAGAAAATAATTTTTATCTTGACCCAAATATATTGTAACGAATTTTCTGCAAATCCTCTTAGTTGCAACCTTCTGCTAAGTTCGAATCACGTAACTGTTGAATAAATAACTCCAATATTTATTAATGCAAAATGGCCTTTATTCAAGTACTTCACAATAAATAACTCTACTATTGCACGACAGATAGCGTGCTTAATCGAAACTGATCCTAGCTGCTCTACATTTGCTGCCTTTTATACTCTCCGATTTCCTCGTTCGCATCTTCTTGGCGCTTCCATTTCCAGAATCTAATAGTTGGCCATCAGCTATCAAATTTCTCAGCTGTAACTATAATTACACGATTTTATAGCTTCTCTCATTGCATACTTTCGGGAGTATCTCAGATATATGCATGTGGTTGTGCGTTGCTTCTCAGCTGCGTGTACCTGCATACATATGTGTAGACATAATTATTGATTCGTTTATGTAGATACAAGTGACTGTCTGCTTTATTCTTGTTGTGACTTCATTTACTTAGCATCAGACTAGGGATGTGAGTATCACTTAGTGTCAATCATATTCGTCACACTGCCCTCCACCTAAGTCTGATCGTCCCGATCAGACAAATCTCTCGATCTAAACGCTTCTAGCATCGCCAAATGTACCACTCTTCTATTTCGTGGTTTCCCAATTGCTTGTATGCGGTAGATGACGTCATTGATCGTCTTCACAACTCTGTACGAACCTTCCCAACTGCACCGATATATGGATGGAACACCTTTCCGCCGGTGAGGGTTGTATAGCAGTACCAAATCTCCCTCCAAGAAACCTTCCGAATTAAAGTTCTTGCCATGCCAGTGTCTGATCGTACTACTCATTACCCTGGGCCGTTCCCTCACACTCTGTTGTTTGGCCAATGAACCACTTCGTAGAGCTTGCGCTTGTCGGATTGGCTTCGCATAATCAGTATCGTTCCCACGTTTCACAACAGTATTGCGCTCCTGCTTGAAAGTACCCTCGCATTCTTTCTCGGAAATTCGTTGCTTCCTTTTCGTGTGTCCATTAGGTTTTGTCAATGCCAGTGTTTCTCTCGCAGGTACTTTTGATTCAGCTTTATTTGGCATATTCGATCTATCAACCTTTGCTTTTGACTTCCGTGGTTTTTGTCGAGTCTTCTCCACTAGTACTCGATTACTACTAAATCCTTTCTGCAAACTGAAGTTAAGTGGTATATACTGGTTCTTATAACGCATCACCCTTTTCTGCATATCGATCTTGATGTCATGGTCAACCAAGAAGTCCACTCCCAATATGACTTTCCAATCAAAACTTCTCATACCACTTCTCCCTGGACTTGGTTATACTCGCCAGTGACCGTATGCAACCTTACTCCAGGTAACGTTTTTACTCACCTGTTGACCAAGTCAGATCGAATTAAGGAATGAGATGCACCCGTATCTACAGTCAGTATACGTTCTCTGCCATCCACATTCCCTATGACGGTAAGACTGCTCGATTTTCTACCAATTTGCGACACATATATCACAGGACATTTAATAGCTGGAGCTAGCTCTCGATCTCTACATCTTACTCGCTATTGCTCATCCCCTCCAGCTTTGTTATTAAGACCACCCATGCTGTTGAGGCCACTAGGATCAAGATCGCAATGATGTGGAATGTTACCGGGCTTCCCGCATTTGAAGCATTTGATAAGTTTTTCATTCCACTTTTGCGATCCTTTCAGCGCCTCCAATATTGCGTCTACCCACTCTGGCCTTTCTAATTCTATACGGCGTGCTTTTTATGCGGGCTTACTCAAAAGCGACGCTGTTTCTTGAGTCATTGCATGGGATACCGTTTCTGCGAATGTGGGTTTAGGGTTTATGTATGTAGCTCGCTTTGTTTCAACGTCCCGTATGCCATTTATTAAGCTCTGAATATTTACCCTTTCAGTGTATTCCACGGTTGCGTCCGCATTCGCTAAATGTGCCAGCCTTTCAATATCCGACGCAAACTCTTGCAATGTCTCACCAGGCTTCTGGAAGCGGCTCAGTAACTCCATTTGGTATATCTGTCTCCTATGCTCAGTTCCGTATCGCCTCTCTAGAGCACACCGTAGTTTTTCCGCTCCCCCTCGGGAATAGTCTGTAGGATTTCAGCAGCAGCTCCTTTCAATGCTACGAATAGTGCAGCAACTTTATCTTTAGCACTCCAGTTGTTCACTGCTGCGGTCTTCTCAAACTGAATCTTAAACACCTGGAAAGGAACAGAACCGTCAAAGGATGGTGTCTTTACCTTTGGATTGCTTTTTACTTTTTAATTGCTCCATACGACCCTTTAAATCATCGACTTCTGCCTGAAATTGTGAGATTTTTGCATCCTGTGATTCAAGTTTTGATGATACCCTTGTCTCCTGTGCCTCCAGCTGCGAGGATATGCGAGTTTCTTGTGCTTTCAACTGCTGAGCCATGTATGTCTTCTGTTCTTCTAACTGTGTTTCCATCTTTGATGTTATGCGTGTCTCCTGCGACTCCAGTTGAGATGCCATATATGTCTTCTGTTCTTCCATCTTAGAGGTTAAACGTGTCTCCATCCGATTCCAGCTGAGAAGCCACTGTCAATGTTTGAGCAGTTATTGCAGCCAATATCATGAATTTTGACTAAAAAACTTTACCAATAGCTCTTGTAAAAGAATTTTGGGATATAAACTATAAAGGTGGAGCGCAATCTTTCAATTTAAGGCAAACCATCTACTTGGAATTAACTAATTGATTATTTAAAATTTAAACACGCGCTCTACCTTTATAATTTTAAATCCCAAAATTCTTTTACAAGAGCTATTGGTAAAGTTTTTAATCAAAATTCAACAAAACTGTGTTTGTATTAAAGGAAAAATTGCCTTCTATTTTTTTGTTCATTTATATAAAGGTAGTCCTTAAAATATTTTTATCATCTTTTTATTTTAAAATTTTTAGTACTGCCTACAAAAAGGCAATTGCAACTTTGATTAGTAATTTAAGTAATTCCTAAGTGAAAATACTTATCTTTATTTATTTGTTCAACATAGCAAGATTTATGAGAATTAGTGGAATTTTCGCTGACAACATTGGCGATAACAACAGAATTCCACCTCGCATCATAACAAGAGAATTCCACGTCGTTTGTGAGCTACTTAATATGCACAGCTGAAAATGTGGTTAAACTCGCATACGCTTGAAAGTCGAAAAGAGTCATGGTGAAATTCGAGTACACCTAAAAGTATGCAAGAACGTGCATTAGTTGGGCCTTCAACGAGGTGGAATTCTATAGCGCCTGCAACTCTCAGGATGCTAGCCATGCGGGTGTGGCCTAATCTTCTAAATAGTTCGACTTGGCGTTACGTAGCTAACATTTTTTGATCAAACATTGCTCTGTCACCGAGTTTTAAACTATATTTCAGGTTTCAAGTCTATATATATCCAGGAAGTTAGTTAAAAATCGATTGAGAGCTTCCCCATTTAAAACTAGTTTTCTCAATATCTCGATCCATGCGCCACCTAGCGGAATTTTTTGATAAAATATTGCATTGTTGCCGGGTTCTGACTTACGGCCCAAGTTTCATGTCTCTTGCTCATCGGGAAGTTACCCAAAAATCGATCGCAAAATTCCCCTCGTTTTTTTGAAGATTTGTAGTTATCTCACTTAGCGCTCCACCTAGCGGAATTTTGTTTTCTGTCACCAGCTCTCGAACCATGTGCTAAGTTACAAGTCTCTAGGTAACCGGGAAGTTAGTTAAGAATGGATTGAAAGATTCCCAAATTAAAATAAATTTTCCTAATATCTCGATCCATGCGCCACCTAGCGGATTTTTTTTTTTTTTTGATAAAATATTGCACTGTCAGCCTGTTCTGACTTAAGGCTCAAGTTTCATATCACCAGCTCTCCAGGAAGTTACTCAAAAATCGATTGCAAGATTCCCCTCGTTTCTCAAGGATTTGTAGTTATCTCACTTAGCGCGTTACCTAGCGGAATTTTGTTTTCTGTAAACTGTATTGTCAACAATTCTCGAATTGTGCGTCAAGAGTCAAGTCTCTAGATAACCGGGAAGTTAGTTAAAAATGGATTGAAATATTCCCAAATAAAAACTAATTTTCTTAATATCTCGATCCATGCGCTACCTAGCGAAATTTTTTTGATAAAATATTGCATTGTCATCGGGTTCTGACTTACGGCCCAAGTTTCAAGTCTCTAGCTCATCAAGAAGTTACCCAAAAATCGATCGCAAGATTCCCCTTGTTTTTTTGAAGATATGTAGTTATCTCACTTAGCGCTCCACCTAGCGGAATTTTGTTTTCTGTCACCGGCTCTCGAACCATGTGCTAAGTTACAAATCTCTAGGTAACCGGGAAGTTAGTTAAGATTGGATTGAAAGATTCTCAAATTAAAATAAATTTTCCTAATATCTCGATCCATGCGCCACCTAGCGGATTTTTTTTTTTTTTTTTTTGATAAAATATTGCACTGACATAAGGCTCAAGTTTCATATCACCAGCTCACGAAGAAGTTACTCAAAAATCGATTGCAAGATTCCCCTCGTTTTTCAAGGATTTGTAGTTATCTCACTTAGCGCGTCACCTAGCGGAATTTTGTTATCTGTAAACTGTATTGTCACCAATTCTCGAATTGTGCGCCAAGAGTCAAGTCTTTAGGTCACCGGGAAGTTAGTTAAAAATGGATTGAAATATTCCCAAATAAAAATTAATTTTCTTAATATCTCGACCCATGCGCCATCTAGCGGAATTTTTTTGATAAAATATTGTATTGTCAGCGTGTTCTGACTTATGGCTCAAGTTTCATATCACCAGCTCACCGGGAAGTTACTTAAAAATCGATTGCAAGATTCCCCTCGTTTTTCAATTATTTGTAGTTATGTGACTTAGCGCGCAACCTAGCGGAACTTTGTTTTGTATGAATTGTATTGTCACCGGGTCTCGAACTATGTGCTAAGTTACAAGTCTCTAGGTAACCGGGAAGTTAGTTAAAAATGGATTAAAGGATTCCCAAGTTAAAATATATTTTCCTAATATATCGATCCATGCGCCACTTAGCGGAATTTTTACACTCAGTTGAGCAGAGCTCACAGAGTATATTAAGTTTGATTGGATAACGGTTGGTTGTACAGGTATAAAGAAATCGAGATAGATATAGACTTCCATATATCAAAATTATCAGGATCGAAAAAAAATTTGTTTGATCCATGTTCGTCCGTCCGTCCGTCCGTTAACACGATAACTTGAGTAAATTTTGAGGTATCTTGATGAAATTTGGTACGTAGGTTCCTGAGCACTCATGTCAGATCGCTGTTTAAAATGAACGATATCGGACTATAACCACGCCCTCTTTTTCGATATCGAAAATTTCGAAAAACCAAAAAAGTGCGACAATTCATTACCAAAGACAGATAAAGCGATGAAACTTGGCAGGTGAGTTGAGATTTTGACGCAGAAGAGAAAACTAGTAAAATTTTGGACAACGGGCGTCGCACCGCCCACTTTTGAAAGAAGGTAATTTAAAACTTTGCAAGCTGTAATTTGGCAGTCGTTGAAGATATCATGATGAAATTTGGCAGGAACGTTACTCCTATTACTATATGTACGCTTAATAAAAATAAGCAAAATCGGAGAAGGACCACGCCCACTTTTAAAAAAAATTTTTTTTAAAGTAAAATTTTAACAAAAATTTTATATCTTTACAGTATATAAGTAAATTATGTCAACATTCAACTCCAGTAATGATATGGTTCAACAAACTACAAAAATAAAAGAAAATTTCAAAATGGGCGTGGCTCCGCCCTTTTTCATTTAATTTGTCTAGGATACTTTTAATGCCATAAGTCGAACAAAAATTTACCAATCCTTTTGAAGTTTGATAGGGGCTTAGATTTTATGACGTTAACTGTTTTCTGTGAAAATGGGGGAAATCGGCTGATTCAACGCCCAGTTTTTATACACAATCGTCCGTCTGTCCTTCCGCATGGCATTGACACGATAACTTGAGCAAAAATCGACGTATCTTTACTAAACTTAGTTCACGTACTTATCTGAACTCACTTTATCTTGGTATAAAAAATGAACGAAATCCGACTATGACCACGCCCACTTTTTCGATATCGAGAATTACGAAAAATGAAAAAAATGCCATAATTCTATACCAAATACGAAAAAAAGAATGAAACATGCTAAGGTAATTGGATTGGTTTATTGACGCGAAATATAACATTAGAAAAAACTTTGTAAAATGGTTGTGGCACCTACCATATTAAGTAAAAGAAAATGGAAAAGTTTTGCAGGGCGAAATAAAAAAACCCTTGAAATATTGGCAGGTATTACATGTATCCAACAGATGACGTTCTGGCTCACCCTGGTCCACATTTTGGTCGATATCTGGAAAACGCCTTCACATATACAACTACCACCACTCCCTTTTAAAACTCTCATTAATACCTTTAATTTGATACCCATATCGTACAAACAAATTCTAGAGTCACCCCTGGTCCACCTTTATGGCGATATATCGAAAAGGCGTCCACCTATAGAACTAAGCCCCACGCCCTTTTAAAATACTCATTAGCGCCTTTCATTTGATACCCATATCGTACAAACATATTCTAGAGTCACCCCTGGTCCACCTTTATGGCGATATCTCGAAAAGGCGACCACCTATAGAACGAAGGCCAACTCCCTTTTAAAAATACTCATTAGCACCTTTCATTTGATACCCATATCGTACAAACAAAGTCTAGAGTCACCCCTGGTCCACCTTTATTGCGATACCTCGAAAAGGCGTCCACCTATAGATATCGTACAAACACATTCTAGAGTCACCCCTGGTCCACTTTTATGGCGATATTTCGAAACGGCGTCCACCTATAGAACTAGGGCCCACTCCCTTTTAAAATACTCATTATCACCTTTCATTTGATACCCATATTGTACAAATGCATTCTAGAGTCACCCCTGGTCCACCTTTATGGCTATATCTCGAAAAGGCGACCACCTATACAACTACCACCACTCCCTTTTAAAACCTTCATTAATACCTTTAATTTGATACCCATATCGTACAAACAAATTCTAGGGTCACCCCTGGTCCACCTTTATGGCGATATCTCGAAACGGCGTCCACCTGTGAAACTAAGGATTACTCCCTTTTAAAATACTCATTAACACCTTTCATTTGATACCCATATCGTACAAACAAATTCTAGAGTCAACCCTGATCCACCTTTATGGCGATATCCCTAAATGGCGTCCACCTATAGAACTATGGCCCACTCCCTCATAAAATACTCTTTAATGCCTTTAATTTGATACACATGTCATACAAACACATTCCAGGGTTTCCCTCGGTTCATTTTCCTACATGGTTATTTTCCCTTATGTTGTCACCATAGCCCTCAACTGAGTATGTAATGTTCGGTTACACCCGAACTTAAGCTTCCTTACTTGTTTTGATCAAATGTTGCATTTTCACCGGGTTCTGACTCACGGCCCAAGTTTCAAGTCTCTAGCTCACCGGGAAATTACTTAAAAGTTGATCGCAAGGAAGTTGTTTTCAGGGATTTTCAAGTATTCGCGTTTATCTCGATTCGTCTGCCACCTGGCGGCATTTTGTTTTCCACGAATTGTAGTGCCATCGACTCGTAAACTATGTGCTAAGTTTCAAGTCTCTGGATCACCGAGAAGTTGGTTTAAAGTGGATCGCAAAATTTCCATTTTAAAGTAAATTTTCTGTGTATCTCGATCCGTGCACCACCTAGCGGATTTTTTTTCACTTGCGTTGTAATGCCTCCCTTATCGGAACTATGTTTTTAGTATCTAGTGCCGAAAGTTACCGAAAAAGACTTTTACGTGGGTCAAAAATTCCTATGGAAATGAGGGAACAAACATGAAAGGAACTTAATATAAAGGTAGAAAAAAAACAATATGTTCCTTCCAATTGTGGCCAAAACAAAAATGAGTTTAACAAAAATCTAAATAATAGCTGCAACGTGTTGCAATGCATCAAATGCTTGGTGAAATTTGTGTTGAACGCCTGAATGCAATGATCCAAATACTTCCATTTCGTATATCATTCAGCTTGTGTTGCGCTAACAAATGCGCTTCTAACCCAAATTGTAAATAAAATTGAGGCTAGCACAAAAACCAAAAATCCAGATAGAGGCCGTATAGCGGTATGTGTATTGAAGTGCCGCCCAGAGTGAATTAAACGCCATCATCAATCATGGGAATGCTGGGCGCGGTCGCTTGATATATGTCAGTCACCACTCACTACTCACCGCTCACTTCACACTAAACACTACAATGCTTTTGGTCAACGCACAAAATATACTGACATAGCAAAACTTATTTTGCCGTGAAATTGAAAAATTCCATTGTTTAAAATTAGATTTTTTTATTTATTTGAGCGTTATAATAAAAACGGGGACCAACTTTTGCATTACTTCGTAAGTCAAATATGCAGATGTAAGTTATGTGTGTGAGTACATCTGCTATGCAATTCTTCAAGAAGTGACTGCAAAACTTTTACGCAATTGCTGCGCCATACATCCACCAAAAAAATAAAAAAAAATATTTAAAGTTATTAATTGGAGCCATAGATTCGAGCTGGCCCGAATCGTGTTATACAATCCGTGATCGAAATCCGTTTTTAAAATCGTAGCATTTCTGCAAAGGTAATTGGAATTGCGGCCACCGTGGTGTGATGGTAGCGTGCTCCGCCTATCACACCGTATGCCCTGGGTTCAACTCCGGGTAAAGCAACATCAAAATTTTAGAAATAAGGTTTTTCAATTAGAAGAAAATTTTTCTAAGCGGGGTCGCCCCTCGGCAGTATTTGGCAAGCGCTCCGGGTGTATTTCTGCCATGAAAAGCTCTCAGTGAAAACTCATCTGCCTTGCAGATGCCGTTCGGAGTCGGCATAAAACATGTAGGTCCCGTCCGGCCAATTTGTAGGGAAAATCAAGAGGAGCACGACGCAAATTGGAAGAGAAGCTCGGCCTTAGATCTCTTCGGAGGTTATCGCGCCTTACATTTATTTTTTTTTTAATTGGAATTAGTGCAATTGGTTTTCCATCCGTGGATGGATAACACGATTCGGACCAAGGGTCGATAATTTAACGCCATCGACGTTAACGTGCAATATTTGCATAATCTGGAAGGATTTCCACATCGTGAACAGAGTGACCGCAAACTTGGTCGGTAACATTTCTAGATTACGCAAAAAAGCCAGAAATACTGTAAAGATAATCATCCAGGGATGATGCAATTATTGTGTAGTCATCGGCATAGGGAATAACAGTAACTTCCTCTTATGGCACTCCGATAAGACTCACCATGGTAGCTATGTTTTCACTATTCTGGAATGGCAAAGGCCTTCAGCAGCAACTAGAAAACATGCATTACGTAGCTGATGTACCTTAGGTTGAGGTGATTTAGCATCGGTAAAGCTATTCACGCCTACCTTACCGAAGATCGTGAGTTCAACTTCCGGTCAAGGCAATATCAAAAACTTAGAAAAAACGTTTTTTCAATAAGAAATACGTTTTTTTTAAGCGGGATTACCCCTCAGCTGTGATTTGCAATACACTTCGAGTGTATTTTCTGCCATGAAAATCTTCTAAGTGAAAATTCATCTCTCTTATAGATGCCGTGGTAAACCGCGTAAAACTCAAAAAGGAGCTCAACGCGGGGATTCAAGGGTCGTGCAGTCCAACCCTCTAAGGGGTTGCTTGCACAATACATAGCTTCTCCAACCAAATTGTCAACCTCACCTACCTTCGGCGAATCCTGTTTCATTAACAGACGAGGCTCTGGTGACCACAGGCTCCTCATGGAACTAGGAGGTGGGAGGGAGGGATGGCCTTGAAGGTTTAATGTGGCCATATAAATCGTTCCCGAGAAGGTCGGGCTAGTACCTTAATGGTGCTTTGTTTCCGGAACGTACCGGATCTATATCCGTCAAAGGACCATCAACATCGATAACACTCCCCAAAACCTTCGGGGAGTATCTTTATCGTTAATAAAAGAACAACAATAACAATAGGAGCACAACGCAATTTGCAAAAGAATCTCTGTCTTAATCTCATTAGAGGTAGTTATATCGCGCTTTGTGTTTACATAGCTATTCCGTCTGGGCCTATGATTCTGAAGGCTTGGCCTTTTTAATTTCCACTTTAACCATTGTAAAAGTAACGGTCGATGAAATGCTCCATGCTTGTTTGTGTGTGCCCGTTGATTTATAGGGCATTTTGAGTCCGGCGGGGACAAAATTCCAGTCAATGAACTATTAAAATACTTACCAGTGTAATAACCCCAAGAAAGTCTATTCAATTAAATAAAGTGTTTGCTGACGACTTCGGCTTTTGAGTGCAGGGTTGGGGACGAGACCTCTACAACCATATGATCAGCGGCAGCATATTTACAGTCTCGAGAGCGAAATACGAAAATATTGGAAAAAACCCAGGGCGGATTGGAGGCACGGACTCTCAAACCGTCTTCCAGAGATATCAGAATCGAAGCGAACAAAAGCATCGGAAGGTTGGTTGAGTGCATACATCCATACATACATGCATAAAAACTGTATATTACCCTCCAGTGAAGTCACCAGTTTTATACTAGATGTATACCAAATATTTTTAGTAAATGAGCTAAAAGGTTTACTGAATAGTTTGGCTATTGATTAGTAGGACATATCTGTTTAATTCTTGAATCATACTTAAGTTTATTGGTTTCATGGCCGCTTTCACCATCTCTAGCTAAGTTAGGAATGCAGAGTTAGCCTGAGTTGATATTTTCCCCAGCACAGGATGACCAACTCCCAGTTAATTCGATAATTGTGAACATTTTGTACAAAAGAACGTGAAAATCTATTGTGAATATACGAAGACAAAAAAAAAACAACTGTCTTTTGTTTACACTCTTGCCTTGCACTTAATGAACAGTTAAAGCTTCAGTTAACATGGCGAAAGGAGAGTTTTGATTGCCTTTAGATAAGTGACTAACTAAGGATGGTTCAAAATGCCTTTGAAGTATTATGCTGAGTAATGATTCGAGGTTAGAAGGAAAGAAAAACAATAGTAGATAGTAATAAATCGAATATACAATATCACATAAAAAACACTAAAATACCATCCGTTGCATAGCTTAATTCTTTTGAAAAATTTACTTGTAGAATTTAAATTGTTTATTTCTACGCTCGTTCAAATGAAAATGGAAAACCACTGGTTCGTTTCGTTATAATTATTTATTATTGTTCGCAAAATGTTCATAGGTTCACAAAAATGCATTTTTCCACAGCTAAAGTAACTTCGGAAAATGTCTTCTCCTTTGCAGCGGTCAACGATCGCTGGTACTTTGTATGGCGAGATTAGCGCTTACCACGTACTCCGTACTTCTTCTGATAAGTATTCTTACCGCCGATCGTAAAACGAAATGATTGAAAATTAAGAGTGCGCAGCCTTTTTATAGTCTGCGCCAGAGCAAAATTATTTTAAGGCAATCCTGTTATGAAAAACGTTATACAATGCAAATGCAAAAGAAAGAAAGAGACAAACATAGTTCTTCAGTTATATTACTATTACTATGGTAACGAAAGTTTTAAAAGTGAAAGGAGTTGCCATACAGTTGTTTTATAAAATACTTCAAATATGTAATGCTACGCTATCTTGCTACGTTACAAACTATTATATGAACATTACACTGTTCGTTAAAAATTAACCTTCTCGTTAACCCTACTGCGTCGCTAGTTTAATTTTGAAAAAAAAAAAAAAACCTAAAACACTTGACAGGTCGCCTCTAATATGTAGATCCTTATCGGTTGTTCAATATTCATACAAATATAAAAGTATTCTTTCCAATCATTGGTCCATTTCACATGGAAAATCTATAAGTATTTACTACAAACTTATAACGTATTGAAAGAAACTTATATATATATATCGCACACCTAGATAAATAGGGAGTTAACTAAAAAATATGAAATTCCGAAGCGAAGAGTATGTCCCGAATTCCCATTTCGCTACCTATCGAACTTTTTACACGATTTATTATTACCTCCACAAATCAACGAGAAAATAGTTTGCAAAAAATTAAAATTGCATTGGCGCATATGGAAGAGACAGTCCGTTTTTCGCGTTTTCTGAACACTGCGATTATTGGAGTTGATCACTGTTTTGATCTACATATGTATATACGTCGTAAATACAAACTTCTTTATTTTGTTGTTGTTGTATTAACCCATATTCAATTAACTATTTACATTTAATTAATATTAACTTTTATTTTATTTTTATTTTTATTTGATGACAGGGATCGCAATTCCAACAGACTGCCAATGATTTACCTGCTCGACTCCTACACCTGTTCTCTGAGAGAACAAGTCAAACCGATGGAATGCAGGAGCAGTGGGAACATATCTCTAAAGCACCTCGTACCGCACCCGAGGAAAAGTTGTTTACCGGCGACCACGGGGAAAAAAATCGGTACGATGAAATATGCCGCGCTGCAACCGAAAAAAAAATGATGCCGACAGGACTACCTTAAAAGCGAAGGTAGTAAGAATAATGTCCGAGCGCTACCGTGAGTGCGAGGAGCTTGACCAGCTAACTACCAAGAATATTGCCTTCATAGTTTATTAAAAAATCCGACGACTGACAGCAGGTTTTAAGCTCGGAGCAAAGTCATGTAAAAACGAAAACGATGACCTGGTAACTGATGTCCAGAAGTTGGTTAGACTTGTACTATGACAAAGTGAGAGTAACAATAACCAGATTAAAAAACCAGAAGGCAATTCAAACAAGGCGACGAGGCCTTAGTAAGGCGCATGCATTAGCTTTTTTGCAAAATATTTGGTCGAACGGTACATGCTCGAATGGAATACATGTCAGTGGTTCTTGTCCAGGCCACAGGAAGCCAACTATCGCGCAACTAGTCTTCTTAGTAACGCCTGTCAACCGTATTGTGCCGAATATTGAAGTCCACCGTGAATCGGCTGATTGTAACTTATCATACGGCTTTAGACCTGGTAAATCTACCATCGACCAAATGTTTACCAACACCAAATCGTTGTTTAAATAAATTTTTAACAAGTTCAATGTTTATAATTATAGTTAAACAATTTTTCATTTAAGTTCTAAAAAAATTATTTAATTAAACTTTTCTAATTTGAATTGAATAAACAGAAGATACCGATTTGATATATTAAAAAGATTATTTTTGTTTATACAGAACGGGTTTTTATTTAAGTGGTTTCAAGAAAAAATCTTAATTTTAATTTAGATTATCATAGCTTTAATCAAAACTATAACAAAACTAGACACTCGTTCTTAAATCGTTCCCACACTGTTCTGATTTAGCCTCCAAATAGTTCGCGTGTTCTTAGCACCACGGTGTTTTTGTAATTGTTTCCATTCCATGGCTGAGCCATAACTATTTTAACAGAAGCTTAGAAGTTGAAAGAAAGGTGCAATGTCTCTAAATGTATGCAAACAAAAATATGCACTTCGTTTTGTGACGTCGTCGCGTCAAGTTCGGTTTTCCCCACAACTCAACCACGTGATATAAAGGGACTCTATTCATGCGGTTGTGAATAAAATGGCGGATAGTGCGGGAATCGAAATGACAAAAAATTTAATTAAAGCATTTAAAAATACTAAAGAATTGTGTGCGTTATCAGTTCGTCGTAAAAATATGCAAATTGTGCAAAAAGATTGAATTGCTATCGGGCAAAATGGAATTTGACATTAAAATGTTAATAAATACATTCAACATATAAAACTAAATAAAAAAAAACCAACAAATTTTATTAAAAAATGACAAATAAATATCAATTCTTAATCGAAAATTAAAATCGAAAATAACCTGGCATGGTGCCATAAAAAAACTAACTCTAATTAAAAATACGAACAATTACAATAGTTAATACCAAATTGCATGCTGCTACACATGGTTCTGGCCACCTTGGCACTACCACTGTGTACTACTGGAGCCAAAATTACATATACAACAATCTGAAAAAGAACCATCCGACATAAAACCTGGCGTTATGGACTAGCGTCCGTGCCATTCAACCAAACCAAAAAAAAAAACAAGTAAGGAAGGCTAAGTTCGAGTGTAACCGAATATTACATACTCAGCTGAGAGCTTTGGAGACAAAATAAGGGAAAATCACCATTAAGCAAAATGAACCTAGGGTAACCCTGAAATGTGTTTGTATGACATGTGTATCAAATGAAAGGTGTTAATGATTATTTAAAACGTAGTGGGCCTTAGTTCTATAGGTGGACGCCTTTTCGAGATATCGCAATAAGGGTGGACCAGGGGTGACTCTAGAATGTGTTTGTACGATATGGGTATCAAATTAAAAGTATTAATGAGGGTTTTAAAATGGAGTAGCCCTTAGTTGTATATGTGAAGGCGTTTTCGAGATATCGACCAAAATGTGTGCCAGGGTGACCCAGAACATCTTCTGTCGGGTACCGCTAATTTATTTATATATGTCTTACCACGAAATGTATTTCATTTATGTTTTTTATCTCCACCAACCACAGTTTCAGCGGTATGATAAAGGCGAAGACCGTAACACCAATATCTCCATGCTCCAACTCTGATCACACTACCAGTTTCCTTGAACTTCCATAGAACATATGCTAGATAATTGAGTACCACAGCTATTTAGTCAAATTACGCAACGAACGAGATGTACAAACTATGTATGATACTTGCTGTAGTTCAGGAACGAATTTCGAAAACTTTCTGGCGAACGTGCACCTCAACGGCTACAAGAAGTCTTGACGTAGACGCGCGGCTTCAAAAACTTCATAAAAAAAGACAGGACTTGGGAAATCGGGTAGTCTAAGCTTTATCATAACGCAGTATGAAATGCACCGTAATGTTCCATGTTCCTGAAGAGCAAATTATTCATCGTTTTTCACTTAGTATTCTGCGTTTTTTTTTCACAAATTACGTAATTCTTATATCATCAGCAATGCCGGTTGTCTGACTGCCATGTCAGTCACGGACGCTCCTTTTTGTATAATCTACATTTTAACAGGCGCTCAGATTGGAACGACAAGCGAAACCGGAAACAATTCGTCATAACTTGCTCCTAAATGTGTAACCATTTATTCCAAAATGTTGCATTTCATTTTACCGTACGCACAAAAAATGTGAGTTTTTTGTTTGTGTAGTAAAAAGCAGCTGTTATACAGTATCCACGAAAATGAAATATATACTATACCCTGTAGCGGGTTCCGAAAAAATGTTTATTAAAGAACTGTAATATATATCTATTTATAAATTTTTTTTTAATCAGTCCAAATCGAGAGGCGATCCCCATTAACAAAGAGTTTAAAAACTAAATTAAATTCACTTTATATCTTAAATCCTTTATAAGTTTTTGGGAGCAAACAATTTTTTTTGTTCTTAAGTCCAAACTGCGCCGGAAATTTCGCAAACACTGCATACTGTAATAGGCGCTCAGAAGTAAAACGCAAGCGGCGGTGGTAGCAATTGCATTACAAAATTCTCCTTAAAGTTTATATTAACAACATATAGTGGAAGCGATTCCGTTGCATGCAATATTTATCTTACTGCGACAGGTGAATATAACTTGGTATTGCTTTCATAAAATCAGATTTTGTCTTTAATAAACTGACCTTTTTTCCTGCATTGTTTGATTCCTTTATGAATCATTATATATATTTATTTGTTTGTCTAAAACTTTCTATTTGATTTTAATAAATGTGCAGTAGAAATTTGAAAATAAATTCATTAAAACTGGTTTGTTGACAGAAACATGGTCCACAAAATGAACAACTTATATATGCGGCGTCGCTCTTCAGGTAAATAAGGAGACATGCTCCAAAACTGTGAAGTAGTTCGGCATCCCCGAACTCACCTGAAAGAAAGTGAAGAGACCCTTATCCTTATCTATGCACGGTCGTTAAATTCTCACAAGGACTCGCACGTCATAGTGGCCCAGTTTAGATCTGAATATTGGAATAGTGACTCTCTCTTATCCGGAATCCACAACGACATACGTAACGTATTCCCGTTATATTTCGTGTCTCCACCAAGCATGTTTTCCATGGTATTATATAACTATCGCCTCTACCACCAATGATAGGGAACTCTGTTGAAACTGTCAATTTCCTAGGGCTTCCGTTAGAGCATGTCAATGATAAAGTGCGAGTTACCATAGCTACTGGATGCGGCGAAACATGGAAGAAGAATAAAATTATTTAATAATAAAATGGTTTGCCATTTAAATTATGTATGGTATTTGACGTAGTTAAGTTATGTAGTTCGGAAATTGTCTGGCCTTAACAAGAGTCCAAGGCTTTTTGTAGTAGAGTTCAAAAATTCTATAAAAAGAACAAAAAAATTCCAATCACTTTGCATTACAAATGACACCATTCATATAGAATCAGCAATGTAAATAAATGCACGTCGTCTGCCCGTCACGTCAGTCATGGCCATCATCATCAATGAATTGCGGATGCTTGTTTTAGTGAAATACTTTACATTTTAACAGTTGCTCAGATACAGCCGACAAGCGACACCGGAAATGATTTGTTAAGCTTTGCTGCTAATGTATGCCACGTTATTCCAAAATGTTGCTTTCCATTTTACCGTGCGCACAATGGACCCTACGCATAAAAATTTGTCATTTTATCAGACCCGTGTTTCTAATTAAAAGGTGGATATTTTGTTTGTGTAGCAAAAACCAGTTAGCCACATTTCGAGTAAAAACTCGAGTCTAAGGAAATGCTTTCTTTTTATGCGTAAGACGCAATGGACATGGTAATGGTAGAAGGTAGTGTATATTGAATATTTTTTAACACCAGGTTATGTGAGACAACGCGATTACTTTTTCCTAGTAATGCTGAACAGTTTCAACCAACTCCGTTATCATGTTCCATCAGTTTCACGTGTGTACACGAGCACTTGCCTCGCTCCCGCATCCGACGGAAATATGATATTTGAAAGCTTTTTTCAATTAGTATTTTTGAGTTTTAAAAGAAATGTGGGTTGTTTTACATAAAACCCTGCTTTGTTTGGTCCTGTCCATCAGGCGGCATACTTACAATCGCCAGCACACTTTGATGCCAAGGATACTTTTTTCCATCTTGGTGTTCAGCCGCAAAACCAGATATTGATGTCACGCAGATGGTAGCGCTCGAGTGGCTTCGCCAACCTCATTATACTAAAAAAACTTACACTAAAGTTCTCTAATGAATGTTCCAAGAAACCACCAGTTACAGTGAGGATGGACGATACATATTTTGATTTTTAAATGACGTCTTTCATCTCTTTGCTGAATAGATCCTTTGTGTCATGTAGGGATAACCAGCACTGGGGATATATATACATGCAGGTCGAGTTGTGGCAGGGTGATGCGCGTCTCCCTGGGGAGTGTGCTTTCTTCCTCTGGGATGCCTGTAAGTGCGGTTTTAATAACAGGGCACACCAAGTGTGACTATTTAAAGCAAGCCCATGACTTGTATACATAATATGTTGGATGTGAATGAAACGTGAGATATGGCGCACGTAAAACAACCATGATATGCGTTCGTGTGATCATTAGAGTACAATCAAAATCCATCGCAGTAGAATGTTTTGCCCAGAAAGTTGCGATACTCGCTTAACTTCGATATAAATATTTTCATAGGCTAATAGTTTATCCATCTAAGTGGAATCGAGACATGAACACGCATATTTTGCCTTAGAATAGTCCTTGCATGGTGGAGGGAAAAAATTATTAAAACTTCGAAATGTCGTGTCTCCTAGGTCTATCTTCAGCTGATCTCGAAGACAATTAGACAGGCCGAAAATTGCTCTGAAAGTTATTAACTTAAGGTTATAAAAACCTCTGTGTGGTTGTGTTTTTACATGAAAACTGATCATCTAAACTACACCCGCCTTATCTCAATTTAGCCAGCAATACTAAACATGGTAAAGCGGAGACTTCTAGCCTTTGACTGTCCTAACAAAGCTCATAGTTTAGGCGCTTTTTTACATCGTCATTGAGATAGATAGGTTGTGGGTTAAATGGACTCATAAATGCTTCCTTAACCAAAAATTCGAAGGAAATGTAGATCTTAAGTTGAACAGTAAACATTCCTTTTTAATCTTAAAGTTTTGTGGGATTTGTTTCTTTCTGGCAGCGACAACGAGCCTGAAAAATTTAAATTTTACTTAGAAGTTTAAAAAAAGTTGGAAATTGTGCGAACTTTGTATATTGTAATGGGTGTTCAGAAGTTGAACACAAGCGGCAGCCGATTCAAATGCACTACAAAATGCTCCAAAATGTATGCTACATATTAACAACGAGCAGCGCAAAATAAGAACCTCGATTGCACTATATAACCTACGGCAACAGTGAAAATTATTTGATCTTGTTCTCATGGAATTTATTTGTTTGTTTCTGAAAATATGCTTTCCTATTATCCAGCCTTTTTTGATTCGTTTTTACATCATTGAATTTGAGGCCGTTAGAAACTGCCCACAAACTTAATCTGCGTAAAGATTAGCAAAGAACTTTTTTTGGAATAGACAGGAATAGATCTGCTGCCAAATGCAAAGAAAAAAGTCTTCAAATATACCTCGATAAGAGTGTCTAATAATTCTCCGAACGACCATTTTCACAAAATAGCGTATTATGTAACAAAACGCAAACTCTTGGTTCCAATAATATCAAGTAAGGAAGGCTATGTTCGGGTGTAACCGAACATTACATACTCAGTTGAGAGCTATGGAGACAAAATAAGGGAAAATAACCATGTAAGAAAATGAACCTAAGGTAACCCTGGAATGTGTTTGTATGACATGTGTATCAAATAGAAGGTATTAAAGAGTATTTTAAGAGGGAGTGGGTAATAGTTCTACAGGTGAACGCCATTTAGGGATATCGCCATAAAGGTGGACCAGGGCTAACCCTAGAATTAGTTTGTACGATATGGGTATTAAATGAAAGGTTTTAATAAGTATTTTAAAAGGGAGTGGGCCTTAGTTCTATAGGTGGACGCCTTTTCGAGATATCGCCATAAAGGTTGACCAGGGGTGACTCTATAATGAGTTTGTACGATATGGGTATCAAACGAAAGGTGTTAATGTGTATTTTAAAAGGGCGTGGGTATCAAATGAAAGGTATTAATGAGGGTTTTAAAAGGGAGTGGTGGTAGTTGTATATGTGAAGGCGTTTTGGAGATATCGGGCAAAATGTGGACCAGGGTGACCCAGAACATCATCTGTCGGGTACCGCTAATTTATTTATATATGTAATACCACGAACAGTATTCCTTCCAAGATTCCAAGGGCTTTTGATTTCGCCCTGCAAAACTTTTTCATTTTCTTCTGCTTAATATGGTAGGTGTCACACCCATTTTACAAAGTTTTTTTCTAAAGTTATATTTTGCGTCAATAAACCAATCCAATTACCATGTTTCATCCCTTTTTTCGCGTTTGGTATAGAATTATGGCATTTTTTTTTAATTTTTCGTAATTTTTGATATCGCAAAAGTGGGCGTGGTCATAGTCAGATTTCGGCCATTTTTTATATCAATACAAAGTGAGTTCAGATAAGTACGTGAACTGAGTTTAGTAAAGATATATCGATTTTTGCTCAAGACGGACAGATGGACGACTGTGTAAAAAACTGGGCGTGGCTTCAACCGATTTCGCCCTTTTTCACAGAAAACAGTTACCGTCATAGGATCTAAGCCCCTACCAAATTTCACAAGGATTGGTGAATTTTTGTTCGACTTATGGCATTAAAAGTATCCTAGACAAATTAAATGAAAAAGGGCGGAGCCACGCCTATTTTGAAATTTTCTTTTATTTTTGTATTTTATTGCACAATATCATTACTGGAGTCGAATGTTGACATAATTTACTTATATACTGTAAAGATATTGAATTTTTTGTTAAAATTTGACTCAAAAAAAAATTTTTTTTTTAAAGTGGGCGTTTTCGTTCTCCGATTTTGCTCATTTTTATTAGGCATACATATAGTAATAGGAGTAACGTTCCTGCTAAATTTAATCATGATATCTTCAACGACTGCCAAATTACAGCTTGCAAAACTTTTACATTACCTTCTTTTAAAAGTGGGCGGTGCCACGGCCATTGTCCAAAATTTTACTAATTTTCTATTCTGCGTCATAAGGTTAATACGCCTACCAAGTTTCATCGCCTTGTCTGTATTTGGCAATGAATTATCGCATTTTTTCTGGTTTTCGAAATTTTCGATATCGAAAAAGTGGGCGTGGTTATAGTCCGATATCGTTCATTTTAATTAGCGATCTGAGATGAGTGCCCAGGAACCTACATACTAAATTTCATCAAGATCTTTAAAAATTTACTCAAGTTATCGTGTTAACGGGCAGACGGACGGACGGACATGGCTCAATCAAATTTTTTTTCGATACTGATGATTTTGATATATGGAAGTCTATATCTATCTCGATTCCTTTATACCTGTACAACTAACCGTTATCCAATCAAAGTTAATATACTCTGTGAGCCCTGCTCAACTGAGTATAAAAATAAAATTTCTATTGGGTTTGAGGACAAGTTAACCGGCTTGTTTATACACGTGAACCTAATGCAATTTGAGTACGCAGCACAGTGTTTCGACTATAAGGGGGCAGATGAAAAAAAGTCATAGTGACAGATAAAAGCCAAAATGTGTTTATGGTAGAGGGCAACTATGCAAAATTTCGGGTAATTAGCTGCCACCAATCTTCGACAAACGGTGCATTTTTGTGGACATTTGTGAAATCCGGGTGATATTGATTAATCGGTTTAAGTGCGTTTAGCGGTAATAAATTTAATATAAACCGTAATATTTTAAACTATATCTATTCAGTACGAGTCATGGATAACCCTGGTAAAATATTTATCATTAATTTTGGATTTTAGTGTTTTTTTTTTTTTTTTTTCTTAAAAAAACAACAAGAATTGTAAATTTTTTAGATTAGTAGTAAAAAAAAGTGAGTACCCCTTAGTAACTCAATAAAAGTAGATTCATATTGTAGAGAATTTTATCTAGTTTTTGCTCATATAAGCTGATTGTAGCGCACGGATTTGCAAAAATTTGTAATTTTTAATTTTTTAAATTTTTCTATTTTCAGTATCATCTTATATAATTTCACGAAAAGAATTTTTCCAATTGTGGCAAAGCTACCCTGCTTCAAAACAAAGGTGTCTTTCTGATGATGAAGCGATAGGCCTCTACCTTGACGCTAAATAAACTACTATAATTATTATAAATGATAGAGAAATGCAGCTCTGGGTGTAGATCACGATGTCTTTTCATCGTCCTATAGTTTAACGAAATCTAAGAAAATATGCTTTCCACCTGATGAGATTTCTGCTAGTCTTACATTGCAGTCTTTGCTATATATAACCACTAAGCGCGTCTTAGACACTTTGCCTCTTTCTGGAGCTGACAAAGTCCAATGAGCAGCACTTATTTGCACATGGGGCTTAGATGGGAGTTCAGGGCTTAGCCTGTACAAGCAAAAGTTTGAAAATGCTGCTGCAACTGTCGAGCACTTATTTTTAATTTGTTTCGTGCCTTTAAAACTTGTGTTAAATGATGACCACGATACTCCAATTTGTCGTCCAATCAAATAGAAAAAAGAAACACCAGATTTAGTGAAACGCGAAGCAGATAATATAAGGGCTCAAATTAATCAATTGAGGCCAACTGATTGTAATAATTTCTTAGTGAAACATACTACCCTCTCAACAATGGTTGATGGAAAAATATGTAACATACTCTCAGGGACGAAGGGTAACCAAAATTGTTACATTTGCGGTGCCAAACTTAGTCAAATGAACATACCAGTTGCTTCTTACATTGCAAAGACTGAAAATTGTGATTATGTGTTGTCTACACTCCATGCGCTGATAAAAACTTTCGAGTGTTTATTATATATATCATATAGATTGTCCCTAAAAGTTTGGCAAATCCGAGGAGAGAACCAAACCATTTTTAATGAAAGAAAAAGCCAAATCAAACAAAAGTTAAAATCTGATCTAGCCCTTAACATAGATGGCGTCAAACCTCGGTTCAAGACAACCAATGATGGCAATACTGCCAGAAGGTTTTTCGACAACTATGAAAAAACTACTGTAATTACTGGCCTTAATGAAAATCTAATACACAAGTTTCATATATTACTTACCGCGCTGGCGTCTGGGTATCAAATTAAAACAGACCAATTTAAAATCTTTACGGAGGACACAGCAGCGTTATATCTCAATTTCTATTCGTGGTATTATATGCCAATCACGGTGTACGAAATCTTATATCATAGTGTTGACATAATCAAGCATATGACTTTACCTATAGGGAATTTGTAAGAGGAAGCGCAAGAAGCCCGGTATAAAAGTTGTCGAAGATTTCGCGAATTCAATACTCGTAAGTGTTCCCGAAACGCCATGAATACAGATTTGCTTACAATGCTGCTGATCTCATCTGATCCAAAGATCAATCAATACAGAAACAACATTGAAACTAGAACTAAACCACTTCCGCCTGAAGTTAGGAACTTACTAGTTTTACCCGACTCGCCATCACTATTTTCTGGGGATCGTCATTCAGGTATGATAAGTAGCTGGGATGTCCATTGTTCTGATTCAACGGAAACACAGGATATGTCTACAGATTAAAACGTGCGTTACAAAATATATGTATATACGAATTCCGCTTATTTTGATCGAGGAAGTTTTTCAAGATAAATATAACTATTTGTGATAGAAGTGAATGCAACCCTACATATGTGAAACTTTCATTACTCTATCTAAAATTGGGCGGGGTACAAAACTGCATTTTCGAAAATTTTCTAAAAACTCCGAAAAAAGTTGAAAATTTTGATGACATTTTTTTTGAAGTTCGATTAAGTTTCTAGAACTTTAAAAGTTTTTATTATGTGGTTTCTATTTGCGATTCCACTATATTTTGAACAAAAATTATTTAAATAAAAAAAAAAAAAAAATAATAAAATAATAATAATAAATTGTTGCCTAAGTAAATGGTAAAGCCTTAATAGAGTTACCCCTACCCCAGAAAATGTTCAACATTTATAGTGCATGCAAAGAACATAAATGGCTACACCGTGTATTAGCTAATTTTCACAAACGCGCTGTCAATGATAATAAAAAGCATTAGCAATTATTTCCTTCATTTCAATTTTCTTCGCCTAAAAATATGTAAAGTTACGAAAATATATAGTCACGATCAGCTAGTTTAGCAGAGTTGCACTGCCACACCGCCATTTTATCGAGGGTAAAAGTGTAACGCTTTTGCGTTGCGAGCAGGCAGCTATTTTCACGAAAGAACGAAATACCCCCTAAAGGCGTTACCTGCTTTTTAGAATAGAACAAAATATATTTTCAACCTTTGCGCGGCGTACAAAAAGCGTAACACTTTTGCCGGAAAAGAAAACGCTATTACATTGCTGATTCTATAGGAATGGTGTCATTTGTAATACAAAGTGAGAAGCCATGAATAAAGAACTTGGAATATATGCATTCCATACGTTATGTGGTTGGGACTTTTTTGTTCTTTTTATATAATTTTTGAAGTGTACTACAAGAAGCTTTGGACGCTTGTAGTCCTTAAAGCCAGACAATTTCCGAACTACATAACTGAACTACGTCATATACATACATAATTTAGATGGCAAATCAACTTATTGTTAATAAATAAATAAAGTTTCTTCTTCTTCCATATTTAACTGTGGTAACTCGCGGATTATCGTCCAGAGAGGAGAATCTGCATCAATTAGTTGGCTATTTTGAGGACAAAGTTTCCATGATTTTTAAGTTTTTAATTTAATAATTTTATAATTTTTATTGCGTAATTTATCGAAATATCGTAGAAAGGTAAAGACAACCACAAAATAAAATGCAATGATATAAAATAGAATGAAGAAAGGCAAAAAAACAGCATATTTACAGAAACAAACAAATAAAGATAAAATGAAATTCAGTCAAAATAGAATTATTTTATATTCATGCTTCCGCTGTTTGTTGTTAATAAAAAACAAAAATGTAAGAGGATTTTGTAATGTACTTACTTCAGCTGCCGCTCGTGCTTATTTTCTGAGCTTCTATTAAATGAATACGCACTAAGCGTGCACATATAACGGCAGCGACGCCACACTTTTTTCCTATTTGATCAATATTTTCAACATAAAACCGGTTTAATTGTCCTCAAAAGCTTCTAAAGGATTTAAGAGAAAATGTTAATCAACAAATTTAGTTTTTTTACTCTTTTTATATGGGGATCGCTTCTCAATTTGAACTGAAAAAAATATATATATACATATATGGATATTACAATTCCTAAATACATTTTTTTGTCTTGGAGAGCTTGCTATAGGGTATAGTACATCACATTTCTCTAACGTGCACGCTTAAAACCGACGGTTTTTGCTACACAAACAAAATGCCCACCTTTTACTCAGGTGCTCGGTAAAATGGACCACAAGATTTGAATTAGCGTAGCATACTTTGTTTCTCGTATCTGAGCACCTGTTATAATGTAGAGTATTTCCTTAAAAGGGGCGTCCGTAATTCGTTGATGATGTTGACGGTGACTGACGTAACAGATAGACAACGTGCATATTACACTATACAAATGGTGCCATTTGTAAAATATCAAACTTCGAATACAATTGAGAAGCAATGAAATAAGGGCATGGAATATTTCGGTGTGCTTCATACTACGTTATGAAATTACTACTTTTTTTTTGTTCTTTTTACGGAATTTTTGAAGCCGCCGGTCTACAACAAGAAGCCATGGACTCCTGTGGGCCTTAAGGCCAGACAAATTCCGAACTACATAACTGAACTACGTCAAATACATACATAATTTAGATGGCAAACCATCTTATTGTTAATAAATAAATAAAGTTTCTTCTTCTTCCATATTTAACTGTGGTAACTCGCGGATTATCGTCCAGAGAGGAGGATCTGCATCAATTAGTTGACTATTTTGAGGACAAAGTTTCCATGATTTTTAAGTTTTTAATTTAATAATTTTATAATTTTTTTGCGTAATTTATCGAAATATCGTAGAAAGTTAAAGATAAACACAAAATAAAATGCAATGATATAAACTAGAATGAAGGAAGGCAGAAAAACAGCATATTTACAGAAACAAACAAATAACGATAAAATCCAATTCAGTCAAAATAAAATTATTTTATATTCATGCTTTCGCTGTTTGCAGTTAATAAAAAGCATATATTTGAGAGGTTTTGGTAATGCACTTAATGCTAATTAGGTTAGTGCAGCTCAGTGTGTTTTCAGTTTTAAAGTATGCACTAATGTATAATTCCCTTCACAGTTTGGGACTAAAAAAATATCAAACTGGTTTAATTGTCCCCAAAGGCTTCTAAAGGCTTTAAGAGAAAATGCTGATTAATAAATCTAGTTTTTATACTCAGTTGAGCAAAGCTCACAGAGTATATTAAGTTTGATTGGATAACGGTTGGTTGTACATATATAAAGGAATCGAGATAGATATAGACTTCCATATATCAAAATAATCAGGATCGAAAAAAAATTTGATTGAGCCATGTCCGTCCGTCCGTCCGTCCGTCCGTTAAACGATAACTTGAGTAAATTTTGAGGTATCTTGATGAAATTTGGTATGCAGATTCCTGAGCACTCATCTCAGATCGCTATTTAAAATGAACGATATCGGACTATAACCACGCCCACTTTTTCGATATCGAAAATTTTGAAAAACAGAAAAAGTGCGATAATTCATTACAAAAGACAGATAAAGCGACGAAACTTGGTAGATGAGTTGAACTTATGACGCAGAATAGAAAATTAGTAAAATTTTGGACAATGGGCGTGGCACCGCCCACTTTTAAAAGAAGGTAATTTAGAAGTTTTGCAAGCTGTAATTTGGCAGGCGTTGAAGATATCATGATGAGCTTTGGCAGGAACGTTACTTCTATTACTATATGTACGCTTAATAAAAATTAGCAAAATCGGAGAAGGATCACGCCTACTTTTAAAAAAAAAAATTTTTTTAAATTAAAATTTTAACAAAAAATTTAATATCTTTACAGTATATAAGTAAATTATGTCAACATTCAACTCCAGTATTGATATGGTGCAACAAAATACAAAAATAAAAGAAAATTTCAAAATGGGCGTGGCTCCGCCCTTTTTAATTTAATTTGTCTAGGATACTTTTAACGCCATAATTCGAACAAAAATTAACCAATCCTTTTGAAATTTGGTAGAGGCATAGATTTTATGACGCTAACTGTTTTCTGTGAAAATGGACGAAATCCGTTGATGCCACGCCCAGTTTTTATACACAGTCTTCCGTCTGTCCTTCCGCATGGCCGTTAACACGATAACTTGAGCAAAAATCGGCATATCTTTAATGAAGTTAGTTCACGTGCTTACTTGAACTCACTTTATCTTGGTATGAAAAATGAACAAAATCCGACTATGACCACGCCCACCTTTTCGATATCGAAAATTACGAAAAATGAAAAAAATGCCATAATTTTATACCAAATACGAAAAAAGGGATGAAACATGGTAAGGTAATTGGATTGTTTTATTGACGCGAAATATAACTTTAGAAAAAACTTTATAAAATGGTTGAGACACCTACCATATTAAGTAGAAGAAAATGAAAAAAGTTCTGCAGGGCGAAATAAAAAACCCTTAAAATCTTGGCAGGTACTACATATATAAATAAATTAGCGGTATCCAACAGATGATGTTCTGGGTCACCCTGGTCCACATTTTGGTCGATATCTGGAAAATGCCTTCACACCACCACTCCCTTTTAAAACTCTCATTAATACCTTCAATTTGATACCCATATCGTACAAACTTATTCTAGAGTCACCCCTGGTCCACCTTTATGGCGATATCTCGAAAAGGCGTCCACCTATAGAAGTAAGTCCCACGCCCTTTTAAAATACTCATTAACACCTTTCATTTGATACCCATATCGTACAAACATATTCTAAAGTCACCCTGGCCCACCTTTATGGCGATATCTCGAAAAGGCGAGCACCTATAGAACGAAGACACACTCCCTTTTAAAAATACTCATTAACACCTTTCATTTGATACCCATATCGTACAAACAAAGTCTAGAGTCACCCCTGGTCCACCTTTATTGCGATACCTCGAAAAGGCGTACACCTATAGAACTAAGGCCCACTCCCTTTTAAAATACTCATTAACAACTTTCTTCTGATACCCATATTGTACAAACAAATTCTAGGGTCACCCCCGGTCCACCTTTATGGCGATATCTCGAAACGGCGTCCACCTATGGAACTAAGGATTACTCCCTTTTAAATACTCACTTACACCTTTCTTTTGATACCCATATTGTACAAACAAATTCTCGGGTCACCCCTGGTCCACCTTTATGGCGATATCTCGAAACGGCGTCCACCTATGGAACTAAGGATTACTCCCTTTTAAAATACTCATTAACACCTTTCATTTGATACCCATATCGTACAAACGCATTCTATAGTCACCCCTGGTCCACCTTTATGGCGATATCTCGAAAAGGCGAGCACCTATAGAACGAAGGCCCACTCCCTTTTAAAAATACTCATTAGCACCTTTCATTTGATACCCATATCGTACAAACAAAGTCTAGAGTCACCCCTGGTCCACCTTTATTGCGATACCTCGAAAAGGCGTACACCTATAGAACTAAGGCCCACTCCCTTTTAAAATGCTCATTAACACCATTCTTTTGATGCCCATATTGAACAAACAAATTCTAGGGTCACCCCTGGTCCACCTTTATGGCGATATCCCGAAACGGCGTCCACCTATGGAACTAAGGATTACTCCCTTTTAAAATACTCATTAACACCTTTCATTTGATACCCATATCGTACAAACGCATTCTAGAGTCACCCCTGGTCCACCTTTATGGCGATATCTCGAAAAGGCGACCACCTATACAACAACCATCACTCCCTTTTAAAACCGTCATTAATACCTTTAATTTGATACCCATATCGTACAAACACATTCTAGAGTCACCCCTGGTCCACCTTTGTGGCGATATCTCGAAACGGCGTCCACCTATGGAACTAAGGATTACTCTCTTTTAAAATACTCATTAACACCTTTCATTTGATACCGATATCGTACAAACGCATTCTAGAGTCAACCCTGATCCACCTTTATGGCTATATCCCTAAATGGCGTCCACCTATAGAACTATGGCCCACTCCCTCATAAAATACTCTTTAATGCCTTTCATTTGATACACATGTCATACAAACATATTCCAGGTTTTCCCTCGGTTCATTTTCCTACATGGTTATTTTCCCTTATGTTGTCACCATAGCTCTCAACTGAGTATGTAATGTTCGGTTACACCCGAACTTAACCTTCCTTACTTGTTCTTACTCTTTTTAAATGGGGATCGCTGCTCAATTTGAACTGAAAAAAATATATGTAGGGATATTATAATTCTTAAATCCATTTTTTTTTTTTTTTTTGAGATCCTGCTATAGGGTATAGTACATCAAAGTTCTGAAACATGCAAGCTTAAAACCTACGGTTTTTGCTACACAAACAAAGTATCCACCTTTTACTCAGGTGCTCGGTAAAATGGACCACAACACTTGAAATTAGCGTAGCATACTTTTAGGAGCAAACTATGACAATTTATTTCCGTTGCCGCTTGTTTCTCGTATCTGAGCACCTGTTATAATGTAGAGTACCTATTTCCATAAAAGGGTCGTCCGCAATTCGTTGATTATGTTGACGGTGACTGACGTGACAGATAGACAACGTGCATTTTACACTATACAAATGGTGCCATTTGTAAAATAACAAACGTCGAATACAAATTGAGAAGCAATGAAATAAGGGCCTGGATATTTCGGTGTGCTTCATAATACGTTATGTAATTTCTACTTTTTTTTGTTCTTTTTACGAAATTTTTGAAGCTGCCGGTCTACAACAAGAAGTCATGGACTCCTGTGGGCCTTAAGGCCAGACAATTTCTGACCTACATAACCGAACTACGTCAAATAACATACAAAATTTAGATGGCAAACCATTTTATTATTAAATAATTGTATTCTTCTTTCATGTTTCGCCCCATCCAGTAGCTGTGGTAACTCGCAGTTTATCATTGACATGCTCCAAGGAAATTGTCAGTTTCAACAGAGTTGCAGCATTTGGACATTGGTGGTAGATGGGATGGTTTTATAATACCATTGAAAACATGGTTGGTTGAGACACGAAACATAACCGGAATACGTTACGTATGTCGCTGTAGATTCCGGATAAGAGAGAGTAACTATTCTAATATTCAGATCTAAATTGGGCCACTATAACGTGCGAGTCCTTGTGAGAATTTACCGACCGTGCATAAATAAGGATAAGGGTCTCTTCCCCTATTTTTATGTGAGTTCTGGGATGCCGAACTTCTTCACAGTTTTTACGGACATGTCTCCTTATTTTCCTGAGAAGCGACGCCGCATAAATCAGTTGTTTGTTTTGTGGACCACGTTCCTGTCAACAAACCAGTTTTAATGAATTTATTTTCAATTTTCTACTGCACATTTATTAAAATCAAAGAGAAAGTTTTAGACAAACAAATAAATATATATAATGATTCATAAAGGAATCAAACAATGCAGGAAAAAAGGGCAGCATATTAGAGACAAAATCCGATTTTATGAAAGCAAGACCAAGTCACCTGTCGCAGTAAGATAAATAATGCATGCAACGGAATCGCTTCCACTATATGTTGTTAATATAAACTTTAAGGAGAATTTTGTAATGCAATTGCTACCACCGCCGCTTGCGTTTTACTTCTGAGCGCCTGTTACAGTATGCATTGTTTGCGAAATTTCCGGCGCAGTTTGGAATTAAGAACAAAAAAAATTGTTTGTCCCCAAAACCTTATGAAGGATTTAAGAGATAAAGTGAATTTAATTTAGTTTTTAAACTCTTTGTTAATGGGGATCGCCTCTCGATTTGGACTGAAAAAAAAATAAATAGATATATATTACAATTCTTAAATAAAAATTTTCTCAGAACCTGCTGCAGGGTATAATATATATTTCCTTTTCCTGGACACTGTATAACAGCTGGTTTTTACTACACAAACAAACAACTCACATTTTTTGTGCGTACGGTAAAATGAGATGCAACATTTTGGAATAAATGGGCATACATTTAGGAGCAAGGTATGGCGAATTTTCTCCGGTTTCGCTTGTCGTTCCAATCTGAGCGCCTGTTAAAATGTGGGGTATATTAAAGGAGCGTCCGTGACTGACATGGAAGTCAGACAACCGGCATTGCTGATGATATAAGAATTACGTAATTTGTGAATAAAAAAATGCAGAATACTAAGTGAAGATCCATGAATAATTTGCTCTTAAGGAACGTGGAACATTACGGCGCATTTCATACTGCGTTATGATAGAGCTCAGACTACCCGATTTACCATGTCCTGTCCTTTTTATAAATTTTTTGAAGCCGCGCGCCCACGTCAAGACCTGTTGTTGCCGTTGAGGTGAAAGTTCACCAGAAAGTTTTTGAAATACGTTCCTAACTACACCAAATATTCTACATAATTTCCAAGACGAATCATCTAGTACGGTGCGTAATTTGACTAAATAGCTGTGGTACTCAATTATCTAGTATATGTTCTAAGGGAGTTAAGGAAACTGGTACTTTTAACAGAGTTGGAGCATAGCGCCTTTGGTGTTACAGGCTTCGTCTTTATCATACCGTTGACTCTATGATTGGTGGAGACAAAAAACATAAATGAAATACGTTACGATTCCGGATAGTTATAACAATGTCCATATCAATGCTGGATCAAAGTGAAACGCGAGTCCATGGGCGGTATGCTTTCCTCTTTTGTAGGAATTGAGTAGATAACTGTAAGATGAGAGCTTTGCACGCATAACTCGCCATAAGAACTTAACGACCGTGCAAGAATAAGGCTGAAAGTATTTTCATTCTCTTTTAGATTAACCGTATGAGTTTTTGGATGCCGAACTTCTTCATAGTGTTTACGGGCATGTCTCCTTATTTACCTGACACGAGAGGCTGAATTACATACATCTGTATTCAGGACTAGGTTTCTGGGAACTTTCCCGTTTTAATAAATTAGTTATCTTAGTTTTACAGCTAGTTTAATGAAATCTAAGAGAAAGTTCGAGACGAACACAAAAATAAATGCAATGTTATAAAAGGGAATCAAAAATTATATTCAGCTGTTGCACTAGTATGTATAGCGCATGGAAAGGAATTAGTTCTGCTATTATTTTTTAATGTCTAGCATACTTTTAGGAGCATTTCTAAAATTATTGCTTCCGCTGCTGCTTGTTTTGAATTTCTGAGCCCCTATTAAAGTATGCAGTGTTTGCGAAATTTCTGGTGCAGTTAGGAATTAAAAAGATTTGATCGACATTACCGATCAATGCCGCGTAGCATAGTGCTGCTGCCGTCAGCTGTGAAGTGTCCACAAGAATACAGGCGTAGTGTAGTGCCGCTCAATGTGCCTTAGCTTAATTATCCCCAAAAAATTATAAAGGATTTTAAAGAAAAGGGTATTTTTAATTTTTATTGAAATTTTTTTAACACTTATTAATAGTGATCACAATTCGATATGGACTAACAAAAAATATAGAAATCCCAAATTTTTTGATAACCTGCAATAGGGTACAGAGTATTACGTGCACGTTCTGTAATCTTAGAGCGGATTTGCGTCATTGAAGACAGCACAACACAATTTCTAGCACACATTTATAGGCAATTCAAAATCATTTACTTCTGCTGTCGTCGATCTTTTTATTCTGAGCACCTATTCAAATGGGCAATATTTAAGTATCGTTATTGTGCTCACGGATCTCCTTTTTATGTGTCCACCCATATTTCTGTTTCCATACATGTAGAGACATTGTGCCTTTCTTTCAACTTCTGAGCTCCTGTTTAAAATTGCTATGGCTCAGCCACGGAATTGAAAATTGCAAAAACGCCGTGGTGCCAAGAACACGTGAACTATTCCGACGCTCAATTAGAACGTGTGTCTAATTTCGTTATAGATTTGATAAAAGCTAGGAGATCTTAATTAAAAGTTAGACGGAAGTCACGTTTTTCTGGAACATTTTAATAACATAAGCACTTGTAGTATAAAACAACTCGCACATTCGTACTTTTTCAGGTTAGAAGGATTGATTACAACAGCCAGGGATTGTGAGCATAAGTTAATAGGCTACATGATAGGAATCGTGCTCGTTCCTTATGCAAAAATGAAGTACAAACATTTAGAGGGTTCAATATAGTCGAACGACAGTCTATTTACACAAACAAACAAAGGAATATATGACGTCCTTTTCTATTGCAAATTCAAACAAATTATATTCAACCTCTGCAATAGGGTATACCATGCGTTACACAAATAAGTAAAATTGTATCATACTTTTAGGAGCATTTTGTAATGCAACTGCTTCAGCTGCCGCTTGCGTTTAATTTCTGAGCTCCTGTTAGAGCATGCAAGTTAGAAAAAATAGGCTTTTTTAAATTTCCGCTCACGCAAGAAATCTTCGATTGCATTTGATTAAATTTGACTAGTTTTTCTTATAACCAACAAAATAAAAAACCGTTCAGTATGAACAAAAATAATTGTTTATATATTTCAACTATGTATCTTTTGTTTATTCAATTCAAATTAGATAAGTTTAATTAAATAAAACTTAATTTTTACAACTTAAATGAAAATTTTTTTTAACTATAATTATAAACATTGAACTTGTTAAAAATTTATTTAAACTACGACTTGGTGTTGGCAAACATCTGGTCGATGGGAGATTTATCAGGTCTGAAGCCGCATGATAAGGTACAATCAGACGATTCACGGTGGACTTCAATATTCCGCACAATACGGTTGACAGGCGTTACTAAGAAGACTGATTACGCGATAGTTAGCTTCCTGTGGACTAGACAAAGAACACTGACGTGTGTTCCATTCGAGCATGCACCGTTCGACCATATTTAGCAAAAAAGCTGATGCATGCGCCTTACTAAGGCCTCGCCGGCTTATTTGAATTACCTTCTCGTTTTTTAATCTGGTTATTGCTACACTCACTTTGTCATAGTACAAGTCTAACCAACCGTTGGACATCAGTTACCAGGGCATCGTTTTCGTTTTTACATGACTTTGCTCCGAGCTTAAAACCTGCTGTCTGTCGTCGGATTTTTTAATAAACTTTGGAGTCAATATTCTTGGTGGCTAGCTGGTCAAGCTCCTCGCACTCGCGGTAGCGCTCGGACATACTTCTTACTACGTTCCCTTTTAAGGTAGTCCTGTCGGCATAATTTTTTTTTCGGTTGCAGCGCGGCATATTTCATCGTACCGATTTTTTTCCTCGTGGTCGGCGGTAAACAATTTTTTCCTCGGGGGCGGTACGAGGAGTTTTAGAGATATGTTCCCACTGCTCCTGAATTCCATCGGTTTGACTTGTTCTCTCAGAGAGCAGGTGTAAGAGTCGGGCTGGTAAATCATTGGCAGTCTGTTGCAATTGCGATCCCTGTCGTCAAGTAAAAATCAAAAGATATAAAAATTAATATTAATAAAATGTAAGTAGTTAACAGAACTTTAAGTTAATACAACAATAACAACATAAGCGTGTTTGTGTTTACGTATCGCACACGTACATTGATCAAAACAGCTATGAACTGTAAAAATCGCAATGTTCAGAAAACGCGAAAAACTGACTGCCTCTTCCACAGGGATGCACCTTAACGTTAAGCTAATCGTTTATGAAAAAATTTCCACCTTTTCCGTTGAAACACTTCGAAATATTATCGATAAAGAAATTATCAAGATAAATTGTATCTCGTTTTTAACCGAAACGAAAAGCTTTCGTTAACGGTAAAAACGTTAACAAAAACGTGATACTTAAAGTTTGAATTGTGCTGGCAATGCTATAGCCATGGTGAAGCCGTAAGGTGCTAACAGCGAGCGAACATACACGCACAAACTCCATGTAATTTGTTTGTGTAATTCGTTGGTGGTAATGTCAAAATACTCTGAGAAATGTTCGTACTGTCAAAATTCATGAGAAGAGTTGCAATCAGCTTGGCTAATGCCTTCACCTTTAATGACTCCGCCATCAATCAGCTTTGCCAGCATAGTTTGAAATTAATAATCAACATAAACGATTTGATTTCGTTTTGATATGGCAGAAAACGAAGCAAAATCACTTCGTTAATTTGACGTTCTTAACGTTAATAAACGAAACGAAATGACTTTGTTTCGTTTGTTAACGTTAATTATCGTAACGAAATGATATCGGTTCGTTGGTTAAGCATGCCTGCTCTTCCATATACGCCAATGTAATTTTATTATTTATTTGCAAAGCCTTTTTCGTTGATGAGTCGAGATATTCTAAATTGAGTATAATATTAATAGATTTTTACATGTGAAATCAACCCATGATTGGAATGAATACTTTACTATTTGCATGAATACAGAACAATCGATAACGTTCTAGATGAAGTGACCTATCAAAAGTTTTTTTTTTTTTGTTCAAAATAATAAAAAGCAGCAATTTGGTATTATCCGCAAAACGATTTTATAAATTGAAATATATTTCAATGTTTTCTTATGAAATTGAAACTTTTTTGGGTTTTTAACTATATTTATATATGTTAGCTACTTATTTAAAAGAACTAAAGGCCGCGGTACAATGAAATTTTGATGCGTTTAACACAAGCTTATGCATTCCAATAACATCGTCACAATCAACCAAGATGTTGCGTTTGTAAATATGAAGGAACTTCAGACGTGGCAATTGAAGTTTATTACGCCTTGCCTATTCACATACAAAATCTCGCGAAGCATTGTTATAAACATTTTCCCTATACAACAACAATATTTGCTAACATATTTTGTGCCGTAATCGATTGCTATATTGCAGTTTTTAATTGCGAAGCTATGTAACGGTTATAATTTGCTGACTTTTAATAATATTGAGCTATTCGTTTTATTACTATCAATTATTACATTTTAAAGGCTTTTTGCACCATCCTCACTTAGTCCCGGTTTTTCAGTAGTTGGTTAAGCTTCGCTTAAACTAATATTGCTTAAACTCTAGTCAAATTTAAACTCCAGTTAAACTACAGAGCTGTTTTTCAGTCACAGTTTAAGGCCGCCTTTGGGGTAGGATTTTTTGTACAGCAACATTGATTTTTTATTATCTAAATAATTTGTAGATACGACAACAGCTAGAGTTTGTTTACCCAACAAACATTTAAAAGGCATTTCTTCAGTGAAATATATATCTAGTTGCGGAGGTGATATCCAACATCATTATCTAGTTATTCTTAGTTCCAGTATTCAGTTAGTTCTCGAGTTGATCTCAAACGTCATTAGCATTTTCAAATTATTATCCAACCTTTGAGACATTTTGAGAAATTTACAGTTCTCAAATGAATATTCAACACGTTTCCCCAGTTGATATCCTACATTGGATATCGAGCTGAAGTGAAGTTGAAAAAAATCCCCAAGAAGGTACCACCAAATCTAACAGCTAACAACTCTTTTATAGCAGTAATGAAGTCTTATTAATCAAAAATGAATAATATATATTTTATTTTATTTTCGCAAAAAATATTGTAGTATTGGAATCTTACATTTGAGTCCAGTTAGAGAACCACAAGTTGGAAACTATAATTTTTCAACTTAAGATATAGCATTTTTTGTTTAACAAACTCTTGAGATTTTAGAAGTATGCCTAGTTATCAACACCCCCAAAGCCGAAAACTCCCAAAGCCGCTTCATCTGCTGTTGTCATGGTCCATGCTTCTGCCCCATATAGCAGGACGGGTACGATAAGTGGCTTGTAGAGTATGATTTTCGTTCGCCGAGAGAGGACTTTACTTTTACTTTACTTTGGCTTTGGGAGTGTTCGAGAGAAAAGTTCTTCGAAAGATTTATGGACCTCTACGCGTTGGCGATGGCGAGTACCGAAGAAGATTTAATGATGAGCTGTACGAGCTATACGCAGACATCAACAAATTCCAGCGAATTAAATGCAGCGGCTGCGCTGGCTAGGCCATGTTATGCGAATGAAAGATGATGCTCCGTCCAAGAAAGTGTTTCTATCGGAACCCGCCTATGGAAGCAGGGGTAGAGGGCGCCCCCCACTCCATTGGAAGGAACAGGTGGCAAACGATTTAATCTCCCTTGGTGTGACCAATTGGCGCCGGTTGGCGGAGCGAAGGAGCGACTGGCGCGCCTTGTTGGACGGCCATAACCGTTTAGACAGTTAAGCGCCAATTAAGTAAGTAAGTAAGCCTAGTTATCAACATGAGCTCTAATGGTACTCAAGAACAAATGCTTGTTGGGTATGTTCGACGCCATTTCGAACGAATGCAAATAAATGATAGGTTAAGTAGATTTTAACCCTGCCATATCGATCGCTTAAGCTCAGCTTAAACCTCAGTTAAATTAGAATAAAAAACTGCAGAATAAGTTCAAGCGTAGTTTAACTGACAAACTGTGTTGAAAGTGCCTTAGTCACTTATCTATATGTAATCCAAATTCTCATTTTCTCCATGCCAACTGAAGCACTAACCGTTAAGATGTAACTAGAACACCATGTCTAGCGTTAGTATAAGCTTAAGTATGATTCAAAAATTAAACAAAGAATAATACTGACAGAAAAGGTAAAAAAATAAAACCAAATTGTTATAAGCAAAGAAAACACCGACTTCATTTAAACAACAAGTTCAACCTTTTTTCCCTGTGTACACCAACTTTAAACAATCGACTAGCCGTTAAAACAAAATTTTTGCAACTGACACCTAAAAAGCTTTCTTTAAAGAGAAATTCAGACTATATACATACATATAAGCTTTTCGTCTACCAAATCCGTACGGCCAAACTCTCTTCATTGATTTACAAAGACTAACTTCTAGAACTCTAAGCAATTTATCGTCAGAGCTTAGCATAAGAACCTTCACTCGGTTAATGTTAATGTGATACGATTGAAGTGGTATTACGATCTAGGTTTCTATGTTTAAAACTCCGAAAAGTTTCCCACACTTCGCTATCAAGTACCTCAATTTCCCACTTTTATTGAGGACACACCACAAAATGTGATAATATAGAAGCGCCACAAGTAGGAACAAAACTGACTCAGCTCAGTATGAACTATCACCTCTCGCACCAATTGTCTAAGATAATTCAAATGCAAAATATTGCCACTAAACTCATACTTGTGTATGTAATAAAACTGGCTAAGGGGACGAGAAAGTCTGTCTATGTGCACGTTTTCAAATATGAATGAAATGTCTTTTTGTTTTTGGTATAGCCTTTTGTGTAGTTCATTATTTAGTCGTTACACAAGATGACAAAAAGTCTGCTTGTTAATTATGATTATGATTGCATGTGTGTCAGTAACCCTCCCTGCTTTGAAGTTAATATGTGAATGGGTGTGATGCAAGCAAGTCAGGAACCTAATTATGAGTGGTAAGCGGAGTGTTAACTTGACACTTCTATGATTGCCAAGTGGCAAATTTGTATTCATTCACGCCTACATAGCGTTTCAGACCTCGACAGCGGCTCTATTTACATATATACCTACTTATCATTAGCTCTTACCCGCTGTTTCGGCCTCATATAGGAAAGATGTTTTTTTTTTTGTTTATTGTACTAAAAAGGGCGCATCCTTTGCAGTTGGCTCCGTAGACGTCCCAATTAGATTATGAGATATTAAGAGAAGACGAGAGGTGCACATGAGCGAGCAAGAGAGAAATTTGTGGATTCAAGCGCGAGGCTGTAAAGTGTCCAAGATTATGTGTAGGTCTTAGAACCTTAGCCTAATAAAGTTGATTCTATCATTAAAAAGAGAGGACTGTAGCTTCATGACGAGTATTCTGACTGGACACTGCCTTCTGGCGTCACATGACTTTAAATTAGGCTTGGTCAGTGATAGATGTATGAAGTGAGGGTTGGAGGAGGAAACGATCGGGCACGTTTTGTGCTCGTGCCTTGCGCTGGCTAGGCTAAGACTCCAATTATTAGGAGTGATACAGCTGTCAGATCTAGAAAGTAGCATAGGTTCTAGAAAGCTTCTAGTATTTGCCAAGAGGACGGAGTTATTTTAAAACATATTTAGGTCCTGGTTTTTGATAGGGTTTTCGTTAAATAAACTTCAGGTAACACTGCGGACTCGTTCAGTCTATGTGAGGTCTTCATAGACCGGCAATTTAAACTTGACCTAACTTTATTGTACTTATTTCCGCCTGGGTTCCATTTCTTTCGATAACTCCAAAACGGGCTGCGATATCTGATGAAAGCCTACTTGTCAATGCATCGGCGTCTTTTGTTCAATGCCCATATTTTGGAAACAGATGTAGTGTATATTTAGGCCGTTATCATTAAAAACGGATGAGATACCCAAGCACCCTTTGCTAGATTGATACCTTTTGTTGTAGAAATGCACTTGGGGCCAAATTATTATAAATAAAAATAGTGTATGGTGCGATTTGCTTGAAATTGGGAACAGCGATACTTCCGTGACTAGCTCATTATTTGAAAAACTTTTCTTTCCGGGATGTGGGCCAAGAATCGGCCCGTTTCAAAAATTCAAACTTATTATTTGAAAAAACGTATAATATTCAGGAAAAAGAGATGGAGCAGAGGAAAATAAGTATAGAGGGGGTGAAAAGAGCAAAGGAAGTGGAAGTAAGAAATGGAGATAAGACTGGAGAAATTGCTAGGGAAAGATGTGAAGGGAGGAAGCCATAGAATGGAGAGAGATAAAGAAAATAAGGAAATGTTGAGGGAGAGAAAAGAAAGTGTGAGTGTGAGGCCTGTCTTTGTCGACATGTTGGTCGATATCACCGAGGTAGCACAGTGTAAGAAATCACCCCACTTCACAGAATAGGTTTAAAATCCCTTTTAGTCTGAACCCAGTTATATATTTGAGTGAAAGATTACGTTCACTTGCGATTTGTTTATCATATTTTGTCGGAGTCTGGCGAGTAGAAGCACATTTCTCCTACCAGATATTTCCACATTAGTCCGTAAAATACTAGTTTATTTCCACATAAACTTAAGGGCGATCAAAATTTTCATCTGATCACCGGGACCGACATCTCCGTATCGTATCTGACTTTAGCGGGATTGATTTGTATGGCATTTACAGTTCGGCTGTCTACACATATCGTTACGTTGACCTTTGAGAATAAACTTTCTTGTATCAGATATGTTAATCTTTTTATGACTGAGTCGTCTACTTTAAAAACCCCGTAAGAGTTTGGAAAACCAGCCGAAATAACGCTTGACATCGCTACCACTATCGCATAACGGTACCCGTAATGGCATAAACTAATCGAGATAGATATAGATTTCTGTATATCAAAAGGGTCTGGGCGAAAAAACAAATTCATTTAGCCATGTCCGTCCGTCCGTCCGCCCGTAACCTTGAGTAAATTTTTAGGTATTTTAATGATATTTGGTATGCAAGTTCTTGGGCACTCGTCTCAGATCGCTATTTGAAATGAAAGAAATCGGACTATAACTACGCCCACTTTTTCGATATCGAAAATTTCGAAAAACCGACAAAGTGCGATAATTCATTATCAAAGACGGATAAAGCGATGAAACTTGGTAGGTGGGTTGACCTTATGACGCAGGATAGAAAATTAGTAAAATTTTGGACAATGTGCGTGGCACCGCCTACTTTTAGAAGAAGGTAATTTAAAAGTTTTGCAAACAGTAATTTGGCAGCTGAGTAGGTAATGTTCGGTTACACCCGAACTTAGCCTTCCTTACTTATTTTGCTTTAAATATTCCAGGATTTAATTAACTAACTACATACATATACAACACCAGAGCACGCATCATTAAAGAGTATCCTGAGTAGTCATTTTAAATACCGAGCAAGTCTGTTTGGTGAATTTAGTCCTGAGCATAAAATCAACTCTGACAACTATTAAGCTTGGGTTTTCATGCCATACAAGTGTCCATCAGACGACCTCTATTTCGGTGGAAGCACCTTCAATGTCGTAGAGTCCTATCACGGTATACTCCTTGCAGTTGGAACGTTCGGCACCTCATGAAGAGCGCTACCAATCGATTGCCTCTCCGATATGTATGTTGAATTGAGTCTAATCGCCAGAGTTAGCACAGTGTAGATCAGTAAAACTCTTAAGCGTATTCATTTCAATAAAATAAAGGCTATTGACCAGAAATGAAGATTATTGGCTTAGTAAGCTGTTTAATGCACTTGCACGCCTTCTTCATCTTTACCATTTCGTAAGTATCTAAGAAGGCTACAAAGTAAATGAAAAATAAATTTTTTACTTGAAGCTTGCAACAAAGGTGGAATCACCCTATACAGTCCCTTCTGGAAAGTTCGCATGATTTCATAAACTGTAACATTTATTTCTGTTTTGCGATGTTCGTGACGTTGGCTTCGGAAAAACAATCGCGAAAATCTAAAGGCCACGAATTTTTGAAATTCTAAATTAAATTTATAAATGCTGTTACTACAAAACCAAAAGAACTTAAACGAAAACAATTTTTCATCGAAAGCTTTTGCCTCGCTCGCATTTTGTTTATAGCTAGAAATATTTTGCTATTTTTCAACTTTCATGGAAAATACCAAAATATTTTATTCCCCACAACATAAACTCTCGCAAATTTTCACTACATTATGAAAAATGTATTACGTTTATATCTACAAGAAACAAACTATAACCACAACCACCAAGAAATACTTCGCAATGTCCAAAAGAAAAAAAATTCGATAATCTCTGTAAAATCTATCAACAAAATTTAATTACAAACTAAATCACAACGAAAAGTTACGAACGAACCAATAAATAAACAAGAAAAAAAGGATTAAAAACACAAATTGTTACCGCAGGCACTTAATCGCATACAAAATTAGAAAAACAAAATATAAGACTAGACAGAGAAGTAGCAGGAAAAAGTGCTACAAGAACCCAAGTTTTCTCGAAAAAAAAAAGTTTTTTGATAACCTTAAAAGGAAGCAAAAAGTTCGAAAAGCCATATTAGTTGAGCGAAGAAGCGAATTTTGCTATCGTTGAGGCGTAAAAATTGCAAAAAAAACTGGAAGAACTGGCTGAAGTGCGAGGAAACTGCAAAAAGAACGTACTAAGTCAACAAAAGGCAAGACAAAGTTTTGGCAGCAATAATAAGAACAACAACAGCGTATAAAAAGTGTAAAATCTTTATTGATTTCCTGGGCGTTCAACTTGAAACAACTCAAGCACACACATACATATGCATATACACATATACAAGTATAAGAGCAAGTTAAATGTTTGTGGCTGGTAACATGTGGAACGCATCTTTTTTCCAATTTTCGTTGCAGTTAGCGTGGAAAATTTATTATTAAACTTATTTTAAATTTGTCAAGTCAGTTTTGTCGATGAGTTGAAATTGTATTCAGTTTTTAATGGGTATTAATTAAAAAAAAAAAAAAATTTATAACAATTAGTAGGAGTAATAGTGTTTTTTTTTTTTTTGAAATTAGTTGAGAAGAAGATCCAATTTTTTGGCCATATACTTTTATTCCTAGAGCCGCAACGAAGACATTCATCAAACAATTATTTAAGATCGAGCTTTAAGGTTTTAACTTATATTTTTTTTTCACATATCAAATCTATTTCAAGGCTTTAAACCTATTCAAAATAACGCGCTCAATTCCACAAATTTATTTTTGGGTCTTAAACGAGAGTGAAGTGAAAGCTGTGAAGTCTTTGAACACGGAAGGGGTTGCCAATTATTCTTGACTATATTTTCCCTACACCCTACATTTTAAAGCTGGCACTTAGTGAATCTACCACGAGGTGGCCTCCCAGGGTAATTTGGGGTCATTTCGGGATGATGTTGGGAACCCCTCGGAATCTTCCGGTGGTCAATTGGGGTTCATTTTGGGATGATTTTTAGTCTTCTCCGGGGTTCTCCCAGTATCATTTGGGGATGATTTTGGGGACTCCCTCAGGGTTCTCCCAGGGTAATTTAGGTAACCTTTCTCTATTCGTCTGTCCCAATTCGTCTCTTGTAGTTTTCTTTCCAAAATAGTATGCTGGATTCGTAGAGCTCAGTGCTCTAGATATGCCATAAAACGATAGAGGAACTTCATACAAAAAATATATAAATACGATCCTCAAAATAATGGTCCTGGGACTTTGGTTTTTGATTTACTGACGCAGCTCCATTTAAAGTGTACTTGGTCATTTAATCAATTATGTAACCATTAAATATCCTTCGACACCCAGTGAATGGATACGTTGAAGATAATTTCCCTATAATATTACCACGATAACTTGTTGCAGGTTGGAGGAGGAACCGATCGAGCCCTGCACTTGCAGGCTAACACTACGGCTATTAAGAGTGACACAGCTGTCATATCCAGAAGCAGCAAGTGGCATAGGTTCAATAAGGCTTTTAGTATAAGTAAAGAGAAAGGAGTTAAACATAGATCCTGGTTTTTGGTTCGGGATAGGATTTGGTCGTTATATAAACTTCTGGTAATACTACGGACTCATTCAGTCTAATGGCGTACCTCATGGACCGGGCCGTTCAACCTAACCTAACCATGGTGTTTTTCAGAAGGTAGAAAGTTACATTCGTAAGACATTTAGGCCTTTTAATTAGGTCCAGTTTTTGAATTTGTAAAGGGGCAAATGTGTCACAGCTTGGCAATATTTGAGAAATCCTCTTCCCGGGTAAATCTTCTGATTTGGCAGGTACCTTTCAGAGTCTACATAAAAATGTGGGGTCCACCATTTTGTAGGAAATACTTTTAATGCATATTATCAACAAAATTGTAGGAGTAGCTCTGATAAGTCGCCTCGGAGTATATCGCATCAAATTGCATCAGTTAGTAGGAGGCTTGTAGCTATTAAATCCTTAACATTGTAAACCAATGTATCTACTTATACCACTTGCTTACGCGGCAAATACTCACAAATATCTTTTGTAAGTCTACATATAGGCATACGCGTTCATAAAACCCTCAAAAGGTCTGAAGATAGTTATTAATGATGCATAAATGTGATCGTATGCATGTACTTGTATTATGGTGTCTGTTATTTACATTTATTTCGCCCCATTGAATTCCTGCGAGGTCGGACTCAGTGATATTTAGGTTTGCACTGCCTGCTCTGATAACGTCCGTAGCTATGGGCACCGGGTCGGCATTAGCATTGGGTTCTAGTTTTAAGGGACTTCCCATCTGACAAAGGTGGAAAAAATAATCATAGGAAAAAATAATCTTCTTGAATTTATATACAAACATTTAAAAAAGGGTTCACTATTTATATAATAAAACCTCCCCAAAAAAAATTATTTGGGGTTTCAACTAGAGGTAAAATACGCCTGTCAAAATAGCAGGAAGCAGTTTTTTTTCCAATGTTAAGAACTTGTTCCTCATTGATAAGGTAGGCAATGAGCTGGTGCCACGCGCATTTTTAGAAGAAATTATTATTTAGATCTAAAATAAATCTAAGTAGGTACTTGGGATAGTTATCGTATTTACAAAGTAGAAGAGTATTGAGGAAAGAAGAAGTTGTGAGAATGAAAAACTTATGGATGGGAATGTTAAGCAAGAGAGGTGTGGGGAGACTTTGACGAAGAAGTGGTGGAAAAAGAAAGGGAAAGAAAAAGGAACGCACAAAGAAAAATAGAGGTAATTGTGGTAGGAGTACGAGTAATAATGGATAGCGATAGTTTAATGGCGAAAGAGAGATAGTGAGTGGTGGGCAAGGCAAAGACGGCGAGCACAAAAAGGAAGAATAGAAATATAAAAAAAGGTGGAGTAGGAAGAAAGAGAAGAGAGGAGTATGAAAATTAAGGAAGAGGAAATCGGCATAAAACTGGTAGTAGAGGAAAGGGGGAAAGGGACTTATGTACGGAAAGGGAATAGGGTAGATGAATTCGAGTCACAAAATGAATAAGCGATGGGTAAAGAAAAGATGGAAATTTAAAGAGTGAAAGAGGAATCGCAAAGGCGGGAGTGGATTAAGACGAATGGGCGGGGAACGGAGGCGGGAAAGGGAGCGGGACCGAAAGCAAAACAAAATGTAAGATAAAGCAAATGGGAAAGTAGACGAAAGAGGAATCCAAGAACTGCAGAAGAGTAGTGGTAAAGAAAATTTTTTGAAAAGAGATTCAAAAAGAGATGCTGAAGAGATTCGGAAAAAAAACAATTGTAAAACGGGCGATAGACCGAAAGAGAAAAATGCAATAAAATTGTTGATCTTACAAACAATTAATTTACTAAGGGAAATCAGAATCAACAAAACGGTATATCGATCTGTCCTTATTCTGTAGAAAGGCCGTAAGTTAACGTGTTTGCTAACGAAAACGTATCCGAGCCATTCTGTTATCAAGGTTGTTTCTCAGGACGCCGGTTAAAGAGGTTATAACTATTACTGCTTACTTATGTAAACCCTTTGAGAATTGTGAAAAAGAGAATTTTATTATATCTGAAACAAACAAAATGTTTATATGAAAAACGCACACCCTAATGTGGGGTGCAGTATATTTATAAATAAATGAGTTATGTTACTCACTGAATAATTTGATAAAACGTTGTCAATATTAAAAGCTTTTATCCTGTTGAGTGCATTTTGCAAATTGCATTTATTTAAACCGCAATAACAGTGGCCAAAAATCAGCCAAATATTGCTACATACAATAAAGCAACAAAGGTGCGCATATAAATAAATGTAACTACTATACATATATCATGTATGTATGTGTGTATATATATACTCGTATAAACTAAAATAAAATAAAATAAAATAAAATAAAAAAAACTTTAGTTGTGCCATAGTAAGTGAAGCAATTAATGGTAACCTTTTGAGTAATGGAAGCACAAATATGATGTAGCAGCAGCTGAAGCGGCAGGGCGCCGTATCGGTAGGAGAAATATTCCTAGGAGATCCAAAAATCGATGTGTATCACCTAACGTGAGTAACGGTAAATGCTAAAGACATTTGCTATTACCGAGCGCCTACCGCAACGTGAACCGCATTGTCAATTTTTGGCATTTATGACTTTTTGTATACTCTGTGTATGTGTGTGTGCTTCCTTTTTATCAGAAGCAAAAGCTTATGCTCATAATTGCTTGTGACCGCTGAATAATCAATTCAATTAATAAAATAATTTGCTATTTATATTGAAGCATAAGAGTCTTTGCAAAAGGTATTTAAGTGCTGCTAAGTATAAATCTGTCAAAGTTATATTTCTTTTTTAAACGGTTTTATTTAGCTTGACTTGGGTAGCGGCCGTTGTGAGCGAATTTTGTAATTAAAATTTAAGTAATTTCCCGATAAGCCACATGCTTGGAACCTGGAAAATAGTTCAGAACCCGATGACAATGCGATAATAAGAAAAAACTCCGATAGGTGGCGCATGTAACGAAATATTTAAAGAAATCGTATTTGTAGTCCGATTTGGCTGATATTTGGACACATGAATGGAAAGCGACCTATTAAAAAATCGCCGCCAGGTGGCGCAGGTATCGAGATATTAAAAAAATCGTATCTATCTTCCGATTGACTCATATTTAAAACAAATATTACGTACAGTCCCGTAGAAATGACATCAAAATACTTTGCAGTTCGAGGACGGACAAGCATACGTGGCGCAGAGTCGGGTAAAGTCTTTGGAAGGATTATGTATTGCGGACAAATTGTCAGGAAAGAGTCCTTGTAATAAATAGTCACTAAATGGACTAAATAGAATTGAGAAATAATAGGCAATTAAATAAAGACTAAAAACTTGAAAATAAAATAATAAAAAAAATTTTTTTAAGTTAATCGGTTTTATTGAAAACAATACTTACATAAAGTAATAATAATACCAAAAGCTAGAAAATAATTAGGTAGATCCTAGGAACTAGCCATCACACTCTTCATCAATCTAGGGCGTTGATCAGACTGTTAAATAAAAGCCTTGGGCGCGTGATTCTGTATCTGCGCTTCGTGTGGCTTGAGCCACAACAAAGGTGGATTTTTACCGATGGTATCGTAACCAAAGAAGTAGAAACACTTGGAGAAAATAGCATAAACTAGCTAATATTGAGCGAAACTAAGAGAGGGGAGAGGTAAACATGAGCGACCCAGCGGGGCTGTAAAACCTAGAAGATCATGCGTAGGTCTTATATAAAAAGATAATTATAAACTTATGACTGGTTTTATGACTGGTTTTATGACTGGATACTGCCTTCTGGCGTCACATGTCTTTAAATTAGGCTTGGCAGGTGAAAGCAGATATAGCAAGTGAGGGTTGGAGGAAAAAACGATCGAACACAAAACCTGCGCTTATAAGACTAAAACTCCAGTTATAAGGAATGATACAGCTGTCAGATCAAGAAGCAGCAAGTAGGTTACATAGGTCCTAGAATCTTATGGTGTTTGCCAGGAATAATGAGTTATTTTATAACATAGTTCCTTGTTTTTGATGGGATTTTCCAATCTGGCCTTTAAGCAAACTTCGTGGTAGCACAACGGACTCATTCGGTGTGGTCCTCACGGACCAACCAGCTTAACCTAACCTACTTCAACCGCCGTGATTTGGAGGTAGCGTACTCTGCCCACTACACCTAGAATCGTGGCTTTAACTACCAGGCAAAGTAACATCAAATTTTTAGGAACAAGTTTTTTAATTAGAAGAAAGTTTTTCTAAGCGGTTTAGCCCATCAGCAGTGATTTGGCAAGCGCTCCTGGCGTAATGAAAAGTTTCTCAGTGAAAACTCATCTGCCTTGGAGATGCAGTTCGGAGTCGGCATAAAATTTGTAGGTCTCGTCCCAATAATTTGTAGGAAAAATTTAAAGAGAAGCTCAGCTTATAGTATCCGATTGATGATACTGAAATGTTACTATGTTTTCTTGGAAAGTTCTCGAATTCTCTTGGATATGTTTTAGAGCTATGTAGTGGTTTTCACAAACTCGTTTTTTTCATATTTGGTAAATAGAAACCATACTTAAAGGAGCTACAACTGGTTTAGGGGACTAAGCTATAAGAAAGCAACTTTAAATCTCAAACGGCCATTATATGTAGTTATAGAAAGTGTCACAACAAAGTCATAGGATATCAAATTTAAAAATCAGTTGTGGATGACCAAGTTACAACAACTACTAATTTTAGCTGTATTTAAAAAGGTAAAATAATTTGTTTTTAATTTTCGAGCTTTTAATTTAGGGGCGAATTTTTGGAACCGTTTTCGATTCAGTCTAATAAATATTCACGTCAACATCCACAAAGTAACGCAGTATTGATAATCCCATTGAGAGCCTCATAGGAATTGCAATTTACCCACTGGCATGAACTCAATACCCGACATAGCACCATATAAAGGTTTGTGCAACTACCAAGAATTTTCAATAATTTCTAAAGTGAAATATGTACTTACTGTTGTCACTGTAATTTGCTGTTCGTTTTTTGTACTGCCTCTGTTGCTCCTCTCCCCCTACTTATGAGGGCGGTGCGTGTTCTGACATTTATTGCTTCAGGTCCTATTTGACACTTCGAAGAATATTAATCTTCATATTTTAGCTCATTTCGCTATCGGCTCCTGTCAAGGAAGAGAGATAAATACATTTATTTATGTTTTCTGCGTGCACAAAGGATTACAAATGACGTTTAGTATTGAAAACTGTAATTTTTTGTTATGGTAAATATGTAAATATATTTCAATTGGTTAAAGGTTTAAAGTTTTAATTAATGTCATATGTTATTGGGTGACTTTAAGGAAGTTTCCTAATGCATGCCATATTGTGGTGCCGCCGACAGAAGCATGACTCTCGATAGCCGATGTCTAGCCCTTGGATAAGCTTCTGTTTACATTATTTCTTTTCTCTGTGAGTTGGTGTGTTTTCTAAATTCTTTGGATTTGGATCTGCAAATGTCGAAAGAATCCACAGAAAACAGTTTCTTAAGAACAAAACTGCGAGATAATTTTCTAAGCTCTTTCATATTTTTTCAATTGGTGGTAAATAAAAATTAAAAATGTTTGCTTTTTGGATGAAATCCATAAGTAGAACAAAAATTTACCAATCCTTTTGAAATTTGGTAGGGGCATATATTTTATGACGCTAATTGTTTTCTGTGAAAATGGGCAAAATCGGTTGAAGCCACGCCCAGTTTTTATACACAGTCATCCGTCTGTCCTTCCGCATGGCGGTTAACACGATAACTTGAGCAAAAATCGACATATCTTTGCTGATCTTAGTTCACGTACTTATCTGAACTCACTTTATCTTGGTTAAAAAATGAACGAAACCCGACTATGACCACGCCCACTTTTTCGATACCTAAAATTACGAAAAATGAAAAAAATGCCTAGATTCTATACAAATACGAAAAAAAGGGATGAAACATGGTAATTGATTGGTTTATTGACGCGAAATATAACTTTAGAAAAACTCTGTAAAATGGTTGTGACACCTACCATATTAAGTAGAAGAAAATGAAAAAGTTCTGCAGGGCGAAATAAAAAACCTCGGCAGGTATTACATACATAAATAAATTAGATGTATGCAACAGATGATTGGAAAAACTTTGCCAAACCAAACATCTATCCTGCGTTCGCGGTCGTACAGGGATAGAAGGTGACGAAAAGCATGATGAGTTGGCAAAGGAGGATGCAACACTAGCTAAAACTATGTCAGACGTTCAAATCCGTTTGGAAGAAATTAAAAGTCGACAGTAGTTGCATATGATCCATCATGCAGGAAAAGCATGGACAGAAGAGAGGAGCTGCAAAATTTCTAAGAGCATGTGCAATCTTACCATATGAGACTCACAAGGTGATTCATATCTGTGAAGAGAGAAGACTTAAGGCTCACGATGGGCATACTAAATTTACACAAGGAGCAGCAGAGTTGCAAAATGTCGAGTCAGCTATTGAGCTAGGACCTCGACAACTTTAAGTATTCACCAAAAGGACAGATTTATTTTGTAACAAAAGTTCTAGTACCTGTTTGGTGTTTTAAATGTTTCTTGGCCAAACAAATTTGGCAACACTATCGACCCAAACAGTCCATTTGAGGTCTTAATTGACTTTTCAGTTCAACCTAACCTAACCTAAGTAAAATCGAATTTGTCCCACCGAGACTCACACAGCTTGGTCTGTCGAGGATATTATGGAAAACACATAGCTGAATGAGATATACAGTGTACCTATCATACAGTAAGTAGCCAGCAAGTGCCTGAGGCCAAGAAATCAGCGTACCATTTTCCCTAAATATCCTAATGCATGGGCACATTCGATAAAATGTATCAAAACATATCACGATGGTACAGCGAGGGGTTCAAGCAAGCCATGACATTTTTCGACCCCACTGTGGTGAGCCGAGAGCTTTTACTTTGCGCCCAACTTTCCGAGTAAATTCTAAACTCCCTGTACAAAAAGCGACGGTTAGCCATCCATCTACGAGTTTTTAAGGGTGGTGACCTGAGCATGAAAGACATTGCAATAATCCTACAGCTTGAATTTGCGAGTGGTACTCTGACAACAGGAGGAAGACGCTTGCAGTATTTTGTTCTAATAGCAAAAAACGCTGGTAATGTGCCAGTGATCAAAATCTTATATTCCGCGTTACGAGGCTTAGTTCTTCACCTGGCAACTATGATTTTTCCCACAATTTCAGCGAGGAAAATTTTTAGCATAGCCTTTCTATGCGGTTATTTATTTCAACTATCGCCACTCGCTGTACCGCTTCCCACCTTTTAGCCACGTATCTTTATGAGAGCAGCCCCGGACAGTCATAAAAAGCTTCGACTGGCTTTACTTGGCTTGCATTCAAGCATATACCCAAAGTACTTGTCTTTGTCACAGAGTAACAGCGGTATTCCCCAATTTCAGGAGTCTTTTACTTCCGAAAAAACAGAACCAGTTCAGTTTTGCTGGGGTGTCTATATAAACATTTAAACATACTAAAGCATGACATTTTTAGTATCCTATCTTGGGGAAGATTTTTCAACCAAAGTAAATTAATTTTCAAGCAAAATGAAATGAAGCTCACTTGCTTACTGAAAACTTGAGGCGACAATAAAACAAGCTGTTGATGATTGGAAAAATATTACGTATACGCAGTGGCGATCAATGACGTTGACACTCGCATTATTCCTACGTATAGAAACTGTATATACATATTTTAAATGGGGTTAGGTGTTGTCATGTATGTATATATATAGGTAAATAAGCATACCCTACAAAAAATCATGTGACTAATTCCAAAGAGTGATCTGCGATTGATATCTTTTGTCTTTAATGGGGTACTAGCCGGGCCCGTGCACATCTTGCGCAACAAATATAAACGTCTCCTGACGAATGTTAGCAACTGTCGTTAATAAGTGTTAGTTCTAATCAAATATTCACAGTAGTGCCATAGTAGTAGTGCTCACATTCGTTTATTTTTAACAAATTATTTTAATAAAATATAGCTAAACTACGACCCGTAATGCCAAAGCTCGCTAATTGTACGAATCTCAATCTTTACAACCAAAACTTATTTATAGATTTGGATTCCAAATAAGAGCGAAAAATGGAGCTGCACATAAAAACAGCATATAGAAATAATATATAAGGTAATTGATCCCCTCTAGTCCCTTTTGGGTACAGTTGGAATACGTCCGTTGGAAACTTATGTAGCAAATTTTAGGAAACAATAAACAAAAAAAACAAAACGATGGACAAAAAAAAAACAAATATTATTTCACAAATATGCCGAGCCGCATACTGAGCCTAATATACAAGTATCCTAGGTTTCATTATCGCCGGATTTGTTTTTGTTTAATTTTTCTACAATACCAATACGAAAATAAAAATATTTTCTTAAAGTTAAAAAAAATTGTAAAATCGACACGAATGCCTATATGGGTAGAAAGGGAACTTATCCGACAGTACTCGTGCTCGAAAAAAGAGTATCTGTCCGATAGCACCCGCAGAGGTACGAAGGGGATCTTCCCGACAGTAATCGAACACGTACACGAACACGACATCACCCGTTGTGGTACAAAGGGGACCTTCGAACAGTACCCCGTAAGGTATAGACAGTGTAGAAAAAGTATCTGTCCGCCGGTACTCGTGGGGCACAAAGAAGACCTGATCGACACTAAACACAGGGGTACAAAGAGGCCCTGTCCGACATTGTCCGCTCAGGTGTTCTGCACCAATTAACTGTTTAAACTTGTTTAGCGGAGTTAGTGAACTATGGTCTACTGTGGTCTGGTAAAAGTGTTGTCAAACTGGACGAAACGACAACGAAAAAATATCAATCGCTTTTAGCGATAAAGTTTGTCGAAACCGAACGCATTTGGTCGACAATTCTTAATTTGGCATTCGGCTTGCAATACCTTATTACCCACTTTGTCATCTATTGTTGGGTTTTATTTTGAGATGCTTTCACTGTCATTAACATAACCATTAGTGATAAATTCACTTATCTTCTGATTGGATTGGGCAAAATATTCTAACACTGCACCAGTTAAAATTTTTCTTTTCCTCCTTCGGTCAATACGCGTCTTTTGACACAGGAAAGCATCCACAACCATTAAGGTATCATTCTAATTCCATTGGGGATAAAAATGCGACTTAGCCATATTTGAGTCCCTATTGATACGAAAAGAGACTAGTCTTCATATGTTCCTATATGGGAGGAAAAGGACTGGTCCAATCGCACCCTTTTGGGTATAAATGGGTACAATTAGTCTCTTCATAGGACATACTCAAACAAAAGGGAGCAGTTCAACTCATACAAAAAGATCAAAACTGGCATTGGTCGCATACTCATTTGCGACTCAACTCGGATTCATCCTAGACTAATCGCATTATTTGCAGAGATAAGTCTTTGCATAAATGTTATGTTTAACTTTTACGAGTATCAACAACCAACTGATGTCCACAATGCTTTTTGTCTTTTATCATTGTTGGGCCGCCTTTTTGTGGTTTTTCCTTAATGTCATATCCGCGCGTAAAGATTTATTATTTTTCACTGGTGGAAAGTCATGCATCGTGAAGCAAAATTGTATGAATTCCGAAAATGGTTGAGTACTTTTGAATTTTGACCTCCATATATGGCACATACTTATCATTAATTTACGATAGTATGTATTATGTTTAAAAATATCTATGTTTGTAGGCATATCTAGTAAAGTTGCTCATTGTATGTGAGAAAAATATTCCATTCAATGTGTGACCAAATTCATGTGACATATATTTTTAATTAAAACTTATAATATATTATATTGTTGATAGAGTATGTAAATAAAATTTCGAAACCAAACTAATTGAAAGTGAATCTATAATTATTTTTGCTGCAGGTACTCACATATATTTTGCATATATGTATGTATGTCCGTATGTGAGCATCTCTATATATATAAATATTGGTGAGTAAGCAAGAGATAAATATATTTTGTTTGCAATTAAAATATTGACTGAGTAATGATGGTAAAAATTCGAGATATTTGCAAAAAAATCTTGAGTACAAAAATTTCCGTTATCAAAATTGAACTTGAAAATGAGTGCATGTACTTACGTACGCGTGTGAATTGTTATAATTCTTTGGCATCATTGGACAGTATCGTAAATACTGACGTAGCCAAAGGCTACCTATACACTAAATTTCAGGTAAATTGAAACGTGAATATAATTTGTTAGAATAGATCGGTCCCTGGTCCACTTCCCGGAAATAAACTTAACAGAAATAATATCCGGTTAAGTTATCCTGCCAATTTCAATGAAATAGGCGAAGTGGTTTCGGACTCCATAAGATGTATACTAAACAAGTAAGGAACGTTAAGTTCGGGTGTAACCGAACATTACATTCTCAGTTGAGAGCTATGGTGGGTGACAACGTAAGGGAAAATAACCAAGTAGGAAAATGAACCGAGGGAAACCTTGGAATGTGTTTGTATGACATGTGTATCAAATGAAAGGTATTAAAGAGTATTTTATGAGGGAGTGGGCCATAGTTCTATAGCTGGACGGCATTTGGGGATATAGCCATATAGGTGGATCAGGGTTGACTCTAGAATTTGTTTGTACGATATGGGTATCAAATGAAAGGTGTTAATGAGTATTTTAAAGGGAAATAATCCTTAGTTCCATAGGTGGACGCCGTTTCGAGATATCGCCATAAAGGTGGACCAGGGGTGACCCCAGAATTTGTTTGTACGATACGGGTATCAAACGAAAGGTGCTAATGAGTATTTTAAAAGGGAGTGGGTTTAGTTCTATAGGTGGACGCCGTTTCGAAATATCGCCATAAAGGTGGACCAGGGGTGACTCGGGAATGTGTTTGTACGATATGGGTATCAAATAAAAGATATTAATGAGGTTTTAAAAGGGAGTGGTGGTAGTTGTGTAGGTGGTAGCCTTTTCGAGATATCGCCATAAATGTGGACCAAGGTTGACTCTAGAATGCGTTTGTACAATACGGGTATCAAACGAAAGGTGTTAATGAGTATTTTAAAAGGGAGTGGATTAAGTTCCATAGTTGGACGCCGTTTGGAAATATCGCCATAAAGGTGGACCAGGGGTGACTCTGGAATGTGTTTGTACGATATGGGTATCAAATTAAAGGTATTAATGAGGGTTTTAATAGAGAGTGGTGGTAGTTGTGTAGGTGGTAGCCTTTTCGAGATATAGCCATAAAGGTGGACCAAGGGTGACTCTAGAATGCGTTTGTACGATATTGGTATCAAACGAAAGGTGTTAATGAGTATTTTAAAAGGGAGTGGGTTAAGTTCCATAGGTGGACGCCGTTTGGAAATATCGCCATAAAGGTGGACCAGGGGTGACTCTGGAATGTGTTTGTACGATATGGGTATCAAATTAAAGGTATTAATGAGGGTTTTAATAGAGAGTGGTGGTAGTTGTGTAGGTGGTAGCCTTTTCGAGATATAGCCATAAAGGTGGACCAAGGGTGACTCTAGAATGCGTTTGTACAATATGTTTATCAAACGAAAGGTGTTAATGAGTATTTTAAAAGGGAGTGGGTTAAGTTCCATAGGTGGACGCCGTTTGGAAATATCGCCATAAAGGTGGACCAGGGGTGACTCTGGAATGTGTTTGTACGATATGGGTATCAAATTAAAGGTATTAATGAGGGTTTTAAAGGGCGTGGGGCTTAGTTCTATAGGTGGACGCCTTTTCGAGATATCGTCATAAATGTGGACCAGGGTGACCCAGAACATCATCTGTTGGATACCGCTAATTTATTTGCATATGTAATACCAGAACTTTTTCATTTTCCTCTACTTAATATCGTAGGTGTCACAACCATTTTACAAAGTTTTTTCTAGGGTTATATTTCGCGTCAATAAACCAATCCAATTACCATGTTTCATCCCTTTTTTCGTATTTGGTATAGAATTATGGCATTTTTTCATTTTTCGTAATTTTCGATATCGAAAAAATGGGCGTGGTCATAGTCGGATTTCGTTAATTTTTTTTAGCAAGATAAAGTGAGTTCAGATAAGTACGTGAACTAAATTCAGTAACGATATGTCGATTTTTCTCAAGTTATCGTGTTAACGGCCATGCGGAAGGAAAGACGGACGACTGTGTATAAAAACTGGGCGTTGCTTCAACCGATTTCTCCCAGTTTCACAGAAAACAATAAACATCATAAAATTTATGCCCCTACCAAATTTCAAAAGGATTGGTAAATTTTTGTTCGACTTAAAAGTATCCTAGACAAATTAAATGAAAATGGGCGGAGTCCTTCTCCGATTTTGCTAATTTTTATTAAGCGTACATATAATAATTCGAGTAACGTTTCTGCCAAATTTCATCATGATATCTTCAACGAATGCCAAATTACAGCTTGCAAAACTTTTAAATTACCTTCTTTTAAAAGTGAGCGGTGCCACGCCCATTGTCCAAAATTTTACGAATTTTCTATTTTGCGTCATAAGTCCAACTCACCTACCAAGATTCATCGCTTTACCTGTCTTTGGTAATGAATTATTGCACTTTTTCGGTTTTTCGAAATTTTTGATATCGAAAAAGTGGGCGTGGTTACAGTCCGATTTCGTTCATTTTAAACAGCGATCTGAGATGAGTGCTCAGGAACCTACACACCAAATTTCATTAAGATACCTCAAAATTTACTCAAGTTATCGTGTTAACGGACGGATATGGCTCAATCAAATTTTTTTTCGATCCTGATGATTTTGATATATGGAAGTCTATATCTGTCTCGATTCCTTTATACCTGTATAACCAACCGTTATCCAATCAAACTTAATATACTCTGTGAGCTTTGCTCAACTGAGTATAAAACTACGTACATCCTTCCAGATATATATATATATATATATATATATATATATATATAGATAAATTACATCTCCTTAATGAACAAACCGCAGCGGGTTAGGGGGTTAGTATATACCCGCGGTAGGTATGCCTGTCGTAAAAGGCGACTAAAATACAAATTGGTGCAAGGGGTTGTGTAGCGCAAACCTCTCAAGGGGTTGCCAGTGCAATATATAGCTTCTCCAACCCATTTGTCAACTTCACCTATCCGTGGCGAAACCTATTTCATTAACAGGCGAGGCTCTGGCGACTCCGAACTCCTCATGGATCTAGGGTGTGGGAGGGCGGGATGACCTAGAAGGTCGCCTGTGGCCATAACAAATCCCTCCCGAGATGATCGGGCTTGGTACCGGAACGTACCGGATCTGCATCCGGCAAATGACCATGAACATCGGTAACACTCCCCAAGGCCTTCGGGGAGTGTCCTTATCGCTACACTAACAATAACAACAGTGAACACACATTAGCATATATGTATGTACATACATACATACAAACATACCAAAAAACAGAACTTTTGTCTTATAACTTTAACGAAACGTTTAAAATGTTTAACGGAATAGTGTTTTGCAAGAGATGGCATTCTTAACCATTAACAAAATAAAATGTGTATGTATGTCAAGCTGATATGAAAAGAAAATCTTTTCATGCATATATCCATACATACCTATTAATGCATTCCCGAAGCTGTATAACGCAAGCGAATGCTAGCTTTTTCACCAGGGTCTCGAAAATCTGAACAAGTCTGCCTATAATTTGATGTTAAGAGATCTCAGCCAAGTTCACACCCTAAGTAAGTGTAACATTTCCACATCTGTAGGAGCTCAGACTAAGAAACTTCTTATTGGTAGCTATGCAAAGAGGTTAGCAGTGCCCTAGCTCTCATGCTATAAAGTTTTAAATATGACAAAGAGAAGCAAAGGGTCGATCCTTCTCATGTGCAACTGCACGGCGTTAAGTGGTGCCCAACAGCGCTGCCAGGGAGCTCCGTTCTGGATAATCTATGCTACGAGGTAGAGTAGCATATCAGGAACTTATGAGCCCTTATCAGGTCTTCAAAATGGTAATGTTTTATTTTGGTGTTATCACAACGAGCCTTCTGACAGAGGCCTACATATGTATGTCTTCGCAGTTAGCTTCAACCTCCACATCTGTGCAACACATAATAAAATGTTAATAGAAGTGTTATACCTATAACTGTCTTAGTTTCAGGATGGCTGAAAAATCCATGAAATGTTCTCACAGATAACAAAACCGCGGAAGCATTAAGAAAGTGGCATCCTTAGGAAAAACGTATGAATATAAAACATTCCTGCTTAGTTGCCTTATTTGTGTATGATTTAATTACTACAGTCTTGTGCCATTCGGGGTGCAGGGGTAAAAGTCGTTAAAATATATTGAACGTACCGAGAGAAGAAAACTTTAAACTGGGCAAAAATTCCATGGCATCAAATATTTTAAGTGCTACTATAAGTTCGCATTGATTGTTGATGTACGTGAGTGTGTGAACGTGTTCAAAGAGCTTCATTGTAGCAAACTAAAGGAAAACTGAAACTAAGCAAATGAAATAGACGTAGCCACGTTAGAAAGAAAAGTAAGATAGTAGCTGCACTAAAGCACTAATGAAATAAGAAGCGTAAAACAAGAACTGCAAAATACACAGAATCTTAATAATGTGCCCACAGTAAGCCTGGATAAATAAGAAAACCGAAAATTTGAACAAAAGAATGCTAAAAAGATGTTAATAATAAAATATTAAGACATACATCAAAATTTACTTGAAGTATACAAAAGTATGTAAACAAAGAAGCATAAAAAGTGATATAAAAATTTCATCCATGTATAATTATAAATATGTATGTATTATGTATAGCGAGCAGATGTCAAAAGAACTCACAGGGTATATATTTTTATACTCAGCTGAGCAGAGCTCACAGAGTATATTAATTTTGTTCGCATAACGGTACCCTGAAACGCCATAAACTAATCGAGATAGATATAGACTTCTTGGTCTGGGCGAAAAAAGAAATTCATTTAGCCATGTCCGTCCGTCCATCCGTCCGTAAACACGATAACTTGAGTAAATTTTGAGGTATCTTAATGAAATTTGGTATGAACGTTCCTGGGTACTCATCCCAGATTGCTGTTTAAAATGAACGAAATCGGACTGTAACCACGCTCACTTTATCGATATCGAAAATTTCGAAAAACCGAAAAACTGCGATAATTCATTACCAAGGACGGATAAAGCGACGAAACTTGGTAGGTGGGTTGACCTTATGACGCAGAATAGAAAATTAGTAAAAGTTTGGACAATGGGCGTGGCACCGCCCCCATTTAAAAGAAGGTAATTTAAAAGTTTTGCAAGCTGTAATTTGGCAGTCGTTGATTATATCATGATGAAATTTTGGCAGGAACGATACTCCTATTACTATATGTGTGCTAAATTAAAATTAACAAAATCGGATAAAGAACACGCCCACTTTAAAAAAAAGTAATTTTTAAAGTAAAATTTTAACAAAAAATAGAATACCTTTATTTTTTTATTTATTTTATTTTTAACTCCAGTAATTATATGGTGCACCAAAATACAAAAATAAAAGAAAATATCAAAATGGGCGTGGCTACGTCCTCTTTCATTTATTTTTAATGCCATAAGTCGAAAAAAATTTACCTATCCTTATGAAATTTGGTAAGGGCTTGCTGTGAAAAGAGGCGAAATTGGTTGAAGCCGCGCCCAGTTTGTATACACAGTCGTCCGTCTGTCCTTCCGCTCGGCAGTTAACACGATAACTTGAGTAAAAATCGATACATCTTTACTAATCTTAGTTCACGTATTTATCTGGACTCACTTTAATTTGGTATTAAAAATTTGCGAAATCCGATTATGACCATGCTCACTTTTTCGATATCGAAAATTTTTAAAAATTAAAAAAATATCATAAATCTATACCAAATACGGGAAAAAGGGATGAAACATGGTGATTGGATTTGTCTTTTGACGCAAAATATAACTTTAGAAAAAACTTTGTAAAATGGGTGTGACACCTACAATATTAAGTAGAAGGAAATGAAAAAGTTGGGCAGGGCGAAATCAAAAGCCCTTGGAATCATGACAGGAATATTGTTCATGGCATTACGTATATAAATAAATTAGCTGTACCCGACAGATGATGTTTTGGATCACCCTGGTACACATTTTGACCGATATCTCGAAAACGCTTTCACATATACAATTAAGGGCCACTCCCTTTTAAAACCCTCATTAATACCTTTAATTTGATACCCATATCGTGCAAACACATTATAGAGTCACCCCTGGTCCACCTTTATGGCGATATCTCGAAAAGGCGTCCACCTATAGATCTAAGGCCCACTCCCTTTTAAACTACTCATTACCACTTTTCATTTGCTACCCATATCGTACAAACCCATTCTAGAGTCGCCCCTGGCCCACCTTTATGGCGATATCTCGAAAAGGCGTCCACCTATAGATCTAAGGCCCACTCCATTTTAAAATACTCATAAGCACTTTTCATTTGCTACCCATAACGTACAAACACATTCTAGAGTCACCCCTGGTCCACCTTTATGGCGATATCTCGAAAAGGCGTCCACCTATAGATCTAAGGCCCACTCCCTTTTAAAATACTCATTAGCACTTTTCATTTGCTACCCATATCGTACAAACACATTCTAGAGTCACCCCTGGTCCACCTTTATGGCAATTTTTCGAAAAGGCGTCCACCTATAGTACTATGGCTCACTCCCTTTACAAATACTCCTTAATACCTTACATTTGATACACATGTCATACAAAGACATTCCAGGGTTACCCAAGGTTCATTTTTCTACATGCTGATTTTCCCTTAATTTGTCTCCAAAGCTCTCAGCTGAGTATGTAATATTCGGTTACACCCGAAATTAGCCTTCCTTACTTGTTTTTTATATGAATGTACACATAAGAATACTTTTAGCACTTTTTACTACACGCATACTGCGAGGCCTTTTATCAGAAAAAAACTATGTATTTTTTTATAGAAATATTGTAAATTTTTTTATCGATATGTTATAAAAAAATACAGAAAATTCATCAATTTATGATCGAAAAGTTATCGATTTAATATAAAATAGTAACTGATTTGTTATCAAACAATAATCTATTTTTTATCGAAAGTTATCGATTTTGCCGGTTTTTACAGGCGCGTTTTCGATATGTTAATGACAACTTATCGTTTGTGATGTTACAGATACCGAGAAAATTTCAATATAATGTTACGTGACCCATCCCTAACTAGCCAATAGGAAACTAATGCGAAGCCGATTAAAAAATAAATGCTTGGTGCAATTTTTCCCCGAGCAGATTTCAGGCCAAGCTTCTATTCCAATTTGCGTTTAGTTCCTTTTACTTTTTCCTACAAACTGTCGGGAAGGGACTCTCATGTTTTATGCCGACTCCGAACTGCATATGGAAGCTTTTCACGACAGAAATACACTCAGAGAATTTGACAAATCACTACCGAGGGGCGACCCTGCTCATTGAAAAAACTTTTTTCTAAAGTTTCATTGTTTGTTTGTAATGCTACAATCGTGTAATTTATAAGGCGTCTAACATTACATTTTAAGTAATTCTTCCGGAAGTACAACTACTGGAACCAGCGAAAATTGACATAAATTCGTTTTTGAAAGATAACTAATTTCAATGACATTTATCCCAAATCCGAGAGAGAAATAATGTCAATATCATATGGGGTTCAACGTCATTGACATTAATTCTATTAACAAATGCTCATTAATGTCCCAAACACATTTTCTCGCCGTTGACATTAATTCTCTTTGCAAAAGCGAATTAACTTTTTATAGACATCTCTACCGAACTTTTGAATAAAATTCGCACAAATTTTGACCTCCCTATCTGGAATTGAGTCGGTCAAATTCGTATTTCTTTATTCGCTTCTATATTCATAAACAGTGCCGCAGGCGAAAATATCGTAATATACTATCATAATATAAAACTAAAATTAGGCTGCGGCGCTTCTTATGGATATTAAAGTGAATAAAAATACGAATTTGGCTCTCTCAAGGCCAGATTTCGTCGTATTTCGGCGCGTTAAATATTCCCAAAGCAAACATAAGTCAATTCGCAATAGTTCCCTTTCGGATTTAAAATTAATGTAACTGACTCTAGTTGTCTTCCAAAAGAGAATTTATGTCAATTGACGTTAGTTACATTGACACTATTACACGTTACATTTTATTAGAGAATGTTCAATGGAGAGTATTATTGAACCCTTTCATACCTGAACTACAATTGTCTTGCAGATCCTCCTTGTATGCCTTCGATTAGATGCTGTCGGACATGTGTTCTTTACACCATTACGTATAAGCTCCGCATACTCCTAGTGAGGCTGGTAAATTATTTCCAACGAAGCGCAGGCGATGAGAAAGTGTATGATAAAAGTGCTTCTTTAGAACTCTTTAGATAAGTCTTTTTGAAGTGTCCTAACGTTTTCGCATATAATCTGCAACAACTACTTACGAAGCTCTCCTTCAAACTCCAATTAAAAAGAGAGGCCCAAACTATCAGAAAATGTATCCAATCATTTTTTTTTTTTCGTTGAACTAATCTCTGTAGGTTGCGTTAAATTCTGCGTTCTTTTTGCCATTTAAGTCCAAAAATTCAAAAACAAAATATAAAACAATACTTATATGAGGTTGTTTTTGGGGGTAGTTTTTCATTCTTTATTCTGAACGCTTAACCGGATGTTTATTGGAGGAGTCCATTTTTGCTTCTGCCTCGGGTCGCTTCCAACATGGTTTGCTGGGTACAACATTTTTTTCCAATTTTTGATAAAAAGTCAAACTCCATAAGTGTTATCATAATTCTTATTCATTGGTTACTGGCCGCTTAAAAATAATTATGAAAAACACCCCTTGGTACGATGCGAAACACTAAGCTATTTCGTCATGATCAGCAAGTTAGTTAGAGTTGCTAAAAACAGAAAGTTTTTCTTTGGAAATGTTACGGGATGGCTGCCAGAGAAAATTTGAGAAAATTAGAAGTTTCAAAAGAAGTTATCTGAGCTTCACTCCCGGACTAAGACGAAGTCGCATAATTGAATTTACTGATAATGTACTTACTCCATTTACAACAATTTCAAAACTTATTCCAACGAAAGCGCTAGCAGCATTTTTGTACTCTAAAGATCGAGTGTGGCTTTAGAATAGTCCACATCTTATGTCAAATTTGTAATGATAAAAAATTCCCTTTTTTCTGCATTTATAAGTTTTCTTGTATACAAATTTTCTTTCTTTTTCCAACTGAGAAACTTTTCATGGCAGAAATGCACTTGGGGTATTTGCCAAAACACTGCCGACTCCGCTTAGAAAAACTTTTTTCTGACTGAAAAAAACTTTTTTCTAAATTTTCGATGTTACTTATCCTTCAACCCAGGTTCTTCGGTGTGGTAGGCGGAGAACGCTACCACTACACCACGTCGGCTACAACTTAACCAACTTACCACTTAAAAGTCATATTATAGTTTAGTTACTTTCTTCTTCAAAACTCTTTCGTTCTCACTTCAGTTCAGTCGAAGTTAAAATGTAAATATTAGCGTTTTTAAACCATAGTGTATTTTTTCATTACCTCAATGATCAAAAGCTATTTAACATAAACTTCAGCTGGAGAATATTTGAAAAACTGAAAGAATTGTAAGCATCCAATTAAAATAAAAAATGTAAAAAAAGAGTAAAACTGTAAAAGCACAACGCGCACAAACCACATTCTATACAGCGAATTAAACCAGCAATCTCTAAGTCCCATAACACTAAGAACCATGGGAATTGACTTTAGTCGGTTAGAAATGTCATGACATGCCAAGTATATGACATGTCAACTTAGCTTTTCATTTTATAAAATATGTAATAACAAGTAAGGAAGGCTAAGTTCGGGTGTAACCGAACATTACATACTCAGTTGAGAGCTATGGTGACAACATAAGGGAAAATAACCATGTAGGAAAATGAACCGAGGGAAACCCTGGAATGTGGTTGTATGGCATGTGTATCAAATGGAAGGTATTAAAGAGTATTTTAAGAGAGAGTAGGCCATATTTCTATGGATGGACGCCATTTAGAGATATCGCCATAAAGGTGGACCAGGGCTGACTCTAGAATTTGTTTGTACGGTATGGGTATCAAATGAAAGGTGTTACTGAGCATTTTAAGAGGGAGTGGGCATTAGGTCTATCGGTGGACGCCTTTTCGAGATATCGCCATTAAGGTGGACCAGGGGTGACTCTAGAATGTGTTTGTACGATATGGGATCAAATGAAAGGTGTTACTGAGCATTTTAAGAGGGAGTGGGCATTAGTTCTATAGGTGGACGCCTTTTCGAGATATCGCCATAAAGGTGGACCAAGGGGGACTCTAGAATGTTTGTACGATATGGGTATCAAACGAAAGGTATTACTGAGCATTTTAAGAGGGAGTGGGCATGAGCTCTATAGGTGGACGCCTTTTCGAGATATCGTCATTAGGGTGGGCCAGGGGTGACTCTAGAATGTGTTTGTACGATATGGGTATCAAATGAAAGATGGTAATGAGTATTTTAAAAGGGAGTAATCCTTAGTTCTATAGGTGGACGCCTTTTCGAGATATCGCCATAAAGGTGGACCAAGGGTGACTCTAGAATGTTTATACGATATGGGTATCAAACGAAAGGTGTTACTGAGCATTTTAAGAGGGAGTGGGCATTAGGTCTATAGGTGGACGCATTTTCGAGATATCGCCATTAGGGTGGGCCAGGGGTGACTCTAGAATGTTTGTACGATATGGGTATCAAACGAAAAGTGTTACTGAGCATTTTAAGAGGGAGTGTACATTAGGTCTATAGGTGGACGCCTTTTCGAGATATCGCCATTAGGGTGGGCCAGGGGTGACTCTAGAATGTTTGTACGATATGGGTATCAAACGAAAGGTGTTACTGAGCATTTTAAGAGGGAGTGGGCATTAGGTCAATAGGTGGACGGCTTTTCGAGATATCGCCATTAGGGTGGGCCAGGGGTGACTCTAGAATGTGTTTGTACAATATGGATATCAAATTAAAGGTATTAATGAGGGTTTTAAAAGCGAGTGGCCCTTAGATCTATATGTGAAGGCGTTCTCGCGATATCGACCGAAATGTGGACCAGGTGATCCAGAAAATCATCTGTCGGGTACTGCTAATTTATTTATATATGCAATACCACTAACAGTATTCCTGCCAAGATTCCAAGGGCTGTTGATTTCGCCTTGTAGAACTTTTTCATTTTCTTCTACTTAATATGGAGGTGTCATACCTATTTTACAAAGTTTTTTCTAAAGTTATATTTTGCGTCAATAAACCAATCCAATTACCATGTTTCATCTCTTTTTTCATGTTTGGTACAGAATTATGGCATTTTTATCATTTTTTGTAATTTTCGATATCGCTAGAGTGGGCGTGGTCATAGTCGGATTTCGGCCATTTTGTATAGCAATACAAAGTGAGTTTAGATAATTGCGTTAACTGAGTTTAGTAAAGATATATCGATTTTTGCTCGAGTTATCGTGTTAACGGCCGAGCGGAAGGACAGACGGTCGACTGTGTATAAAAATTGGGCGTGGCTTCAACCGATTTCTCCCATTTTCACAGAAAACAATTATCGTCATAGAGTCTATGCACCTACCAAATTTCACAAGGATTGGTAAATTCTTGTTCGACTTATGGCCTTAAAAGTATTCTAGACGAATAAAATGAAAAAGGGCGAAGCCGCGCCCATTTTGAAATTTTCTTTTATTTTTGTATTTTGTTGCTCCATATCATTACTGGAGTTGAATCTTGACATAATTTTCTTATATACTGTAAAGATATTAAATTTTACTTAAACACATTTTTTTTGTTTTAAAGTGGGCGTGGTACCTCTCCGATTTTGCAAATTTTTATTAAGCGTACATATAGTAATAGGAGTAACTTTTTATTTATTTAATCATGATATCTTCAAATACTGCCAAATTACAGCTTGCAAAATTTTTAAATTACCTTCTTTTAAAAGTGGGCGGTGCCACGCCCGTTGTCCAAAATTTTAATAATTTTCAATTCTGCGTCATAAGTTCAACTCACCTACCAAATTTCATCGCTTTATCTGTCTGTGGTAATGAATTATTGCACTTTTTCGGTTTTTCGAAATTTTCGATATCGAAAAAGTGGGCGTGGTTAGAGTCCGATATCGTTCATTTTAAATAGCGATCTGAGATGGGTGCTCAGGAGCCTACATACCAAATTTCATGAAGATACCTCAAAATTTACTCAAGTTATTGTGTTAACGGACGGACGGATGGACGGACGGACGGACGGACATGGCTCAATCAAATTTTTTTTCGATACTGATGATTTTGATATATGGAAGTCTATATCTATCTCGATTGCTTTATACCTGTACAACCAACCGTTATCCAATCAAAGTTAATATACTCTGTGAGCTCTGCTCAACTGAGTATAAAAAAGTGTGTTGAAAAGTCATGCAATTTTTACCACAGCAAGATGTGAAATTTGTGTGTACGCGTACAATGGCATTTATGTATATGAAGCGTGTGTGTGAAGCACTAAATGTGAACAAATTTAGTGTGCTTTAAATAGCTTGATTGTTTGTCTTAGATAGTAAACTTTTGTGGTTTTATTTCCATTACTTTAAGTGTTAGTTTGAAATGGTCGAAAATCCTAATACTAACTGGACAAATACAATTTTAAGGAAATACATTTATGTGTAAATAAAAGAAAAGAAGTGAGAATGTGATGATTTCAGAAAGAAGAACGGAATCAACAGATTTTAAATATCTTAAAGTTAATTTAATACACCAAAGCTCACTTGCAATACATAAAGTTCTATGTGTTACACTACGATACGATAAAGATTATGCATCCCAATAGAAATTAAAAAAAAAAATTTTAAATGCAATTTACTTCCGATTTTGATAAGCGAGCATTCCATTGGTTCATTTGAGTATTTTCCTTTTACGATCGCCTGTTTTGGGTTAGTTGAATGAGTATATTAATTTATTTAATGATTTGGGAAAAATCAGGACGGACAGGGCGATAGCCGTTTCGAATTTACCTTGTACATCTCTTTAAATCCTTTTCTCCCGGGAGTAGGATTTGAATGCATTTGTAACACTCCAACTTCCTATTCCCGAGAGAAAATGCTTTGATGTCACGTTGTTAAAATTTTTCTGAAACTATTAAATACACATATAGACAAAAGTGTTCGTCATTTAACGTATGTTCTTTTTAATAATATGCCACGCCCATAAATTTATTTAAATATTTTTAATTCAAGTCTTATTAGTTATGACAATGTATTAGATTTATTACAGTACTGAAAAGCTCTTAATCAACGCTTCCATATTTTAAATAAATCCGATTTAAATAAAATAGGTACTAAATTATATGGACAAAAGTGTTCGTCACCTTGAATGAATTAAAAAATAATAATAAAATATACTAGTTTCTGATGTTTAGTTTGTCTTCCTTTAGACTTTACGGCTTCTAGAAAGGCTTTGAGTGTACCAATTTTTTTGTAACATCAGGACCAATTTTTCCAAATTCTTCCTTTATAAATTCCTTTAGTAAGTTTTTTGATCTTATCTCTCTCCTTTCTGTCAAGATGATCCCATAGATGTTCTATGGGATTTAAGTCCGGTAATTGTGGGTTGTTTTTAAGGTGTGGGTAGTATTATTTAAGATCGGCAATCGAACAATTTCTGCAGTATGCTTGGGGACTTTGTCGTGCTGGAAGTGATTATCGGATTCTAGACCTACCTTTCGCGCGCTCTTTGCCAAATTTTCTTTTACTATACTAAAGTAGGCATACTTATCCATTGCATTTTCTATAAATAAGAATTCTCAGACCGCAGCAGACGACATACAACCCCATACCATGACTCTATTGATTCAAGACCTTTTGTTAAATTTACCTTTGTTTTATAAACGGCTCAAACTTATCGTGTTCGCTAACCGATAATTGTTAAAAAAAAAAAACAACTTGGTTCGATTTACCGGAGATAAGTTTAAGGCTTCCTTTCTAAAATGCGGGATTTTAAATTTTTTGTCAAGTAGATTAGCTGTTCCAAGCAGAAATATATTTGCAAAAGAAAAACCCTCTTTATAAACTTTTCATGATGTTTTTTTTCCGGCTTCGATGCGGTAGGCGGAGCTTGCTAGCAAAAAATGGAAAGGGGAGAGAAGTTCAAGGGGGAAAAAGTAAGAAGGCAAACAGCAGAACAAGAAGACTAGGGGTTGTGCCGAAGTCGATCAGAAAATTAAGGGAAGAGGAGAAACAAGCATATAGAGAAAAAGAGGTGGCAGACATATATGTAAGCAAGGAGAAGTACAGCACAAATATTCTCATTACACTAACTTTTTTTTAGACTTTAAGCCGATTCTGGGGTTTCAGTTTGCTTTTATAATTCATTTATAACTGAATCAAATCACAGATTTCTTGCGAAAACTCAACTTTATTGTTTCTAAAAATATTAAATTCTTTTATAAAAATAATAGGGTAAGCTTGGCGATATATACTCTACTACTGAGCTACTTTTTGACTTTTTCTACAAATCGAAGACGGAGTGGCATTTGTAAGCTAGATAAATTTTCGTTGAGAAGCTTTTCATGGGAGCAATATGCCGTCTAGGAACGACACCGCTAAGCAAAACCTTTTTTAAGTATTTGGATATTTTTTAAATTACCAAGAGGTTTACCAGGCATAGACCGACGTAGTGTTTTTACTTAGATATGTAAATATTTTCGCGTTATGTAGCTAAAAACTGCTGCTTCAGAGAAAGTTAAATGAAAATATGGCTTCAGCCAAAATCAGAATAATTACACTTCCATTTGAATGCCTTTGCGCATATGTATATCAACTTCTCGGCTTGCTTTAAAGGATTTTCAATATTTTTTCAATTTTTGGCAAATCTTGTTTTGTGCTTAAAGTTCTAAATATTTCCGTTTATAAACATTTTAAAGCAGTTTCCATATACATACTTATATGCAAGCATCCTGATGAGTAATATTATCTCTGTACTTCTATTCAGCCACTCATTTAATTTCTCTAAAAGCTTTTACCAGCATTTTTATGGCATCACTGCATGAGAATCAAATGCAACAAACTAACAGAAAAGAAGACACAATTGGCAAAATATGAATAATTATTTGGCAAGTTGGCGAACGAAAATCATACTCTACAAGTCACTTATCGTACCCGTCCTGCTATATGGGGCAGAAGCATGGACCATGACAACAGCAGATGAAGCGGCTTTGGGAGTGTTCGAGAGAAAAGTTCTTCGAAAGATTTATGGACCTCTACGCGTTGGCGATGGCGAGTACCGAAGAAGATTTAATGATGAGCTGTACGAGCTATACGCAGACATCAACATAGTCCAGCGAATTAAAACGCAGCGGCTGCGCTGGCTAGGCCATGTTATGCGAATGAAAGATGATGCTCCGGCCAAGAAAGTGTTTCTATCGGAACCCGCCTATGGAAGCAGAGGTAGAGGGCGGCCCCCACTCCGTTGGAAGGACCAGGTGGAAAACGATTTAAACTCCCTTGGTGTGACCAATTGGCGCCGGTTGGCGGAGCGAAGGAGCAACTGGCGCGCCTTGTTGGACGGCCATAACCGTTTAGACGGTTAAGCGCCAATTAAGTAAGTAAGTAAGTATTTGGCAAGTTTCTTGCTATTAGCAGGTAAATAAACCTTGAAAAATTTTATGATTTTAGTCTGTCTAGAAAACGTTTATACTCACACAAGTAAGAAATTATATATCGTTAGCTTAATGTGAAAATGTGCTAAGTCCACTTTTACGAATTTTACAGAAGACGAAAACAATGAATAACTTTTAAAATAACCTTCTTTTTTCAAAACTGTGGATGAGGATACCTTAGTTGCAATACTTTTGAGTGTAGAAGCTTTGAAAAAGATAAATAAAAATCATGTATGCTAAGCCAGCAGCTATTTTATAACTTAGCACAATTTCCGCACTCAATATAAATTTTTTCTCCTGACTTAACACTCTTTACTCAATATGTTCTCCATCACTCCTCACCTTTAATGATCGAAATAAAACACTAAAACTATATATATCACAAAAAATACTATTTATTTAACAAACTATTTCTGACGGTTCTGATCTGGACTCTTTTGCCGGATGGTGCGCAGACAATAAATTATATTTAAATTCACACAAATGCTGTGTTGTGTTTTATTTCAAAAAGACAACTGCCACATACTTTATCTACAAACTAAATGCTAAATCTCTTAATCATTGTCAAGAGAGTAAATCCTTGGGTGTAATTTTTGACTCCAAACTCTCTTATTCTAGTCACATTGACTTCGTTGTTTCAAAATTTGTTGCAATGGTTGGGTTCAGTAGACGTAACACCAGTGACTTTAAGGACCCTCTGACGTTGGAGACGATTAATATATATATACTTGGTTAGAAGTGGTCTTGAATATTGCTCAATAATATGGAATCCTTTCTATGAATCAACTCCTATAAAATTGAGAAAGTTCAAAAGATTTTTACAAAAATTGCTTTACGTATGCTTCACTGGCCATACGGCCTCCCATCACATACCAGCAGGCACAAATTGCTTGTTATTAAGGATTTGCATGATTTTTCATTCCATATATTCCACTGCGTGATCTTTGGCATAATAGATTATTTATCAAGATAACTCATAAAACGAATTATGCTATGAATGAACCTATAACTAGGACTATACATCTAGCAAATCGATTCAGTAATGTTATCAATTTTAATAACAGCTTATATAAGTTTAAGCTTGAATTGTTTCCTATTTTTAACTAGTCTGTAACAAAGCATGTGGTTATTGACATGTAAGAATTGAAGTAGATTATGGTCAGCGCAAAACGTTTATCAAACAAAAAAGGTATGTCTAAATTGGGTGAATCCAATTTCAAGGGGTTATGTAGGCAACCCTCTCAAGGGGTTCCCAGCGCAATATATAGCTTCTCCAACCCAATTGCCAACCTCACCTACCCGTGGCGAATTCTGTTTCATTGACAGCCGAGGCTCTGGCGACCCAAAGCTCCTCATGGAACTATGGGGTGGGGAGGACAGAATGGCCTAGAAGGTTTAATGTGATCATATAAATCGTTTCCGAGATCGTCGAGCTAGTAGTACCTTAATAGTGCTTTGTTTCCAGAACGCACCGGATCTATATTCGGCAAAAAGCCATCAACATCGGTAACACTCCTCAAAGCCTTCGGGGAGTGTCTTTATCGTTAATACAACAACTACAACAAAGCATGTACTTTTAGACTGAATGAATTAAATAAATAAATAAAATGCGCGCACAAAAAATGACTAGTCATTCAGACTGATATTATTGACAGGTTGACTTAGCACATTTTTTTAAACAGCTGACGACTTAGCACATTTACACATCATTGCCCACAGGACGTAAAAATGAAAAATTTAAATGTTTTTTTGATGGATGTATTTTGAATTCAGTTTTAAAACTGCATTGAAATACAGTTTGTCAAAAAAAGTGACTTAGCACATGTTCACATTAAGCTAACGATATTCGTTTTACAAAATATAGAACAATACATATTTATACATATGTCGGAATGGAAGCGCAAACGCCATTTTGACTTTCACCAGATGTCGGGTCAGGATTACAATTGACATTGTGAAATTCGCTAGCCGTAGTCCCTTGGCCCGAATCACCATCTTTGGTAACGTTTTCCATAACTCGAAAGGATTGAAGTTATTTTTTCTTTTTTTTTCTTTTATTAAAATAAAACGCAGCGAACAACTGTGAAAATAAAGCGCAGCGAACAACTGTGCGTCCAAACGATTTAAAACTTTTTACAATAATGAAAAATCACAAGCACTCTTCTATTCGAGTATTTTTTCAGACAAGTTTTATTCACATACTTGTCCCTTTCTTACCTTTTCGACACTTATAGCTTACATCGTGGCGCACAGTAGCACGCTCGGTAAAGCATAATGCTTTTACCTCGCTCTAACATTAAAAGAAAAAATGTGATAACAGTTTACTTCGATCACATACAAATTTATTCAATAAGTATTTTATGTGCACAGTAGATTCTGTAACACAATACGCATATACTTTTACAGGGTCATTGATAATTTCGAATGACATTTAAAACATTTATAATAAAATTGTGTGTTTCACGACACATACATATGTGAGATCACATACACTTCCACTAATTAAAATAATATTAAGTTTTTAAAAATTAAAGAGTTTAGGTTTATAGAAATTTCAAGAAGCTTCGCTACGATTTCGTTTTCGTGTTATATCTTTACTGCTCTAAATTGTGGTAGTAAAATAACTTCTGATGGAGCTGGAATGCAGTGGCTTTCAAGTGGTGACCTATGCTTATGACCCGGCAATCATTTTAACAGGTAAATTTCTGAAAGCCCTGCCATATTTTGCAGAGGTATGTGGACTCAGTGACTGGGTGGACCCTGGAAAAAACAGAGCTGGTTCTTCTAACGGATAACGGAGAGATACAAGGTCCTCGCTTTCATAAGACCCTCGAGGGGTAAGTATAGGGATACTACATTCGACGGAAAATATTTCTGGAGTACAAATGTGCAGGATAGGGCTAGGAAGACACAGTTGCCTTTTACTGCTGCAGGGGGCCTTCGGTAAGAGCTTGCTAACTAACACTAACTTTATAAACTGGTGGTCAAGCCGATCAGTCAATACAACGTCAAGTGGATATGGCAAACACGGCGGTTGCAGCTTCTCACTTATTAAGATTTGCCACATGGGCTATGTGCTTTCCCATCTAGGGCCCTACAACATTTTTACGAATCTCGTATTCATCCCAGACAAGACAGACTATTGTGTGCCAATAACTGCACCCTGTACAAACTTCAAAGCAGTCATCCCCTCTAGAAAGAAGTAAAGAAAGGAGTTCACATGGAACAGCGGTTCCGCTGGTTCACGGATGGGAAAGTTGAAGTCGGGGTTGTGTCTGAAGTTCGATGCTAGCAAGTTTAAGTTACGCGATCACTGTAACGCCTTATAAGCGAAGGTTACCGTAATTTAGGATGTGGTAGATGGGACAATGTCCATCTCTATTGTGGTTAGAGAATTCAACATCTATTCCTATAGCCAAGCGACTATTGAAGCACTAAGCACTACTGTGAAGAGCGCTTGCAGTTGCGTCGAACTATTTTTAAATATATGGATGAATGTTATCAGGGGCCCTGGTTATAGCAATATACCTTGCAACTGGTCTTAACATCCCTGCAACCGAATATAGATAGCGGAGGGAAAACGGACTACCTATGGTCAACTGTGGTCTGCTGCTCTATAGATAAGCCTCGAAACAGCTACCCCAACGCTGGGCTGACACTACCCCTTGAATGGAAGCGAGACCCTTTTGACCGGAAATATCACAACTGGCCTTCATGTTGTACAAACGAGGTTCCCTGCTGGAGTAGCTACCACTTAACAAAACCTATTTCAACTTATCATTCTGTTAGAGGCAATCGAATCCTAGTACATGAAAAGTATCTGATGAAATATTGGAGATATGTTATTAATTCATCATTAAATTTAAAACCTTGTGGCTCTTTGGAAAATTTATTTTCAAAAAGGCTATTAATGATTTAAAGTAAAGAAATATAAGGTGCTATAAACTCAAAAGTGATTTATGGCCGAGCTTCTATTCCAATTTTCGTCGTGGTCCTGTTAATTTTTCTAACACATTGGCGAGATGGGGCCTGCATCTTTTATCCCGACTCCAAACTAAATCTACAATGCAGTTGAGTTTTCACTGCGAAGCTTTTCATGGCAGACATATGCTCGGAATGTTTGTCAAATCTTTGCCGAGAAGTTACCCATCTTAGAAAATTTTTCTTCTGATTGAAAAAATTTGTTTCTAAAAAATGATTTTGATGTTGCTCGGGAATTGAAAGCAGAATCCTCGTCTTGTTTTTTCCGTTCACTAAGGTTTTTTTAGTTTTGAATTACTTTCAAGCATTAATTTCGAATACCATTACCGGCAACATATTCACAAACTGCAACATCCCAAGATGTGAACTTCTTAAGATAGAAGCTGCGTTATACGTAAAAGAGATTGTATGTGTATATTTTTTATGAACATATAAAAAAAAATGTAAGGCGCGATAACCTCCGAAGAGATATAAGGCCGAGCTTCTCTTCCAATTTGCATCGTACTCCTCTTGATTTTCCCTACAAATTGGCCGGACGGGACCTACATGTTTTATGCCGACTCCGAACGGCATCTGCAAGGCAGATGAGTTTTCACTGAGAGCTTTTCATGGCCGAAATACACCCGGAGCGCTTGCCAAACACTGACGAGGGGCGACCCCGCTTAGAAAAAATTTCTTCTAATTGAAAAACCTTATTTTTAAATTTTGATGTTGCTTTGTCCGGGGTGTGAACCCAGGGCATACGGTGTGGTAGGCGCAGCACGCTACCATCACACCACGGCGGCCGGTACCGGTTATGAACATATGCATGTATGTATTATTTTTAAAGACGATATATAAAATTTAAAGTAAGTGCAGATCTTTCACCTATTAAATAACTGCAGCCGCTTGCTCTCTTTTATATAAAAATGAATTTCCACTTATCTTAATATCCCTGACATTTATCTTACCTCGGTGTTTACACATTCGCACTTACAAGTAAACACACATTCGTGCATACCTTAATTCAGGACACATATATTCTAAATGGCGGATGCAAGGAGACTACCATGCAAGACTCTCTGCTTTCATACCAACGAATAAATGTAGCACTTTCGTACGAAAGTACAAATAGGATCTTATGTACATCTAATCTAATCTAATATCTAATATCTAATATCTAATATATATTATAAATGGGAAAGTTTGGATGTTAAGATGTTTGGATGTTTGGATGTTTGGATGTTTAGATGTTTGGATGTTTGGATGTTTGGATGTTTGGATGTTTGTCCAGACGTTTGTCTTTGTGACTCAATAACGCAAGAACGGCTGGACCGATTGGGATGAAATTTTGCACACATATAGCCAATAGTCTAGAAGGATCTACTAGCTATATATTTTTCAAAAGGGGCGTGGTCCCCGCCCCCTAGGAACAGTTATAATTTAATTATTATATTTTTTCGTCTTTGCGACTGAATCACGCCAGAATGGCTACACGGATTTTGATGAAATTTGGGACACAGACAGTAGTCTACTAGCGAAATTTTTTTCGAACATGGAAAGAGGGGTGGCGGTCCCACGACCCTTCGAGAAATTATTTTTCATAATTTTTACACATTATAACTTTACGTATACTGGCCTTCACCAATAGCACAGACTCAAGGGGTCAAATAAGTCGAGGGCTTACAAAGTAAGCAGTGACACCCTCCGCCCGCCCCCCTTTATCTCCCCCTCTGGTGTAAAATCCATAAATTGTTATAACTCAATCTAAATTTTCTCCTAAATCAATAGTTTTTGGTATCTGGTACATACAGAACGAGATCTAGACAATTTTGGAGGAACGATCAGTGGTCCTCTCCTCTACTCCCGCCATCCGCCCTCCATCAATTGTTTTTATTAGCACGCTTTTATTAGCTTTACCTGTATGTTTCTATCAAACTTTTTGTTCGCTCCAATGCGCCTGCTGCCTTATTAACATGGTTTTATAATTAGCTTCACCTTATTTGTGATCCCGTAAGGGTCATATCGAGACCCTTCCGGGATCATTTCTGGATGGTTTTCGGGATCGGTCCGGGATTACGCCGGGGTAATTTCGGGACTTTTTCGGGACTATTTCGGGATCATTTTGGGACCCTTCCGGGATCATTTCTGTATAGTTTACGGGATCCGTCCGGGATCCCGTCGGGGTTATTTTGGAACATTTTCGGGACTATTCCGGAATCATTTCGGGACTATTTCGCGATCATTTGGGGACCCTTCCAGCATCATTTCTAGATGGTTTTCGGGATCCGTGCGGGATCTCGTCGGGGTCATATGGGGACTTTTTCGGGATCATTTGTGGGCTCTTCCGGCATCATTTCTGGATGGTTTTCGGGATCCGTCCGGGATATCGTCGGGGTCATTTGGGGACTTTTTCGGGATCATTTGGGGGCTCTTCCGGCATCATTTCTGGATGGTTTTCGGGATCCGTCCGGGATCTCGTCGGGGTCATTTGGGGACTTTTTCCGGATCATTTTGGGGCTCATCCGGCATCATTTCTGGATGGTTTTCGGGATCCGTCCGGGATCCCGTCGGGGTCATTTCGGGACTTTTTCGCGGCTAATACGGGATCATTTGGGAACCCTTTCGGCATCATTTCTGGATGGTTTTCGGGATCCGTCCGGGATCCCGTCGGGGTCATTTCGGGACTTTTTCGCGACTAATACGGGATAATTTGGGAACCCTTTCGGCATCATTTCTGGATAGTTGTCGGGATCCCGTCACGGTCATTTCGGGACTATTAGGGGATCATTTGAGGACCTTTCCGGCATCATTTCTGTATTGTTTTCGGAATCCTTTCGGGATCCCGTCAGTGTCATTTTGGGACTTTTTTGGGGCTAATACGGGATCATTTGGGGATCCTCTAGGGGTCGTTTCGTGACTTTTTCTGTTTTATTTCGGGATCATTTGGGGACCATTCCGGCATAATTTCTTGATGGTTTGCCGGATCCATCAGGGTCATTTCGGGACCATTTTGGGATCATTTGGGGACCCTTCCGAGATCATTTCTGGATCCGTCCGGGATGCCGTAGGAGCCATTTCGGGATTTTTTGTTACTTTTCCGGGATAGTTTTTGGACCCTTCCGGGATCATTTCTGGATCTGTGCGGGATCCCATCTGGGTCATTTCCGGACTATTTCGGGATCATTTTGGGATCCTTCCGGAATCATTTCTGTATGGTTTTCGCGATCCGTCGTTGATTCCCTCGGAGCCATTTCGGAACCTTTTCTGGAGTATGTCGGGGTCATTTGGGGACTTTTTCGGGATCATTTGGGGCTCTTCCGGCATCATTTCTGGATGGTTTTCGGGATCCGTGCGGGATCTCGTCAGGGTCATTTGGGGACTTTTTCGGGATCATTTGGGGGCTCTTCCGGCATCATTTCTGGATGGTTTTCGGGATCCGTCCGGGATATCGTCGGGGTCATTTGGGGACTTTTTCGGGATCATTTGGGGCTCTTCCGGCATCATTTCTGGATGGTTTTCGGGATCCGTCCGGGATCCCATCAGGGTAATTTCGGGACTATTAGGGGATCATTTGTGGACCTTTCCGGCATCATTTCTGGATAATTTTCGGTATCCGTTCGGGATGCCGACGAGTTCATTTCGGGATTATTTCGGGATCATTTGGGATACCTACCGGCATCATTTCTGGATGGTTTTTGGGATTCGTCCGGGATCCCGTCGGGGTCATTTCGGGACTTTTTCTCGACTAATACGGGATCAGTTGCGGACCCTTTCGGCATAATTTCTGGATAGTTGTCGGGATCCGTTCGGGATCCCGTCACGGTCATTTCGGAACTATTAGGGGATCATTTGAGGACCTTTCCGGCATCATTTCTGGATAGTTTTTGGAATCCTTTCGGGATCCCGTCAATGTCATTTCGGGGCTTTTTCGGGATCATTTAAGGATGGCTTTCAGGATTCGTCCGGGAACCCGTCAGGATAATTTCTGGACTTTTCCGAGACTATTTCGGGATCATTTTGGGACCTTCCCAAGATCATTTCTGGATGGATTTCGGGATTTGTCCGGGATGCCCTCAGGGTCATTTTGGGATTATTAGGTGAGCATTTGAGGACCGTTCCGGCATCACTTCTGGATGGTTTTCGGTATCCGTTCAGATTCCCGTCGGAATAATTGCGGGACTTTTTCGGGATCATTGGGGTCCCTTCCAAAATCATTTCTGGATGGTTTTTGGGATTCGTCCGGCATCCCGTCGGGGTCATTTCGGGACTTTTTCTCGACTAATACGGGATCATTTGCGGGCCCTTTCGGTATCATTTCTGGATAGTTGTCGGGATCCGTTCGGGATCCCGTCAGGGTCTTTTCGGAACTATTGGGAGATCATTTGAGGACCTTTCCGGCATCATTTCTGGTTAGTTTTCGGGATCCTTTCCGGGTCCCATCAGGGTCATTTCGGGACTTTTTCGGCATCATTTAAGATTGGTTTTCAGGATTCGTCCGGTATCCGTCAGGGTAATTTCTGGACTTTTCCCAGACTATTTCGGGATAATTTTGGGACCCTCCCAAGATCATTTCTGGATGGATTTCGGGATCTGTCCGGGATGCCGTCAGGGTCATTTTGGGACTATCAGGTGATCATTTGAGGACCTTTTCGGCATCACGACTTTTTCTCGACTAATACGGGATCATTTGCGGGCCCTTTCGGCATCATTTCTAGATAGTTGTCGGGATCCGTTCGGGATCCCGTCAGGGTCTTTTCGGAACGATTAGGTGATCATTTGAGGACATTTCCGGCATCATTTCTGGATAGTTTTCGGGATCCTTTCGGGGTCCAGTCAGGGTCATTTCGGGACTTTTTCGTGATCATTTAGAGATGGCTTTCAGGATCCGTCCGGGAACCCGTCAGGGTAATTTCTGAACTTTTCCGAGACTATTTCGGGATAATTTTGGGACCTTCCCAAGATCATTTCTGGATGGATTTTGGGATCAGTCCGGGATGCCGTCAGGGTCATTTTGGTATTAGGTGATCATTTGAGGACCTTTCCGGCATCACTTCTGGATGGTTATCGGTATCCGATCAGGATCCCCTCGGAATCATTGCGGGACTTTTTCGGGATCATTTGGGGTCCCTCCCAAGATCATTTCTGGATGGATTTCGGGATCTGTCTGGGATCCCGTCAGGGTCATTTAGGGGTGCGTTCGAGATCCCGTCAGGGTCATTTCGGGACTTCTTCGGGAATATATCGGGATCATTTCTGGATGGTTTATGGGATCCGTCCATGACCCATTAAGGGTCATTTCGGGACTATTAGGTGATCATTTGAGGACCTTTCCGGCGTCACTTCTGGATGATTTTCGGTATCCGTTCGGGATCCCGTCGGAATCAATGCGGGACTTTTACGGAATCATTTGGGATTCCTTCCGGCATCATTTCTGGATGGTTTTCGGGATTTGTCCGGGATCCCGTCGGGGTTATTTCGGGACCTTTTCGGGGCTAATACGGGATCATTTGGGGATCCTCTAGGGGTCGTTTCGTGACTTTTTCTGTATTATTTCGGGATCATTTTGGGACCCTTTCGGCATAATTTCTGGATGGTTTGCCGGATCCATCAGGGTCATTTCGGGACCATTTTGGGATCATTTGGGAACCCTTCCGAGATCATTTCTGGATCCGTCCGGGATGCCGTAGTAGCCATTTCGGGATTTTTTGTTACTTTTCCGGGATAGTTTTTGCACCCTTCCGGGATCATTTCTGGATCTGTGCGGGATCCCATCTGGGTCAATTCCGGACTATTTCGGGATCATTTTGGAATCCTTCCGGAATCATTTCTGTATGGTTTTCGCGATCCATCGTGGATCCCCTCGGAGCCATTTCGAAACTTTTTCTGGAGTTAGTCGGGATAATTTAGGGACCCTTCCTGGATATTTTCTGGATGGTTTCTGAGATCCGTCCGGGAGCCCGTCAGGGTAATTTCGGAACTTTTTCGGGACTATTTCGGGATCAATTTGGTACCCTTCAGGCATCATTTCTGTGTGGTTATCTGGATAAGTCTAGAATCGTGTCGTTGTCATTTCGGGTTTTTTTGGGACTACTTCGGGAACTTTTGGAAACACTTCCGGGGCGTTTCTGGATGGTTTTCGGGATCCGTCCGCGACAGCGTCGGGGTCATTTCGTGGCTTTTTCTGGATAATTTCGTTATCATTTTGGGATCCTATCAGGTTATCAGCTCATAAAGTTCTTTTTTTTTACTCAATTACAAAAATAAAATGCATTAGACAGAAAAAAAATTTCAAACAGATAACTTTATAAGCAGGCTAACGTGAATAGCCCACATATTTCATTTTCTCCTTGCGGACGGGGCCGCGGGTAAAGGCTAGTATATTATAAATGGCAAAGTTTGGATGTGAAGATGTTTGGATGTTTGGATGTTTGGATGTTTGGATGTTTGGATGTTTGTCCAGACGTTTGTCTTTGTGACTCAATAACGCAAGAACGGCTGGACCGATTTGGATGAAATTTTGCACACATATAGCCAATAGTCTAGAAGGATCTACTAGCTATATATTTTTCAAAAGGGGCGTGGTCCCCGCCCCCTAGGAACAGTTATAATGTAATTATTATATTTTTTCGTCTTTGCGACTGAATCACGCCAGAATGGCTACACGGATTTTGATGAAATTTGGGACACAGACAGTAGTCTACTAGCGAAATTTTTTTCGAACATGGAAAGAGGGGTGGGGGTCCCACGACCCTTCGAGAAATTATTTTTCATAATTTTTACACATTATAACTTTACGTATACTGGCCTTCACCAATATCACAGACTCAAGGGGTCAAATAAGTCGAGGGCTTACAAAGTAAGCAGTGACACCCTCCGCCCGCCCCCTTTATCTCCCCCTCTGGTGTAAAATCCATAAATTGTTATAACTCAATCTAAATTTTCTCCTAAATCAATAGTTTTTGGTATCTGGTACATACAGAACGAGATCTAGACAATTTTGGAGGAACGATCAGTGGTCCTCTCCTTTACTCCCGCCATCCGCCCTCCATCAATTGTTTTTATTAGCACGCTTTTATTAGCTTTACCTGTATGTTTCTATCTAACTTTTTATTCGCTCCAATGCGCCTGCTGCCTTATTAACATGGTTTTATAATTAGCTTCACCTTATTTGTAATCCCGTAAGGGTCATATCGAGACCCTTCCGGGATCATTTCTGGATGGTTTTCGGGATCGGTCCGGGATTACGCCGGGGTAATTTCGGGACTTTTTCGGGACTATTTCGGGATCATTTTGGGACCCTTCCGGGATCATTTCTGTATAGTTTATGGGAACCGTCCGGGATCCCGTCGGGGTTATTTTGGAACATTTTCGGGACTATTCCGGAATCATTTCGGAACTATTTCGCGATCATTTGGGGACCCTTCCGGCATCATTTCTGGATGGTTTTCGGGATCCGTGCGGGATCTCGTCGGGGTCATATGGGGACTTTTTCGGGATCATTTGGGGGCTCTTCCGGCATCATTTCTGGATGGTTTTCGGGATCCGTCCGGGATATCGTCGGGGTCATTTGGGGACTTTTTCGGGATCATTTGGGGGCTCTTCCGGCATCATTTCTGGATGGTTTTCGGGATCCGTCCGGGATCTCGTCGGGGTCATTTGGGGACTTTTTCGGGATCATTTTGGGGATCATCCGGCATCATTTCTGGATGGTTTTCGGGATCCGTCCGGGATCCCGTCGAGGTCATTTCGGTACTTTTTCGCGACTAATACGGGATCATTTGGGAACCCTTTCGGCATCATTTCTGGATGGTTTTCGGGATCCGTCCGGGATCCCGTCGGGGTCATTTCGGAACTTTTTCGCGACTAATACGGGATCATTTGGGAACCCTTTCGGCATTATTTCTGGATGGTTTTCGGGATCCGTCCGGGATCCCATTAGGGTAATTTCGGGACTATTAGGGGATCATTTGGGAACCTTTCCGGCATCATTTCTGGATAATTTTCAGGATCCGTCCGGGATGCCGACGAGATCATTTCGGAACTATTTCGGGATCATTTGGGATACCTACCGGCATCATTTCTGAATGGTTTTTGGGATTCGTCCGGGATCCCGTCGTGGTCCTTTCGGGACTTTTTTTCGACTAATACGGGATCATTTGCGGACCCTTTCGGCATCATTTCTGGATAGTTGTCGGGATCCCGTCACGGTCATTTCGGGACTATTAGGGGATCATTTGAGGACCTTTCCGGCATTATTTCTGTATTGTTTTCGGAATCCTTTCGGGATCCCGTCAGGGTCATTTTGGGACTTTTTTGGGATCATTTAAAGATGGCTTTCAGGATTCGTCCGGGAACCCGTCAGGGTAATTTCTGAACTTTTCCGAGACTATTTCGGAATAATTTTGGGACCTTCCCAAGATCATTTCTGGATGGATTTTGGGATCAGTCCGGGATGCCGTCAGGGTCATTTTGGTATTAGGTGATCATTTTAGGACCTTTCCGGCATCACTTCTGGATGGTTATCGGTATCCGATCAGGATCCCCTCGGAATCATTGCGGGACTTTTTCGGGATCATTTGGGGTCCCTCCCAAGATCATTTCTGGATGGATTTCGGGATCTGTCCGGGATCCCGTCAGGGTCATTTAGGGGTGCGTTCGAGATCCCGTCAGGGTCATTTCGGGACTTCTTCGGGAATATATCGGGATCATTTCTGGATGGTTTATGGGATCCGTCCATGACCCCTTAAGGGTCATTTCGGGACTATTAGGTGATCATTTGAGGACCTTTCCGGCGTCACTTCTGGATGATTTTCGGTATCCGTTCGGGATCCCGTCGGAATCAATGCGGGACTTTTACGGAATCATTTGGGATTCCTTCCGGCATCATTTCTGGATGGTTTTCGGGATTTGTCCGGGATCCCGTCGGGGTTATTTCGGGACCTTTTCGGGGCTAATACGGGATCATTTGGGGATCCTCTAGGGGTCGTTTCGTGACTTTTTCTGTTTTATTTCGGGATCATTTGGGGACCCATCCGGCATAATTTCTTGATGGTTTGCCGAATGCATCAGGGTCATTTCGGGACCATTTTGGGATCATTTGGGGACCCTTCCGAGATCATTTCTGGAACCGTCCGGGATGCCATAGGAGCCATTTCGGGATTTTTTGTTACTTTTCCGGGATAGTTTTTAGACCCTTCCGGGATCATTTCTGGATCTGTGCGGGATCCCATCTGGGTTATTTCCGGACTATTTCGGGATCATTTTGGGATCCTTCCGGAATCATTTCTGTATGGTTTTCGCGATCCGTCGTTGATTCCCTCGGAGCCATTTCGGAACCTTTTCTGGAGTATGTCGGGGTCATTTGGGGACTTTTTCGGGATCATCTGGGGCTCTTCCAGCATCATTTCTGGATGGTTTTCGGGATCCGTGCGGGATCTCGTCGGGGTCATTTGGGGACTTTTTCGGGATCATTTGGGGGCTCTTCCGGCATCATTTCTGGATGGTTTTCGGGATCCGTCCGGGATCCCATCAGGGTAATTTCGGGACTATTAGGGGATCATTTGTGGACCTTTCCGGCATCATTTCTGGATAATTTTCGGTATCCGTCCGGGATGCCGACGAGGTCATTTCGGGATTATTTCGGGATCATTTGGGATACCTACCGGCATCATTTCTGGATGGTTTTTGGGATTCGTCCGGGATCCCGTCGGGGTTATTTCGGGACTTTTTCTCGACTAATACGGGATCATTTGCGGACCCTTTCGGCATAATTTCTGGATAGTTGTCGGGATCCGTTCGGGATCCCGTCACGGTCATTTCGTAACTATTAGGGGATCATTTGAGGACCTTTCCGGCATCATTTCTGGATAGTTTTTGGAATCCTTTCGGGATCCCGTCAGGGTCATTTCGGGGCTTTTTCGGGATCATTTAAGGATGGCTTTCAGGATTCGTCCGGGAACCCGTCAGGGTAATTTCTGGACTTTTCCGAGACTATTTCGGGATCATTTTGGGACCTTCCCAAGATCATTTCTGGATGGATTTCGGGATTTGTCCGGGATGCCCTCAGGGTCATTTTGGGACTATTAGGTGAGCATTTGAGGACCGTTCCGGCATCACTTCTGGATGGTTTTCGGTATCCGTTCAGATTCCCGTCGGAATAATTGCGGGACTTTTTCGGGATCATTGGGGTCCCTTCCAAAATCATTTCTGGATGGTTTTTGGGATTCGTCCGGCATCCCGTCGGGGTCATTTCGGGACTTTTTCTCGACTAATACGGGATCATTTGCGGGCCCTTTCGGTATCATTTCTGGATAGTTGTCGGGATCCGTTCGGGATCCCGTCAGGGTCTTTTCGGAACTATTGGGAGATCATTTGAGGACCTTTCCGGCATCATTTCTGGTTAGTTTTCGGGATCCTTTCCGGGTCCCATCAGGGTCATTTCGGGACTTTTTCGGCATCATTTAAGATTGGTTTTCAGGAATCGTCCGGTATCCGTCAGGGTAATTTCTGGACTTTTCCCAGACTATTTCGGGATAATTTTGGGACCCTCCCAGATCATTTCTGGATGGATTTCGGGATCTGTCCGGGATGCCGTCAGGGTCATTTTGGGAATATTAGGTGATCATTTGAGGACCTTTTCGGCATCACTTCTGGATGGTTTTCGGTATCCGCTCAGGATCCCGTCGGAATTATTACGGGACTTTTTCGGGATCATTTGGTGTCCCTTCCGGCAACATTTCTGGCTGGTTTTTGGGATTCGTCCGGCATCCCATCGGGTTCATTTCGGGACTTTTTCTCGACTAATACGGGATCATTTGCGGGCCCTTTCGGCATCATTTCTAGATAGTTGTCGGGATCCGTTCGGGATCCCGTCAGGGTCTTTTCGGAACTATTAGGTGATCATTTGAGGACATTTCCGGCATCATTTCTGGATAGTTTTCGGGATCCTTTCGGGGTCCAGTCAGGGTCATTTCGGGACTTTTTCGGGATCATTTAGAGATGGCTTTCAGGATTCGTCCGGGAACCCGTCAGGGTAATTTCTGAACTTTTCCGAGACTATTTCGGGATAATTTTGGGACCTTCCCAAGATCAATTCTGGATGGATTTTGGGATCAGTCCGGGATGCCGTCAGGGTCATTTTGGTATTAGGTGATCATTTGAGGAACTTTCCGGCATCACTTCTGGATGGTTATCGTTATCCGATCAGGATCCCCTCGGAATCATTGCGGGACTTTTTCGGGATCATTTGGGGTCCTTCCCAAGATCATTTCTGGATGGATTTCGGGATCTGTCCGGGATCCCGTCAGGGTCATTTAGGGGTGCGTTCGAGATCCCGTCAGGGTCATTTCGGGACTTCTTCGGGAATATATCGGGATCATTTCTGGATGGTTTATGGGATCCGTCCATGACCCCTTAAGGGTCATTTCGGGACTATTAGGTGATCATTTGAGGACCTTTCCGGCGTCACTTCTGGATGATTTTCGGTATCCGTTCGGGATCCCGTCGGAATCAATGCGGGACTTTTACGGAATTATTTGGGATTCCTTCCGGCATCATTTCTGGATGGTTTTCGGGATTTGTCCGGGATCCCGTCGGGGTTATTTCGGGACCTTTTCGGGGCTAATACGGGATCATTTGGGGATCCTCTAGGGGTCGTTTCGTGACTTTTTCTGTATTATTTCGGGATCATTTTGGGACCTTTCGGCATAATTTCTTGATGGTTTGCCGGATCCATCAGGGTCATTTCGGGACCATTTTGGGATCATTTGATGACCCTTCCGAGATCATTTCTGGATCCGTCCGGGATGCCGTAGGAGCCATTTCGGAATTTTTTGTTACTTTTCCGGGATAGTTTTTGCACCCTTATGGGATCATTTCTGGATCTGTGCGGGATCCCATCTGGGTCAATTCCGGACTATTTCGGGATCATTTTGGAATCCTTCCGGAATCATTTCTGTATGGTTTTCGCGATCCATCGTGGATCCCCTCGGAGCCATTTCGGAACTTTTTCTGGAGTTAGTCGGGATAATTTAGGGACCCTTCCTGGATATTTTCTGGATGGTTTCTGAGATCCGTCCGGGAGCCCGTCAGGGTAATTTCGGAACTTTTTCGGGACTATTTCGGGATCAATTTGGTACCCTTCAGGCATCATTTCTGTGTGGTTATCTGGATAAGTCTAGAATCGTGTCGTTGTCATTTCGGGTTTTTTTGGGACTACTTCGGGAACTTTTGGAAACACTTCCGGGGCGTTTCTGGATGGTTTACGGGATCCGTCCGCGATAGCGTCGGGGTCATTTCGTGGCTTTTTCTGGATAATTTCGTTATCATTTTGGGGTCCTATCAGGTTATCAGCTCATAAAGTTCTTTTTTTTACTCAATTACAAAATTAAAATGCATTAGACAGAAAAAAATTTTAAACAGATAACTTTATAAGCAGGCTAACGTGAATAGCCCACATATTTCATTTTCTCCTTGCGGACGGGGCCGCGGGTAAAGGCTAGTATATTATAAATGGGAAAGTTTGGATGTGAAGATGTTTGGATCTTTGGATGTTTGGATGTTTGGATGTTTGGATGTTTGTCCAGACGTTTGTCTTTGTGACTCAATCACGCAAGAATGGCTGGACCGATTTGGATGAAATTTTGCACACATATAGCCAATAGTCTAGAAGGATCTACTAACTATATATTTTTGAAAAGGGGCGTGGTCCCCGCCCCCTAGGAACAGTTATAATTTAATTATTATATTTTTTCGTCTTTGCGACTGAATCACGACAGAATGGCTACACGGATTTTGATGAAATTTGGGGACACAGACAGTAGTCTACTAGCGAAATTTTTTTCGAACATGGAAAGAGGGGTGGGGGTCCCACGACCCCTTCGAGAAATTATTTTTCAATAATTTTTACACATTATAACTTTACGTATACTGGCCTTCACCAATATCACAGACTCAAGGGGTCAAATAAGTCGAGGGCTTACAAAGTAAGCAGTGATACCTTCCGCCCGCCTCCCCCCCTTTATCTCCCCCTCTGGTGTAAAATCTATAAATTGTTATAACTCAATATAAATTTTCTCCTAAATCAATAGTTTTTGGTATCTGATACATACAGAACGAGATCTAGACAATTTTGGAGGAACGATCAGTGGTCCTCTCCTCTACTCCCGCCATCCGCCCTCCATCAATTGTTTTTATTAGCACGCTTTTATTAGCTTTACCTGTATGTTTCTATGTAACTTTTTATTCGCTCCAATGCGCCTGCTGCCTTATTAACATAGTTTTATAATTAGCTTCACCTTATTTGTAATCCCGTAAGGGTCATATCGAGGCCCTCCGGGATCATTTCTGGATGGTTTTCGGGATCGGTCCGGGATTACGCCGGGGTAATTTCGGGACTTTTTCGGGACTATTTCGGGATCATTTTGGGACCCTTCCGGGATCATTTCTGTATAGTTTTCGGGATCCGTCCGGGATCCCGTCGGGGTTATTTTGGGACATTTTCGGGACTATTCCGGAATCATTTCGGGACTATTTCGCGATCATTTGGGGACCCTTCCGGCATCATTTCTGGATCGTTTTCGGGATCCGTCCGGGATCCCGTCGGGGTACTTTCGGGATCATTTGCGTACCTTCGAGAGATAAATTCTTGATGGTTTCCGGGATCATTACGGGGACTTTTTCGGGGTCAGTTTGGGTCCTTTCCGTAATCATTCCTGGATGGTTTTAGGGATCCGTCCGGGATCCCGTCGGGACCATTTCGGGGCTATTTCGGGATCATTAGGGGTATCTTCCGGCATCATTTCTGCATGGTTTTCGAGATCCGTCCGCGATCCCGTCAGGGTCATTTCGGGACTATTACGGCAGCATTTGGGGTACCTTCCTGCATCATTTCTGGATGGTTTTCGGTATCCGTCCGGGACCCCGTCGGTGTCATTTCGGGACCATTTGTGGTCCATTCCGGCATCGTTTCTGGATGGTTTTCGGATCCGTCCGGGATCCAGTCGGCGTCATTTTGGGACTTTTGCGGGATCATTTGGGGTCTCTTCCGCATCATTTCTGGATGGTTTACGGGATCCGTCCGGGATCCTGTCGGGGTCATTTTGGGACTTTTGCGGGATCATTTGGGGTCTCTTCCGGCATCATTTCTGGATGGTTTACGGGATCCGTCCGGGATCCTGTCGGGGTCATTTTGGGACTTTTGCGGGATCATTTGGGGTCTCTTCGGCATCATTTCTGGATGGTTTACGGGATCCGTCCGGGACCCTGTCGGGGTCATTTTGGGACTTTAGCGGGATCATTTGGGGGTCTCCTCCGGCATCATTTCTGGATGGTTTGCGGGATCCGTCCGGGATCCTGTCGGGGTCATTTTGGGACTTGCGGGATCATTTGGGGTCTCTCCCGGCATCATTTCTGGATGGTTTTCGGGATCCGTCCGGGATCCTGTCGGGGTCATTTTGGGACTTTTGCGGGATCATTTGGGGTCTCTTCCGGCATCATTTCTGGATGGTTTACGGGATCCGTCCGGGATCTTGTCGGGGTCATTTTGGGACTTTTGCGGGATCATTTGGGGTCTCTTCCAGCATCATTTCTGGATGGTTTTCGGGATCCGTCCGGGATCCTGTCGGGGTCATTTTGGGACTTTTGCGGGATCATTTGGGGTCTCTTCCAGCATCATTTCTGGATGGTTTTCGGGATCCGTCCGGGATCCTGTCGGGGTCATTTTGAGACTTTTGGGGCTTTTGCGGGATCATTTGGGGTCTCTTCCGGCATCATTTCTGGATGGTTTACGGGATCCGTCCGGGATCCTGTCGGGGTCATTTTGGGACTTTTGCGGGATCATTTGGGGTCTCTTCCGGCATCATTTCTGGATGGTTTACGGGATCCGTCCGGGATCCTGTCGGGGTCATTTTGGGACTTTTGCGGGATCATTTGGGGTCTCTTCCGGCATCATTTCTGCATGGTTTACGGGATCCGTCCGGGACCCTGTCGGGGTCATTTTGGGACTTTAGCGGGATCATTTGGGGTCTCCTCCGGCATCATTTCTGGATGGTTTACGGGATCCGTCCGGGATCCTGTCGGGGTCATTTTGGGACTTTTGCTTGATCATTTGGGGTCTCTTCCGGCATCATTTCTGGATGGTTTACGGGATCCGTCCGGGATCCTGTCGGGGTCATTTTGGGACTTTTGCGGGATCATTTGGGGTCTCTTCCAGCATCATTTCTGGATGGTTTTCGGGATCCGTCCGGGATCCTGTCGGGGTCATTTTGGGACTATTGCGGGATCATTTGGGGTCTCTTCCAGCATCATTTCTGGATGGTTTTCGGGATCCGTCCGGGATCCTGTCGGGGTCATTTTGGGACTTTTGCGGGATCATTTGGGGTCTCTTCCGGCATCATTTCTGGATGGTTTACGGGATCCGTCCGGGATCCTGTCGGGGTCATTTTGGGACTTTTGCGGGATCATTTGGGGTCTCTTCCGACATCATTTCTGGATGGTTTACGGGATCCGTCCGGGATCCTGTCGGGGTCATTTTGGGACTTTTGCGGGATCATTTGGGGTATCTTCCGGCATTACTTCTGGATGGTTTACGGGATCCGTCCGGGACCCTGTCGGGGTCATTTTGGGACTTTTGCGGGATCATTTGGGGTCTCTTCCAGCATCATTTCTGGATGGTTTTCGGGATCCGTCCGGGATCCTGTCGGGGTCATTTTGGGACTTTTGCGGGATCATTTGGGGTCTCTTCCAGCATCATTTCTGGATGGTTTTCGGGATCCGTCCGGGATCCTGTCGGGGTCATTTTGAGACTTTTGGGGCTTTTGCGGGATCATTTGGGGTCTCTTCCGGCATCATTTCTGGATGGTTTACGGGATCCGTCCGGGATCCTGTCGGGGTCATTTTGGGACTTTTGCGGGATCATTTGGGGTCTCTTCCGGCACCATTTCTGGATGGTTTACGGGATCCTGTCGGGGTCATTTTGGGACTTTTGCGGGATCATTTGGGGTCTCTCCGGCATCATTTCTGGATGGTTTTCGGGATCCGTCCGGGATCCTGTCGGGGTCATTTGGGACTTTTGCGGGATCATTTGGGGTCTCTTCCGGCATCATTTCTGGATGGTTTACGGGATCCGTCCGGGATCCTGTCGGGGTCATTTTGGGACTTTTGCGGGATCATTTGGGGTCTCTCCCGGCATCATTTCTGGATGGTTTTCGGGATCCGTCCGGGATCCTGTCGGGGTCATTTTGGGACTTTTGCGGGATCATTTGGGGTCTCTACCGACATCATTTCTGGATGGTTTACGGGATCCGTCCGGATCCTGTCGGGGTCATTTTGGGACTTTGCGGGATCATTTGGGGTATCTTCCGGCATTACTTCTGGATAGTTTACGGGATCCGTCCGGGACCCTGTCGAGGTCAATTTGGGACTTTAGCGGGATCATTTGGGGTCTCCTCCGGCATCATTTCTGGATGGTTTTCGGGATCCGTCCGCGATCCAGTCGGCGTCATTTTGGGACTTTTGCGGGATCATTTGGGGTCTCTTCCGGCATCATTTCTGGATGGTTTACGGGATCCGTCCGGGATCCTGTCGGGGTCATTTTGGGACTTTTGCGGGATCATTTGGGGTCTCTTCCAGCATCATTTCTGGATGGTTTTCGGGATCCGTCCGGGATCCTGTCGGGGTCATTTTGGGACTTTTGCGGGATCATTTGGGGTCTCTTCCAGCATCATTTCTGGATGGTTTTCGGGATCCGTCCGGGATCCTGTCGGGGTCATTTTGAGACTTTTGGACTTTTGCGGGATCATTTGGGGTCTCTTCCGGCATCATTTCTGGATGGTTTACGGGATCCGTCCGGGATCCTGTCGGGGTCATTTGGACTTTTGCGGGATCATTTGGGGTCTCTTCCGGCATCATTTCTGGATGGTTTACGGGATCCGTCCGGGATCGTGTCGGGGTCATTTTGGGACTTTTGCGGGATCATTTGGGGTCTCTTCCGGCATCATTTCTGGGTGGTTTACGGATCCGTCCGGGACCCTGTCGGGGTCATTTTGGGACTTTAGCGGGATCATTTGGGGTCTCCTCCGGCATCATTTCTGGATGGTTTACGGGATCCGTCCGGGATCCTGTCGGGGTCATTTTGGGACTTTTGCGGGATCATTTGGGGTCTCTCCCGGCATCATTTCTGGATGGTTTTCGGGATCCGTCCGGGATCCTGTCGGGGTCATTTGGGACTTTTGCGGGATCATTTGGGGTCTCTTCCGGCATCATTTCTGGATGGTTTACGGGATCCGTCCGGGATCCTGTCGGGGTCATTTTGGGACTTTTACGGGATCATTTGGGGTCTCTTCCGGCATCATTTCTGGATGGTTTACGGGATCCGTCCGGGACCCTGTCGGGGTCATTTTGGGACTTTAGCGGGATCATTTGGGGTCTCCTCCGGCATCATTTCTGGATGGTTTACGGGATCCGTCCGGGATCCTGTCGGGGTCATTTTGGGACTTTTGCGGGATCATTTGGGGTCTCTCCCGGCATCATTTCTGGATGGTTTTCGGGATCCGTCCGGGATCCTGTCGGGTCATTTTGGGACTTTTGCGGGATCATTTGGGGTCTCTTCCGACATCATTTCTGGATGGTTTACGGGATCCGTCCGGGATCCTGTCGGGGTCATTTTGGGACTTTTGCGGGATCATTTGGGTATCTTCCGGCATTACTTCTGGATGGTTTACGGGATCCGTCCGGGACCCTGTCGGGGTCAATTTGGGACTTTAGCGGGATCATTTGGGGTCTCCTCCGGCATCATTTCTGGATGGTTTTCGGGATCCGTCCGGGATCCCGTCGATGTCATTTCGGGACTATTTCGGCATCATTTGGGGTACCTTCCGCTATCAATTCTAGATGGTTTTCGGGATCCGTCCGGGATCCCGTCGGAGTCATTTCGGAATTTTTTCTCGACTAATACAGGATCATTTGGGGACCCTATCGGCATCATTTCTGGATGGTTTTCGGAATCCGTCCGCGATCCCGTCAGGGTCATTTCGGGACTATTTCGGGATAATTTGGGGTACCTGCCGGCATCATTTCTGGATGGTTTTCGGTATCCGTCCGGGATCCCGTCGGTGTCATTTCGGGACCATTTGGGGTCCATTCCGGCATCATTTCTGGATGGTTTTCGGGATCCGTCCGGGATCCTGTCGGGGTCATTTTGGGACTTTTGCGGGATCATTTGGGTCTCTTCCGGCATCATTTCTGGATGGTTTTCGGGATCCGTCCGTGATCCTGTCGGGGTCATTTTGGGACTTTTGCGGGATCATTTGGGGTCTCTTCCGGCATCATTTCTGGATGGTTTACAGGATCCGTCCGGGATCCTGTCGGGGTCATTTTGAGACTTTTGCGGGATCATTTGGGGTCTCTTCCGGCATCATTTATGTATGGTTTTCGGGATCCGTCCGGGATCCTGTCGGGGTCATTTTGGGACTTTTGCGGGATCATTTGGGGTCTCTTCCGGCATCATTTCTGGATGGTTTACGGGATCCGTCCGGATCTTGTCGGGGTCATTTTGGGAATTTTGCGGGATCATTTGGGTTCTCTTCCGGCATCATTTGTACTATTCATGTAAGCGTGCCCATCAGCTGAGTTAGTTCTTTTTTTTTTACTGTATTAAAAAATAAAATACATTGACAGAAAAATTTTTAAACAGACAACTTGATAAGCAGGCTAACGTGAATAGCACATATATTTTATTTTCTCCTTGCGGACGGGGCCGCGGGTAAAGGCTAGTATATATTATAAATGGGAAAGTTTGGATGTTAAGATGTTTGGATGTTTGGATGTTTGGATGTTTGGATGTTTGGATGTTTGTCCAGACGTTTGTTTTTGTGACTCAATAACGCAAGAACGGCTGGACCGATTTGGATGAAATTTTGCACACATATAGCCAATAGTCTAGAAGGATCTACTAGCTATATATTTTTCAAAAGGGGCGTGGTCTCCGCCCCCTAGAAACAGTTATAATTTAATTATTATATTTTTTCGTCTTTGCGACTGAATCACGCCAGAATGGCTACACGGATTTTGATGAAATTTGGGACACAGACAGTAGTCTACTAGCGAAATTGTTTTCGAGCATGGAAAGAGGGGTGGGGGTCCCACGACCCTTCGAGAAATTATTTTTCATAATTTTTACACATTTTAATTTTACGTATACTGACCATCACCAATATCACAGACTCAAGGGGTCAAATAAGTCGAGGGCTTACAAAGTAAGCAGTGACACCCTCCGCCCGCCCCCCTTTATCTCCCCCTCTGGTGTAAAATCCATAAATTGTTATAACTCAATCTAAATTTTCTCCTAAATCAATAGTTTTTGGTATCTGGTACATACAGAACGAGATCTAGACAATTTTGGAGGAACGATCAGTGGTCCTCTCCTCTACTCCCGCCATCCGCCCTCCATCAATTGTTTTTATTAGCACGCTTTTATTAGCTTTACCTGTATGTTTCTATCTAACTTTTTATTCGCTCCAATGCGCCTGCTGCCTTATAACATGGTTTTATAATTAGCTTCACCTTATTTGTAATCCCGTAAGGGTCATATCGAGACCCTTCCGGGATCATTTCTGGATGGTTTTCGGGATCGGTCCGGGATTACGCCGGGGTAATTTCGGGACTTTTTCGGACTATTTTGGGATCATTTTGGGACCCTTCCGGGATCATTTCTGTATAGTTTACGGGATCCGTCCGGGATCCCGTCGGGGTTATTTTGGAACATTTTCGGGACTATTCCGGATTCATTTCGGGACTATTTCGCGATCATTTGGGGACCCTTCCGGCATCATTTCTGGATGGTTTTCGGGATCCGTGCGGGATCTCGTCGGGGTCATATGGGGACTTTTTCGGGATCATTTGAGGGCTCTTCCGGCATCATTTCTGGATGGTTTTCGGATCCGTCCGGGATATCGTCGAGGTCATTTGGGGACTTTTTCGGGATCATTTGGGGGCTCTTCCGGCATCATTTCTGGATGGTTTTCGGGATCCGTCCGGGATCTCGTCGGGGTCATTTGGGGACTTTTTCGGGATCATTTTGGGCTCATCCGGCATCATTTCTGGATGGTTTTCGGGATCCGTCCGGGATCCCGTCGGGGTCATTTCGGTACTTTTTCGCGACTAATACGGGATCATTTGGGAACCCTTTCGGCATCATTTCTGGATGGTTTTCGGGATCCGTCCGGGATCCCATTAGGGTAGTTTCGGGACTATTAGGGGATCATTTGGGAACCTTTCCGGCTTCATTTCTGGATAATTTTCGGGATCCGTCCGGGATGCCGACGAGGTCATTTCGGGACTATTTCGGGATCATTTGGGATACCTACCGGCATCATTTCTGGATGGTTTTTGGGATTCGTCCGGGATCCCGTCGTGGTCCTTTCGGGACTTTTTTTCGACTAATACGGGATCATTTGCGGACCCTTTCGGCATCATTTCTGGATAGTTGTCGGGATCCCGTCACGGTCATTTCGGGACTATTAGGGGATCATTTGAGGACTTTCCGGCATCATTTCTGTATTGTTTTCGGAATCCTTTCGGGATCCCGTCAGGGTCATTTTGGGACTTTTTTGGGGCTAATACGGGATCATTTGGGGATCCTCTAGGGGTCGTTTCGTGACTTTTTCTGTTTTATTTCGGGATCATTTGGGGACCCTTCCGGCATAATTTCTTGATGGTTTGCCGGATCCATCAGGGTCATTTCGGGACCATTTTGGGATCATTTGGGGACCCTTCCGAGATCATTTCTGGATCCGTCGGGATGCCGTAGGAGCCATTTCGGGATTTTTTGTTACTTTTCCGGGATAGTTTTTGGACCCTTCCGGGATCATTTCTGGATCTGTGCGGGATCCCATCTGGGTCATTTCCGGACTATTTCGGGATCATTTTGGGATCCTTCCGGAATCATTTCTGTATGGTTTTCGCGATCCGTCGTTGATTCCCTCGGAGCCATTTCGGAACCTTTTCTGGAGTATGTCGGGGTCATTTGGGGACTTTTTCGGGATCATTTGGGGCTCTTCCGGCATCATTTCTGGATGGTTTTCGGGATCCGTGCGGGATCTCTTCGGGGTCATTTGGGGACTTTTTCGGGATCATTTGGGGGCTCTTCCGGCATCATTTCTGGATGGTTTTCGGGATCCGTCCGGGATATCGTCGGGGTCATTTGGAGACTTTTTCGGGATCATTTGGGGCTCTTCCGGCATCATTTCTGGATGGTTTTCGGGATCCGTCCGGATCCCATCAGGGTAATTTCGGGACTATTAGGGGATCATTTGTGGACCTTTCCTGCATCATATCTGGATAATTTTCGGTATCCGTCCGGGATGCCGACGTGCTCATTCGGGATTATTTCGGGATCATTTGGGATACCTACCGGCATCATTTCTGGATGGTTTTTGGGATTCGTCCGGGATCCCGTCGGGGTCATTTCGGGACTTTTTCTCGACTAATACGGGATCATTTGCGGACCCTTTCGGCATAATTTCTGGATAGTTGTCGGGATCCGTTCGGGATCCCGTCACGGTCATTTCGGAACTATTAGGGGATCATTTGAGGACCTTTCCGGCATCATTTCTGGATAGTTTTTGGAATCCTTTCGGGATCCCGTCAGGGTCATTTCGGGGCTTTTCGGGATAATTTAATGATGGCTTTCAGGATTCGTCCGGGAACCCGTCAGGGTAATTTCTGGACTTTTCCGAGACTATTTCGGGATCATTTTGGGACCTTCCCAAGATCATTTCTGGATGGATTTCGGGATTTGTCCGGGATGCCCTCAGGGTCATTTTGGGACTATTAGGTGAGCATTTGAGGACCGTTCCGGCATCACTTCTGGATGGTTTTCGGTATCCGTTCAGATTCCCGTCGGAATAATTGCGGGACTTTTTCGGGATCATTGGGGTCCCTTCCAAAATCATTTCTGGATGGTTTTCGGGATTCGTCCGGCATCCCGTCGGGGTCATTTCGGGACTTTTTCTCGACTAATACGGGATCATTTGCGGGCCCTTTCGGTATCATTCTGGATCGTTGTCGGGATCCGTTCGGGATCCCGTCAGGGTCTTTTCGGAACTATTGGGAGATCATTTGAGGACCTTTCCGGCATCATTTTTGGTTAGTTTTCGGGATCCTTTCCGGGTCCCATCAGGGTCATTTCGGGACTTTTTCGGCATCATTTAAGATTGGTTTTCAGGATTCGTCGGTATCCGTCAGGGTAATTTCTGGACTTTTCCCAGACTATTTCGGGATAATTTTGGGACCCTCCCAAGATCATTTCTGGATGGATTTCGGGATCTGTCCGGGATGCCGTCAGGGTCATTTTGGGACTATTAGGTGATCATTTGAGGACCTTTTCGGCATCACTTCTGGATTGTTTTCGGTGTCCGCTCAGGATCCCGTCGCAATTATTGCGGGACTTTTTCGGGATCATTTGGTGTCCCTTCCGGCATCGTTTCTGGCTGGTTTTTGGGATTCGTCCGGCATCCCGTCGGGTTCATTTCGGGACTTTTTCTCGACTAATACGGGATCATTTGCGGGCCCTTTCGGCATCATTTCTAGATAGTTGTCGGGATCCGTTCGGGATCCCGTCAGGGTCTTTTCGGAACTATTAGGTGATCATTTGAGGACATTTCCGGCATCATTTCTGGATAGTTTTCGGGATCCTTTCGGGGTCCAGTCAGGGTCATTTCGGGACTTTTTCGGGATCATTTAGAGATGGCTTTCAGGATTCGTCCGGGAACCCGTCAGGGTAATTTCTGAACTTTTCCGAGACTATTTCGGAATAATTTTGGGACCTTCCCAAGATCATTTCTGGATGGATTTTGGGATCAGTCCGGGATGCCGTCAGGGTCATTTTGGTATTAGGTGATCATTTTAGGACCTTTCCGGCATCACTTCTGGATGGTTATCGGTATCCGATCAGGATCCCCTCGGAATCATTGCGGGACTTTTTCGGGATCATTTGGGGTCCCTCCCAAGATCATTTCTGGATGGATTTCGGGATCTGTCCGGGATCCCGTCAGGGTCATTTAGGGGTGCGTTCGAGATCCCGTCAGGGTCATTTCGGGACTTCTTCGGGAATATATCGGGATCATTTCTGGATGGTTTATGGGATCCGTCCATGACCCCTTAAGGGTCATTTCGGGACTATTAGGTGATCATTTGAGGACCTTTCCGGCGTCACTTCTGGATGATTTTCGGTATCCGTTCGGGATCCCGTCGGAATCAATGCGGGACTTTTACGGAATCATTTGGGATTCCTTCCGGCATCATTTCTGGATGGTTTTTGGGATTTGTCCGGGATCCCGTCGGGGTTATTTCGGGACCTTTTCGGGGCTAATACGGGATCATTTGGGGATCCTCTAGGGGTCGTTTCGTGACTTTTTCTGTATCATTTCGGGATCATTTTGGGACCCTTTCGGCATAATTTCTTGGTGGTTTGCCGGATCCATCAGGGTAATTTCGGGACCATTTTGGGATCATTTGGGGACCCTTCCGAGATCATTTCTGGATCCGTCCGGGATGCCGTAGGAGCCATTTCGGGATTTTTTGTTACTTTTCCGGGATAGTTTTTGCACCCTTCCGGGATCATTTCTGGATCTGTGCGGGATCCCATCTGGGTCAATTCCGGACTATTTCGGGATCATTTCTGTATAGTTTTCGCGATCCATCGTGGATCCCCTCGGAGCCATTTCGGAACTTTTTCTGGAGTTAGTCGGGATAATTTAGGGACCCTTCCTGGATATTTTCTGGATGGTTTCTGAGATCCGTCCGGGAGCCCGTCAGGGTAATTTCGGAACTTTTTCGGGACTATTTCGGGATCAATTTGGTACCCTTCAGGCATCATTTCTGTGTGGTTATCTGGATAAGTCTAGAATCGTGTCGTTGTCATTTCGGGTTTTTTTGGGACTACTTCGGGAACTTTTGGAAACACTTCCGGGGCGTTTCTGGATGGTTTTCGGGATCCGTCCGCGATAGCGTCGGGGTCATTTCGTGGCTTTTTCTGGATAATTTGGTTATCATTTTGGGATCCTATCAGGTTATCAGCTCATAAAGTTCTTTTTTTTACTCAATTACAGAAATAAAATGCATTAGACAGAAACAAAATTTTAAACAGATAACTTTATAAGCAGGCTAACGTGAATAGCCCACATATTTCATTTTCTCCTTGCGGACGGGGCCGCGGGTAAAGGCTAGTACATACATAAATGTTTGCACATATGAGTATATTTTACACCTGCTTCTTTACTTACTTTCATGAAATTGCTAGCTGAAGTTCATAAAGGTAAGTACTTTGTATGTATCTACGTACGTTAACTGTGTGCCATTTTATCTTGTCGCTACGTACCACAAAAATTAATGCTCACTTTATATGTTCTATCCTTCGATACACTTAGTATATACACATACCCACATACGCTACATACATGCCCTTTTAATTTCACTTAAACGGTTTCTTGGCTTGTTGAATAAGACGAAATCTCAAGAGTGTGTCCCTATAGGAAATGCCGATAGAATAACATAAATATGGTTTAAAAAAAAAAAAACTAAAAAACACGCTGTAGCACAGAGGCTCGTGTCTCCACTATTAACGACAACTCGTTTTGTAGTGAGTTGTTTAACTACTGCCACAAACAAGGATTTATTAGGATGGGATTCCGGACATCAGGAATATGAAGGTAATGATCATGCAAATTACCTAGCAAAGCAGGGTGGTACAGCAGCATTCTATGGTCCAGAGCCATTTCTGTGGACTGGGCAGTCAATCCGCCCAGGGCAAAGATGGGCCAAACTGTTTATACTTCCGACAACGAAAGAATCAGCCAAACCGATTAATCTAAGCAGGAAGGACCCACTCTCACTGGGCACTATACGAGACACTGTGGTCTACGATATCACCTAAGTAAGATAAATCTATTCAATACTCCAATTTGTCATTTCTGTGAGCTGCAGGATGAAACGGCGGTTCACATTCTCTGCGAAGGTGGTGTGACTCTTAAGCCCATTGTGATATGGAGCAAAAAGCCTGAATAGGTACTTAGATGCATTAAAAGCTTCCACATACATAAAATATTACTCTGCAAGTTTATGCACAATAGATTTGCACAAAGGTCGCAGTGCTTCCAGGCCTAATAATTGCTGCTAGATGGGTCTAACTCTCCTTTGCGTGCCTAGCCTAGAGAGTTACAAACAAGCATACATATAAGTGGAGCTAATATAAGCGTGTTAAAAACGTTACAAAAAAAAAATTCTACTGTGACTTTGCTTCAAGTACTACTATCTATTAAACACCATGCAATGCTCCTTGACATATTTTTTATTTTATCTGTGTTTTATCACTGAGGGTGCACCTCTACGGTACCTATGTAACTCCCTTATTTTCTATTACTTACTCAGTATATATGCAAGTATGGACGCTTGCTTAACGTTAGGTATTTTCCTATGAGAATAAAGTAAGAATTAACTATTTGTACCGCGAGTTAAGATACTACAAAAGTGACATATACATACATTTCCTTCAGGGTATCTACCATATATTCGATTCTATTTGTGTATATGTTTGCATCAAGTGTGACAAAAGTTATTTTACACCTTCGATATCTTCGCGAATCATTTATACACATGGGCGTTTCCATTGTTATTGTCGCGGAACTTTTGTGTAAACTCCTTTTTCATTTTTCCTACAAATTGCCGGGACGAGACTTGCTTGTTTTATGCCGACTCCAAACGACATCTGCAAGGCAGATAAGCTTTCACTGATAGCTTTTCATGGCATACATACACTCGAGTGCTTCCTAAACACTGCCGAGCAGCGGCCCCACTTAGAAAAACTTTATCCTAATTGAAAAAACTTGTTTCCAAAATTTGCTTTGTCCGCGGCGTGAACCCTGGATATTCGCGTGTGATAGGCGGAGCATGCTACCATCACACCACGGCGGCCGCCAGAAGTTACAATGCGGCAAATGCCCCTGTTTACTGGTAAAGTAATAGCATCGCAGGGAGAAATTTTATCGGGCAGGGGAACGGTCAATTATATTCCCTTATCTTATTTACAACATCGAAAGCCATTTTAAAAATTGCGGTAGTTTCATATAGTTTTGTAAAGGTTATTGAAATTGGTGGGCCATTTGAAGCAGATATTTGGTATAGAGATTCCATATATGAGAAATTTGTGGTTCGAGAGGGGGAGGGAAAAGGAGTGTAAGTGGGAGTTTTAGTGGGAGAGAGACTAGCACTGAAAGAGGGAATGGGAATGTGAAGTTTAGCCGAAGTAGAACTGGATGTGAGAGTAGGAATGGGATTGGCAGTGGAGTTGGGATTGGGGAGTCGGAGTAGGAGTAAGAGGCAAACAAAAGAAATAAGTGATTTATGAGAATTTTAAGAAAAATTTAAGAAAGATTGAAGGGATAGAAAGGCAGATAGTGAAAAGGTGAAGCCAGGCCCATTTAAATTTTGGTAAACCAATTTTCGGGCCGAACCAAGTCTGTGTGGTACTCTGGTGGCTTTATAGATTTTTTAAATTATATTGTTAACAACTATGAACTGATCCTACAACTTCCTCGCAAAAAAATTTTAAATGATAATGTTGTAGCCTTGGAATCCATGTAAACGTTTTTGGATGGTGCAAAATGTATTTTATTTATTATGCATTTTATTTACGGTGGTTTGATTCGGTGGAAACTCCCATATGTAAGTGTACGCACATACACGTTTATCCATTATAGGAACGCATGCTCCTTGTTATATGCTACATTACATAGGGTTGCTATCATCGCCTTCTGACTTGTTGAGTTGCGCTTTGATTGATTTTAATCAGAAAATGAAGTGACAGCTCGAAGGTTTTTGGTCGATGTTGTTTTTTCGGTATGAAGGGGGAAGAGGAAAATTCTTTGATACTATAATGTGTATAACTATTAGGGTATATTAATATGATTGACTAACGGTATTTCGTTATGGAATTAAGATACTCAGAATTAAAAAAGGAATTGGTTAGGGAAATTGACCACCGCTATTATTTTGTAGACATCGTGCTTGTGTTCTAGAAAACCACAGAAAGAAGTTAATTCTTTTTCAAATGGTATATAAAAGGCAGTATATTTCCCGAAACACCTTCCTTACAATCCGTAGAGCTGCGATCGTAAAATGTTTGCAGGTGTCAAGTTATGAGAAACATCATTTAAATAGTGATAACTTCACTCCTTAGAGAAAACTCCTTGGAGGTCCTCTTTAAAACATTTTTGCAAAAAAATAAAGTGGAAGGAGTATGTTGTTATTTAAAGGAATATTCATTCAAGAGAACCCAATTTATTTAAAGAGACAATTGAAGGTAGTAAGTATCTTGGCATAATTTCTAAAACCCAGAAAGAGGATGGTTCGAGATCAACCAACTGTTCTCAAGTTTCGCTAAGGCAAACTAATTGAAGAAGAATTGCAGTAAGGGCCTATGCAGATAGATAGGAAATAGTGGACTTTTTCGATTTGAGTTGAACTTCCTGTAGTGTGCCGTCAATGATTTTTTCGAATGTGAAGAATTTTTCTAAAACTTAGCGTAGCGATTTGCACAATTAAAATAAAAATAAGTAAGGGTATCTAAGTTCGGGTGTAACCGAAGTTTGATTTACACTGCTGTTTATTTCACACTAGCAGACCTGGCAGACGTTGTTCTGCCCTAAATTTGGTCGATCTGCATACATTTAATAAGCTTTTTCCGTCTAATTCTGCCCTCCCCTCTTCACTTTTTCTTAATCCTTTTATTCACTCCTCCCTCCGTCTTTTTCGCTTAACCTATTCCTATCTTCATCTAACTCTATCTCTTTCTCAGTCTCCTTCTTTTTCCCTCTTTTCTCTTCTCTCAAATTCTTCTTCATTCCTTATTGCCAATCCCAGAGCGTGGTATGTACTTTGTTCCAGTCCCCTTCCGAGTCCCAGTCCCACTCCGAGTCTCCATCCCAGTCCTAGTCCTAGTCCCAGTCCGTCTCTGGCCTACTTCCGGAAAAAATAATAGTATATACTAATATTGGCAAATTTATATACCAAATTTCCGGCAAATCGAATAGGACGTATGTAAATAGGTATGTGGGTAATATTAATTCATGTATTTATTTCGGCTTCGCATGCATATTTATCAGTTTTACCAGCTTGATGCGACTACTTAAATCGAATATCACAATGAAAATTACTTTAAAGCTCTCAGCAACAGCTTTCATTTGATATCCATATTCTAAACACGTTCTAGTGGCATCCGGGTCCACGTTTTGGCCTATATATCGAGACCCTAAGCACCAATACGTATGAAAACTACCCTGCACTAAAGCTCTCATCAACAGCTTCAATTTCATACCCATAATGTAAAAACACATCCTAGTATTACCCCGATCCACGTTTTGGCCTATATCTCGAGACCTTAGTCACCCAGTGGTATTAAAATTACCCTCTACTAAAGCACTCATCAATAGCTTTCATTTGTTATACATATTCTATAAACACATCTCAGGATTACCCAGGTCCAAGTTTTGATCTCAAGATCCTAGCCAGAATAGGATAAAAAGTATCCTATTTTCGTCTCCTACCTCTCCACCAATTTTTAGCCAAATCGGTTCATCCGTTCTTGAGTTATAAATAGTGTAACTAACACCACTTTCTTTTATATATATACATCACATTCGAAACTTCAAAAATAACAGTGTTTCTCCACTATTAAATGGATTTTATTATACATGCGAACCTTCCTCTTCAATCACTCTATCTATTAAAAAAACGCATCAAAATTCGTTACGTTGTTTCGCAGAAAAAGCGACTTTTTTTATACCATGTAGTATAAGCATATCTAAATTTTAAGGAAACTAATCTAAGACTTGAAGCTTTTTATATGTTTCAGCATTATGAACTTTGGTAACATAGCGGTTGATCGTAACGGCATAAAACAATCGAAATAAATATATAATAAATTGAAATTCGATCTAGGCCATTTTTAATAGAAATATTTCCTGCTATAAAGAGGTATGTATTCACAATTTGATTACGATATGTTAATTTTTGAAAAGAAGGGCGGTGACACGCCCATTTCAAAAAATTTTTGCATTTTCTAACATTTTGTTATAATTCAATTTAGAAAGTAAATCACCATTGATATTAAGCTCCTTTTCGCAAAGGTATAGCGGGCGCCGTGGTGTGATGGAAGCATTCTCCGTCTACCACACCGACGATCCTGGGCTCACTTATGGGCAAAGCAACATCAAAATCTGACAATCAAGTTATATCTATTAATAAGAAAATTTTTCTAAGCGTGGTCGCCCGTCGACTGTTTTTGGCAAACACTTCGAGTGTACTTCTGCCATGAATATTTGTCAGTGAAAACTCATCTGCCTTGCAGATGCCTTTCGGAGTAGACATAAAACAAGTGGGTCCCGTCCGGCCAATTTGTTGGAAAAATTAAAAGGACCACGACGCAAATTGGAAGAGATGCTCGGCCTAAGATCTCTTCGTAGGTTCCCGCGCCTTGCATTTATTTATTTTTATAGCTTATTATATTCGTCCTCCACTTTTTGAGTCTTTCATATAAATGTGGTCGTGGTCTATAACCGATCTCGTCTATTTTTTAGAACTAATTTTTTTTAATTTTTTCTTATTTGTTGTTATGATTTCACTTGGGGAAAGAAAACCCATTTATATGAAGCTCTTTTTTGCAGAGATATAGCTTATTTTATTTGTAAACGATCCTTTTTTGTTATAAAAATCATCGATTTTTATCGAAAAAATTCGATTTATCTTTAAATAGTTATGCATTACTTAAGGAAAAACTATCGTTACTTCATCAAAATAGATTTGTTGCTGAAAACTTATCGTTATGCGATGAAATGTTTGTAACCGATTTTTCGTTGCAGTGCTACCCATTTTCTAACGGCGTGTTATCAATTGTTATCATGCTTTCGACAAGTCATCGGTTTCTTGTGAAATATAGAAACAAGAACACATCTGTAAAACGTCGATAACAAGACAATGAAATATCAATAAGAAGCCAATGACTCGATAATAACAAGCCGATTACAAACCGACAACTCGACAATAATTTCGCTTTCGATAATAAGCCGATAATTATCGATACCGATTGTTATCGATAAGAAGCCGACGAAGCTCTTCTCAAATAGCCTAAATTTATTTGTTTCTGGAAACGTTACCTAAAACGTTGCTGCAATATTAAAATAGAAAGCTTTGAAAAATATTATTTTTACGAAAAATTTTAAAAGCTGAGGAAATGGCAGAAACGTTTCAAGCTTGTAAAATATACATATGAAAACAAAAATTCCTTTTTGCCTAATTGTGAACAGCATTTCTTATAAATTTGAAAATTTTAACTTAATCGAAATGACAAATTTTCCAATGAAAAAAGTGCCCGCCTGAGTACTTAACAGCAAATGTAGATCGTTTAAAGCAATATTTGTTTGATAAAAATTTCACTTGGCTTAATAGAAGAGAAAAGCTAGAAGACAAATAAAAAGTTAAACTCAAATAAAAATCTAAATGCGGGTAAAGCAAGCAAATGCAACGACTTAGCTAAATAATTGCATCACTTTAAACTAAATCAACAAGATCTGAGAGTTGTTAGCCGAAATGGTTAACAGCAGACGCGCCAAAGAAAATGCTTGACGATATTCGGTAGACAGAACATGGAAATATACAAAAAATGTCTGTATATTTGTAGTTATAAGTGCAAACAGGTATCTAGGGGCTTTCAAGAGAACACAGGTACCACAAAGAATATTCTTATTAAGTAAAAGCCATTGCTTTCAAAGCCACCACAAACCAAAGTCACTTAAAACGATGCAGAAATTGCTTTTCGCCAAGAAAACCACGAAAGAAATAAATAAATGTGAAAGCAAGATACAAAACGCAACATTTTAGTCAACTGCAACATGGCTTGCAACAAACGCGCATTTCAGCAAAGCGAAAACATAACCATACGTATGCATATATAAACCACTATACATATATGCAAAGTGTGTAGAGAACGACGATGTCAACGGAAAAGTGAAACCAAATTCTTGGCAAACAACTGAGAGTACCAACTGTTAGAACATCCTTATAAACGATGTATATTGGAACGATTTTCCGATTATAAACGTTTATTTTCATGCATGACTGTGTGCTTAACATGTGTTAGAATGTGCAATAGCAATGTAATTCCTTAAGGGGTAAGCATTTGGCAGCGACAAAGTGTTTTGCGGCATGCAATTCATACACGTGTCTCATCGTATCGATAATAAGGTGCCAAGTAACAACTATTTACTTTTGCATGCACCAAATAAACGAAACAGTTGCATATATTTACCCAAGGTTTAGCAAATATTTTTAAACTAGAAAACTATTTTAGTTCATTTAAGTAAGAATATTAGACTGTGGCGATATGTATGTAAACAGTGGTCACTAGCTAACAACAGTCACCAACCACAGTAGCCAACAACAACCACTCAATGCTGCTCCGTTTAGTTTACAACAATAAGTAGTACATATGACTTCCAGTCGCCTTTACTCTCTCAGTTGATCCGTTGTACCTACAAGCAGTTGATACAGTCGTTTTTTTTTCAAGTAGCAGTGGGCCTAACAAAGCAGTCTTAAGGTCAAGTTGCGCGCCGTCGGTTGTCAAGAAATCCGTTGTTAACATCAGTCAAGCCGTGTGAAACAAAGCTGAATCAAATATCTATTTTCAATTAATATGATAAATTAATGTGTTAAAATTAAATCAATATTATAACTAAACCATTTTATTGTGAAACGAACAATTGAATTACATTAAATTATATTAATAGTGATAAGTAAGTCACAAAACTATGCTTTCCCATTATTTTTTACATTTGGGGGCTCAACCGAAGCCAAAAGCTATTAAAAATCAAATTGTAAAATTCCGATAAAGCGCATAAGTTGTTTTAATTGATATATCAGCTACATATATCAGTCGTCAACAAATTTTACCAAATATAAACTGTACCACAGTATACGAAAAAAACTAGTAATTGCATAAAATTCGTGAAGGTTAAGAAAAGGTGACTGTCATTGCAGCCGGCATAGAAAAAATCCGTTAGTTGTCGCGTTGTCTTTATCAAAGTATTTGCCAATAATACGAAGCCAAAATGCATAGAAATATACACCCTTACTTTACACGTCTCCAAGAGTCTCAAGGTGCAAGGGCATGGGCAGCAGAGCTGCAGCCACTAGCAATAAATGTACTAGAGAGTGCTAACAAAACGACACAGCAAAATAGTAGCAGAGAAAATGAAAGGGGGGAAATGGTTGAGAACAATAATGAAGAAATTGGCGGCCAAGCAGCAGGTCTGAGCGAAGGCGCTGGAGCATTGGATATTTCCAACGGTCTAGATGAGAAAGACGAAAGCATAAAAGATTTGGTAAAGTTGCTCACATTAAAGATGCTACGAGAAGACGATAACAACAAAAAGGTTAAAATCTCAGCAGACAGCTTGGCTAAAATAGTGCCAGCGTACGACGGCAGAAGTATTCCAGTGTTACAGTGGCTCCAAAACTTCGAGAGTAACGCAGAGGCTTATGGGTTAAATGAAAAGCAAAAATATGTTCAAGCGCGCGGAAAAATGATAAAAACGGCTCAATTATTTTTAGAGTCGGTTTGCGTCAATAACTACGTTAGCTTACGTGAAAAATTAATTGATGAATTTCATAAAGACTATACAAGTGCGGAATTGCATAAAGAACTAAGAGAAATGAAAAAACATAGTGATGAAAATTTCCATGAGTATGTTCTGCGTGTTAAAAAGTTGGCATCACTTGGGTCAGTTGATGATGCATCGGTAATCCGCTATGCTGTTGATGGGTTACGCGTTAAACCCGAAATAAAATTTGTATTATATAATTGCAAAACTGTGAAAGAATTAATTGAACGTCATGAAACATTTGACTATGCATTTAAAAGTGATCAGCCGGTTGTGAGAAATAATAAAAATAGTAATAATACGTCGAAAAAAGAACACTGCTTCAACTGTGGCTCTACAGAGCACAAAAGGCCAGCGTGTAAGGAGCCTATGAAGTGTTTTAATTGTAACAAAAGTGGCCACCACGCGAAACTTTGCCCTGCTAAAAATCAAAATAAAGATGTTAATGTTATATCTGTTTGTAACCGTTTTAAATATATTACCATAAACGGTACCGAGGCGAAGTCCTTAGTCGACAAGGGGTCCGACTTTTCAATTATAAGAAAAAGTTTTTATGAAAAATTCTTGTCAAACATTTTGTTAAAAGAATCCGACAAATTACTTTATGGACTTGGTAATGTATCAAACAAAGTTGAAGGCAGTTGCTGCTGTAATGTTGTTGTTGATAATTTGAGCTGTGAGCAAACCTTTTTGGTAGTGTGTGACAAGAATATAAAATTTGACGTTTTACTTGGTTTTGACTTCCTAAACAGATTCAAGGTTGTCTTTGATAAAAGTGGTTATAATTTCAGTAAGCTTACTGATGAAAACTTTGGAAACGAATTGAAAGTGTATAATATAAGTGAATATCAGCACGATCTCGTAGTACCAGTTTGTTTTAAAGACGCAATCGTGGAAATTATTAAACTTTATAAACCAATAAAAGGTGATCGCGAATGCCCTATTGCGATGGACATTATTGGTGATAATATTAGATCCTTTCGCCAATCGCCAAGTCGGCTTCCATTTGAGGAGCAAGAGGCGGTGAGGAAACAAGTTGATCAGTGGCTAGAACAAGGTATTGTTATGCACTCTACCTCTGAATTTGCAAGTAGAGTGGTAGTTGTGAAAAAAAAGGATGGTTCATATCGTGTTTGTATCGATTTTAGAAAACTAAACTCGATGGTGTTTAAAGACTCTTTTCCACTACCAATAATAGACGATGTTTTAGAGAAATTACAAAAAGCTAAATATTTTTGTGTAATGGACCTGGAAAATGGATTTTTCCATGTCCCAATTAAAGAATCTGCCAAAAAATATACCGGGTTTGTTACTAAAGAAGGCGTATTTGAATTTAATTATGCACCTTTTGGTTTTTGTAATTCGCCAGCCGTTTTTATACGGTACATAAATTACATTTTTCAAGATATGGTGAATGAAGGTGTTATGCAGCTATATATGGACGATATAATTATCTTCGGTGTTACGGCAGACGAATGTACGAAAAAGCTGCAAAAAGTGATAATTAAAGCTTCTGAATACGGCCTTAAAATAAAGTGGCAAAAATGTGCGTTTATGCAAACAAAAATTAATTTTCTGGGCCACGTAATCGAAAGTGGGACAGTGCGACCTGGCAGTGAGAAAACGAGGGCGGTACAGCAGTTTCCAACGCCCAAGAACGTCAAAGACATACAATCATTTCTGGGCTTGACCGGCTTTTTTAGAAAGTTTGTGGAAGATTATTCCATAAGAGCACGTCCACTTACCGATTTGCTGAAAAAAGACAGTACTTTCAAATTAGGCCAAGTCGAGCTTGCGGCGATTAATGAACTCAAAAAGAAGCTAGCAGAAGAACCAGTGCTTAAGTTGTACGATAGAAACGCGAGAACAGAGTTACATACTGATGCTTCCAAAGAGGGTTTTGGTGCAGCCTTGATGCAAGTTTTCGAGGGTGAACTGCATCCCGTATACTTCTGGAGCAAAAAAACAACACCGCAAGAGTCTAGGCTACACAGCTGTGTGTTAGAAGTAAAAGCAGCTCATCTCGCAATGCAAAAGTTTCGGCACTACTTACTTGGAGTAGACTTCACACTAATCACAGATTGCTCCGCTTTTAATAGCACCACGTCGAAAAAAAATATTCCGAGAGAAGTTGCGCAATGGATTATGAATTTCCAAGACTTCAGATTTAAAGTTGAACACCGTATAGCGCCAAGAATGAGGCATGTCGACAGCCTTAGTCGTAACCCAGTTGTAGATATATTTTTTGTTACGTCAGATGTTACCACACGTATAAGAAAAGCCCAAAAAGAAGATGAGCACTTGATAGCAGTGCGCGAAATACTCAAAACTAAGCAATACCAAAATTACATAGTAAAAGGCGATTTATTATTCAAATCAGTAGATGGACACGAATTATTAGTGGTGCCCAGATCGTTAGAAGCTGACATAATTCGTGATGCACATAACGTTGGTCATTTCGCCGAACTAAAAACAGTACACGCTATACAGCAAAACTATTTTATACCACATTTGCAAAATAAAGTAAGACGTTGCATAGACAATTGTGTAAAGTGCATAGTACACAATAAAAAGCTGGGTAAAAAAGAATGCTTATTGAACTGCATTGAAAAGGGAGATCAACCGCTCGAAACGCTGCACATAGACCACCTCAGGCCAATGGACGCCACGGCAAAGCAATACAAATACATCCTAGTTCTTGTGGATGCATTTTGCAAATTTACGTGGCTTTTTCCAACAAAGACGACGAATGTTGAAGAGGTAATACGTAGGATGAATGAATGGACAACCGTATTTGGCAATCCAGCACGAATAATCAGCGATAAGGGTTCGGGTTTTACCTCCAATAACTTCAACGATTTCTGTAAGAAAAATGGAATCACTCATGTTACTATCACTACAGGTGTCGCTCGTGGCAATGGCCAGGTTGAGCGCGTCAACCGATCCGTTCTGCAGGTGTTGTCAAAACTATCAACTGACGAGCCTGCGAAATGGTACAAATACGTCGGGCTAGTACAAAAAGCCATTAATTCTCATGTGCACACATCAACAAAACGTTCACCATTCGAGATCATGTTTGGAGTGAAGATGAGGGGTGATATTAGTAACAGGGTGCTGGATATATTACGCAATGAGCTGATCGATGGGTTTGAAGATGAACGGCAAAATCTACGCCGTGACGTGAAGCAGCAAATTCTTAAAGCCCAAGCTCAATATAAGAAAAACTACGATAAGCAACGAAAAAATGCACCTATGTATATACAAAGTAAACGACGTTGTAGCAATCAAACGTACCCAATTTGTAGCTGGCAAAAAATTGGATAGCGAATTTTTTGGACCCTACGTTGTCACAAAGGTTAAACGTAACGACCGGTATGATGTGAAAAAAGCTGAAAATTGCGAAGGTCCATTTGAGACATCAACATCCGCTGACAATATGAAATTGTGGCGCTATGTTTGTAACTCGGAAGAATTGATGTCATCTGGGTCAGATGACGAAGATCAGAATGGCCGAATGTAGACAGTGGTCACTAGCTAACAACAGTCACCAACCACAGTAGCCAACAACAACCACTCAATGCTGCTCTGTTTAGTTTACAACAATAAGTAGTACATATGACTTCCAGTCGCCTTTACTCTCTCAGTTGATCCGTTGTACCTACAAGCAGTTGATACAGTCGTTTTTTTTTTTCAAGTAGCAGTGGGCCTAACAAAGCAGTCTAAAAGTCAAGTTGCGCGCCGTCGGTTGTCAAGAAATCCGTTGTTAACATCAGTCAAGCCGTGTGAAACAAAGCTGAATCAAATATCTATTTTCAATTAATATGATAAATTAATGTGTTAAAATTAAATCAATATTATAACTAAAACCATTTTATTGTGAAACGAACAATTGAATTACATTAAATTATATTAATAGTGATTAGTAAGTCACAAAACTATACTTTCCCATTATTTTTTACATGTATGCTATAAAATTTTGATCCGTCAAGCTATAAAGCTGTTTCCTATGAATGAACCAGATCGATCATGTTGCGAAAGACGGATGCGTCCACGCCACATGACCTTGAAGAATTCGAAAAAACACACAAAGAAAAACAGGCGTCACCAGTCACCAACCACAGTAGCCAACAACAACCACTCAATGCTGCTCTGTTTAGTTTACAACAATAAGTAGTACATATGACTTCCAGTCGCCTTTACTCTCTCAGTTGATCCGTTGTACCTACAAGCAGTTGATACAGTCGTTTTTTTTTTTCAAGTAGCAGTGGGCCTAACAAAGCAGTCTTAAAGTCAAGTTGCGCGCCGTCGGTTGTCAAGAAATCCGTTGTTAACATCAGTCAAGCCGTGTGAAACAAAGCTGAATCAAATATCTATTTTCAATTAATATGATAAATTAATGTGTTAAAATTAAATCAATATTATAACTAAAACCATTTTATTGTGAAACGAACAATTGAATTACATTAAATTATATTAATAGTGATTAGTAAGTCACAAAACTATACTTTCCCATTATTTTTTACATGTATGCTATAAAATTTTGATCCGTCAAGCTATAAAGCTGTTTCCTATGAATGAACCAGATCGATCATGTTGCGAAAGACGGATGCGTCCACGCCACATGACCTTGAAGAATTCGAAAAAACACACAAAGAAAAACAGGCGTCAATATTGCAATTGTTACAGACAACCAAGTATTATAGAAGTCGACTCACACCGCTACACTCTGAGAACACGAAATTACACTAGGAACCGGAGAACTATAAAACAAGCGAAATATTTTTCTAGAGGATTTATTACCGCCGCCGAGGAAAAAATGAGGCGTGAGTATCAAGCAAACGGACACTCTGTTTATAGTAGATCGATTAGTTCGTCAATAACAATCGATAATACGCCGAAAACTTGTCGATAATAAATTGGTGACACTTCGAGAGCAAATAGATAACAAATAGTTATTTTTTCAAAAACAAAACGATACACTTTGGATTCCAAATCTATAAATATACATGGGATTTCATAAATTTTTTTCATGGATAAAAAATTTTTAACAATTCTATAACAAACAGATAGCTTCTGTTTACCTCGTCAATAACAAGCTATAAAAATACAATAAAAAATAAATAGAAGCCTGTGACACGTCGATGGCAGTTGTGTTTCGAAAACGAGCTATTAAAACTTCCATAAGAAATCGAAGCCACAATCGATAAACTACATCGACGAATTATCGGTGATGTGATGGCCGATAATTCGACCATAACAAATTGAAAACTTAACAAATTTATAATTTTTCGACATCAAATCGATAACTTTTGGATAGCATATCGGTAACTTACGACAAATTTTTGATTTAACATCCATAAATAATCGATAACAAATCGATAACTTGGCTTCACTTCATCGATAGCACGCATAACAAATCGATAATAAATGGAAAAAAATCTATAACAATAACAAGCTGTTAACAATTCTGTTCCATTTTTGGTTTCAACTACTTTCTTTATTTTTTCCATCACTTCTACACATCACGCCTACCTTCACTTACATTCTGTAGTCTCCCATACCGTGTGCAAAGATGTTGGCAGATAAAAAATGGTTACCAGTGCATACGAAAGAAACTCCTGTTACGATTAAAAATGCTGAGGCCAGGCGGATAAATGGGCTTTGGTTATTTTTGTGTAAAAGCATGTCTGCCGTAATAGGAATCTGAAATCTACAAGTCTAGAGGTCTAGAGGTGCAAAGGATCAAACAAATTGCTTCCACGGCAGTAGCCCTATTACTTCAAAGTGCTATTACCGCCGCGTACAGGACTCGAGGTGGACAAAAGACGTCCCACATCCGCAACTCTCCTCTTTAGCGGCTTTAAGCAACATATTCATGCCATGGAAACCAGGACTTTGTCGCACTAATTCCCTAAATTTAAAAAATGCGCCACTTGCGTCAATACGGATGTTTAGAATTGGGATAGGTATTGCAAAAATAAGAACCACTGACTCGCTTTGCTTGACCGTCTTTGCTTATATGCTAAGCGCCAATTATTTAAGTAAGTATTTTTCCGATTTTGATCCCGGCCAATACTTGCTCTTGAAAGAGAACTTAGGCCTATGCAGAGACAAATTTTTGGTTTGTAAACAAGGAATATTATGATCACGACTGCATGGTAAAAGCCCTTCCGGCCTAATGTTTATCTACATACATATATACATAGCTGGGTGCTTGAGTATTTGCATGCATGGTTTTGTATACAAATAAGCCTACACATTCATACAAAAAGTGAAGTGACTCGAGAACACCTTGTCTTCTTGTTTATAAATGCAGCTTAATATATTTTTATTTTATAGTCTGTGAATATTTACTGTAACTAGTCATTTTATAGGTGGACTATATTCATAGTACATACTCATCATCTATTTTCGGAATACTTAAGTTAATTTCTTGTTCCTTGTTTTTACTAATGTCGTTTTTGTAGGGGAATAACACTCGTCCTAATCAATATGACCGCACATGAAAAATTGTTAAAGGAAATATGGGGAAACTTTCTGTTTCACGTGGTTTGATATGCGGAGATTCTCTCCTTTTTTAGTTTCTTTAATTAAAGAAAAGAACTTCTAAAAATTTTCCACAGGAATTAATTAATTAATCATTGAAACATTATCAAAAAATTCGAGCATTCGAAAATTTTACGAAAATTTCGAATGTTTTATTAAGAGTTGTCTGAGCTTTCTGTTACGTTAAGGTCATTTGGTGACCTTTGTTGTTCTAATATCTCTTGATAAGAGAAAAGTTTTGGAATTTCCTTTCATGACTTACAATAAAGGAACTTACGTGGGCGCGGCCGCCGTGGTGTGATGGTAGCGTGCTCTGTCTACCATACCGGACATCCTGGGTTCACACCCCGGGCAAAGCTACATAAAAATTTTAAGAAACAAGTTTTTTCAACTAGAAGAACATTTTTCTAAGCGGAGTCGCTCCTCGACAGTGTTTGGCAAACACTCCGAGTGTATTTCTGTCATGAAAAGCTCTCAGTGAAAACTCATCTACCTTGAAGGTGCCGTTCGGAGTCGGCATAAAACAAGTAGGTCACATCCAACCAATTTTAGGTAAAAATAAGAGGAACAGGACGTAAATTGGAAGAGATGCTCGGGCTTAAATCTCTTCGGATGTTATAGCACCTTGCGTTTATTAATTTATTTACGTGGGCGCAACATAGGGTCATTTAGTGACCAGAGTTGTTGTTCTGAGCGTAAAAAGAAATTATCGGAAAAACAAAATTATTAAAAAAAATTGTTTAGCTAAACACTTTTATTGAAAACAATACTTACATGAAGTAATAATAATACTAAAAGCTAGAAAATAATTAGGTAGGTCCTAGGTATTAGTCATCACACTCCTCATCAACCTATGTCGTTGATCAGACAATTAAATAAAAGCGTTGGACGCGTCAAATTTCTATTGATAGTCAGCCGCTTACATCTTTATAACATATATTTTCATATATGCATAAGTAAGACCAACTGAACCTTAATCAGGTTATGCTACGCTTCACATTTTTAGAAATTTTACGCGCTTAACGCTTTTATTTAATTGTATGATCAACGCCCTAGATTGGTGAGGAGTGTGATGACTAATACCTAGGACCTAACTAATTATTTTCTAGCTTTTAGTATTATTATTACTTAATGTAAGTATTGTTTTCAATAAAACCGTTTAACTTAAAAATTTTTTTAATTATTTTATTTTCAAGTTTTCAGTCTTAATTTAATTGCCTATTATTCTCATTTTATTTAGTTCATTTAGTGACTCATTATTACAAGGACTCTTTACTCACAATTGGATACAATCTAAGTCCTCAATACATGATCCTTCCAAAGACGTTACTCGACTCAGCGCCACGTATGCCTGTCCCTCCTCGAAATCGAAAGTATTTTGATGTCACTTCTACCAGGCTGTATGTAAGATTTTTTGAATATCTCGATCATTGCGCCACCTAACGGCAATTGTTGTCACATGTTGCTTTCTATACATGTATGTATTATGTGTTCCAAATATAAGCCAAATCGGACCACAAATACGAGTTTTTGAAATATTTCGATCCATGCGCCACCTATCGGAATTGTTTCTAATTATTACATTTTCATCGACTTCTGAACTATATTCCAAGTTTGAAGGGTGTAGCTTCTCGGGAAGTTACTTAAAGTTCAATTAATAACAAAAAATAATTAAAATATTGTAACTGGACACCATAGATCTTTTTGAACATTAAGACGAAGCCTTTTTCCAATTAGTGATACGGAGATATTTTTTTCCTAACGATTTTTGGCACAATACACTCAGAACGTATGCCAGATCACTTCCAAAAGGCGACCCCGCTTAAAAAAATTTTGTAAATGTTTTTATGTTAATTCTTCCATTAGCTGAACTAAGGATCTTCGGTATGGTAGGCCGGCATCCTACGTATATAGCATGTCCACCATATCGCAAGAATACCGATACATAATTAATTAAAGAAATAAATCTTACCAACTGCATCAGAAATTATTAAAAATGTTGCCGATAGGCGTAACAAATAACAACAAGAAATACGTATGTGAAGCACAACATTACCCAATATTTGAGCATGTCTCGTTAGAGCTCATATATATCTTAATATATAAAAAACACGTGTCACAAAATTGAGGCCAATGGACTCCTAAACTACTGAACCGATTTTGAATTTGTTATGCACCCCGTGTTTAGTTTGATCTAACTTGAAATATAGGATAGGTTATATCTCAGTTTATAGTCGCAATATTATTTTATTGCAATTTTTTTATTTGTTTATACGTAATATTAAAATGTTACGTATACGCAGTGGCACTCATATTTTCAGGTGGTGCGGATATACTTCCGTGTAATTGCTTGGGTTTAAATAAACAACCTGCTTATCAATAAAAAATATTATAGCGAATAATATCAGGTATATCACATCACCAGGCCCGCCGAGCGGGGGGGAGTGGGGTTTCTGAGAGGGCCCGCGATTTAGAGGTGGTATGACATTTTTTTTAATATAGGAGAGTCTTTAGTTGTTCCAAGTGCAATTTTTAAGCCGAATTTTAAAAGCAACGAAAATCTGCATTTCGTTTAATATTATAGTGAAGTGTGAAAAGTAAAAATCTATATACATAAAAAGCAAGGCTAAAATGTGTGTTAGTTGGTCGCCGGTGTTTGAAGAGATGCGTCGGTCGATTTTGTTCAAACTTTCACACAAGTTGCGTAAACCACACGCGGTGGTTACTACAGGAACAGGGTCTCGAGATATAGGCCAAAACATGGGCCAATGAATGCCTAGACAGTGTTAATACAACACTGATATCAAATGAAAGCTGTTGATGAATGCTTTGGTACAGAGTAATATATTATCCAGAGACGGACTGGGATTAGGACTAGGACTGGGACTGAGACTCAGAGTGGGACTGGGCCGAGACTCGGAGTGGAACTGGGACTGGAACTTGAATAAAATACATACCACCCTCTGGGATAGGCAATAAGGGATGCAGAAGAATGAGAAAGAATTGAGAGAAGAGAAAGTAGAAAAGGAGATTGAGAAAGAGATAGAATGAGACGAAGATGGAGATAGATGAAGCGAAAAAGATGGAGGGAGGAGTGAATACAAGTATTAGGAAAAAGTGAAGAGGGGGGGAGGGCAGGGTCAGACGGAAAAAGCTTATTAAAATGTATGCAGATAGGCCAAATTTAGGGCAGGACAACGTCTGCCGGGTCTTCTAGTGTATGTATAAAAACCTAAAATTTGCTAATAAAGCTAAGAATAATCAATAAAATATATAAATGTTGAAAGCTGCATCTGAGATTATAAACCTTTAAGCCGATATACGTAGAAAAAATCGTGATGGGCATTTGGTGACCTCAACAACACGTATTTAAGTTTTTCTTAACTTAACAAAGGGTTAAGTAAATAGTTTTATAGTCTAACTAGCAGACCCGACAGACGTTGTTCTGCGCTAAATTTGGCCTATCTGTATACATTTTAATAAACTTTTTCCGTCTAATTCTACCCCTCTACACATTTTCCTAATCTCTCTATTCACTCCTCCCTCCGTATTTTTCGCTTCATCTCCATCTTCGTCTCATTCTATCTCTTTCTCAGTCTCCTTCACTATTTTCTCTTCTCCCAAGTTGTTATCCTTCTTCTTCATCTCTTATTGCCAGTCCCAGATTGTGGTAGGTATTTTGTTCCAGTCCAATTCCGAGTCTCAGTCCCAGTCCCACTCCGAGTCTGAGTCTTAGTCCCAGTCCAGTCCTAATCCCATTCCCAGTCCGTCTCTGGTATACTTCCCGGAAAAAAGCATCATAAATACTAATATAAGCAAATTTATATACGGAATTTTAGGCAAATCGAATAGGACGTATGTAAATAGGTATGTGGGTATTATTAATTATTGTCTTTATTTCGGCTTCGCATGCATATTTATCAGTTTTGCCAGGTTGATGCGACTAAATCGAATATCACAATAAACTTTAGAGCTCTCAGCAACCCATACCCATAATACACACACATTCTAGTGGTATCCGGATCCATTTTTTGGCCTATATCTGGAGATCCTAGTCACCCAGCGGTGTAAAACTTACTCTGTACTAAAGCATACATCAACAGCTTCAATTTGATACCCATAATGTAAAAATATATTCTAGGTGTATCCTGGTCTACGTTTTGGGCTATATCTCCAGACCCTAGCCTTCCAGTAGTATGAAAATTATCCTGTACTATATCACTCATCAACAGTTTTCATTTGATATCCATATTGTGTAAACACATTCTAGGGGTACCCGGGTCCACGTTTTGGGCTATATCTCGAGACCCTGGCCTCCCAGTTGTATCAAAATTATCCTGTACTATAGCACTCATCAACAGTTTTCATTTGATATCCATATTGTGTAAACACATTCTAGGGTTACCCGGGTCCAAGTTTTGGGCTATATCTCGAGACCCTAGCCTCCCAGTTGTTTGAAAAATATCCTGTACTATAGCACTCATCAATAGGATTCATTTGACATCCATATTGTATAAACACATTCTAGGGGTACCCGGGTCCACGTTTTGGGCTATATTTCGAGACCCTAGCCTCCCAGTTGTATGAAAATTATCATGTACTATAGCACTCAACAACAGTTTTCATTTGATATCCATATTGTGTAAACACATTCTAGGGTTACCCGCGTCCACGTTTTGGGCTATATCTCGAGACCCTAGCCTCCCAGTTGTATGAAAATTATCCTGTACTATAGTACTCATTAACAGCTTTCATTTCACATCCATATTGTATAAACACATTCTAGGGGTACCCGGGTCAACGTTTTGGCTATATTTCGAGACCCTAGCCTCCCAGTTGTTTGAAAAATATCCTGTACTATAGCACTCATCAATAGGATTCATTTGTCATCCATATTGTATAAACACATTCTAGGGTTATCCGGGTCCACGTTTTGATCGCAAGACCCTAGGCACGTAGCCACGTAGCGAAAAAAAGGTAGACATAGGCCGACTCTCAGACCTACCCAATATGCTCACAAAATTTCATGAGAATCGGTTCAACCGTTTCGGAGGAGTTAAGCCTCTAACACCGTGACAGAAGAATTTTATATATTAGACAAATGTATAGTTTATTAAAGTGCAAGTTTAAGATCTCTGGAAATATGTTTTACATTTTCCTTCATAGAAATAGCGCGACCTATAAGTTGTACCGTCTTAGAATAAAATTTATAGGGCTACAAATTGTATGCTTACGTATTTTTGTACAAAGGAGAATTTAGTTGAAGAAATTTGATAAAAATTATTACTACTTCCCCGTGATAGAACAAAAACAAGTAACTATTTTTTTTTTTTTTAACATTGTGGAAAATTTAGGATTTGCATAGTAATCCATATCTGCCACAAATATCAAGCTATTTCAAAGATGTTTATACTTTTGGATAACCTAAATTCTAAAGTTTTTACTTATAAGGGTCTAACATTTTACATTCCTAGCTTTGGAATCATTAATTAAAATGTAAAATCGAAAATAATACTAATTTTAACATTTTATATTAAATAATTTTTCATGTCACAATAAAACCACGTAACGTGGACTCAAGCTCTAGAAATTATAACATAAACTATTTTTTTTCATACATTTAAATTTTTTGTGCTTTAACAAAATCACATAACTTCAGATATTTTTAAAATGGCGAGATTTCAGAGTCTATCACCGATTATGCAACGAAACTTTTCGTTGAGTTTCTAATGATAGGGAGAATTGGCATGTGGTAGTTTTTTTGCCAAAAGAGCAATATGTGTAGCAATAACGGGGATTCTTTAAAAGTAGCTTGCTTTTGTCATGCACCCATTCTCAGGTTTCCATACATTTTAAGCTACGTTGTTTTATTTTGGTTTGAGTTTGAGGTGCTTAGAAATGGGATAGAAAAAAATTGGTTAAAGTCCCTAATAGGTTTTTTGTCGGGAATCCAAAAATCCATAGCAAGACAAAAGCGCGTAAATAAGAGTTACGTGTTTTTGTTTAATCACGGAAGTACTTTTTTCGTGTTCGTTGCCGTATATATGAGGAGTTCCATATCAAAACTTAATAAATACAAATAACATTCTTTTTGATTTCAATATAAACATATTCTAATTTATAATATCTTTCAGACTGTACATAAAAATTTTAGGATTAATTGGTCTTACTTAAAATTCCAATAAAAAATTAGGATTTGTACAGACACCTTACGTCTTTTTATAGTGTTTACTCAGTTTTCTCGAAAATGTTCGATTGTATTTATTGCGTTTCGATTTGGAGCTCCTCACATGTATATACATGCATTCATAGCCCTTTTTTATGTACGTAGTAGCAGTTTTATTGGTAATGGACTTTCATATAAATATATGTAAAATAAAACTAATTGAGTTCCATTTAATATTCAAAATTGAAAATTAATCCATCTGGTTTATCACACGAAACTTTTCATTTATCAGAAGTATAAAAGCGTTCAATTTAATCAACTCAAATATTTATAAATAACGTTTAGGCTGTGATGGCCTAATGTGAATAAGAGAGACATTAAATAAGGTTTAAGCTTTTAAGCTTGACAGAATCAAATAAATTCATAAAACAAAATCGTTTCTCGTAAAGGGTTAAATTTTTTGTTAGGGACGGCTTAATAAGGCTGAGCAATTTGATTGCAGCAAAAAGAGGGATTACCTGCCATTCACAAAATTCAATCAAAATGAGTTGTTAACTAATATTCCAGTCTTCCCTTTTTAACACCCTTATATTATCTGTGTTTCTCTTACAGATATGTATATATGTATGTACATATGCACTTAAGCTTTGTATGGACTGCTAAGTGCATAGCTTTATCTACACTTATGAAATTGTTGCGCATAAGGTTTTTCCTAAAAAGTGTGTTTTTCCACTATTCTCCACTTTCAAATTTCGTTTGCCTCCACTATCTTTCCATACGCTACTACTATGTGTAGTTCATCATATATAATTTCATTCATTATTTTTAGGTGTAGAGAAAAACTTAAGGTTTATATATTTATAAATATATGAACTCTTATGAAACATGCTAAATTGTTATGTTCAAGACAATATTGTGTAAAATTGTGGCTCACATACGTGCTTCTTGTTATTTGTTATGCTTATCGGTAAAAACTTTGATAAGTTTTGATGTAGTTGACACAATTTATTTGTGTAGCAGACTGTATATTCAGACCAATTCTAAATATTCTCGCGGAATTTTGTTCTCGCGGTTTTTTTTATTGCCGCGGAAAAATTCCTCCAATTCTGTTCTCCTATGGAGAACAATAATTGGGGAATAGTAATTTCGAATTTTCGAAGTCAGCTGTTTTGTCAATTGAAATTTCGTTGCACATTTCTTATTTTGTTTAAAAAATTGAAAAGTTTAATTATTGTTGCAAATTTGTTGGAAATTAGGAAATAAAATATAAACATTGCACAGTATTTATTGCATTTCATGTGGTATTCACTGAAATGAGTAATGAATTGATGCCACAGCAACATCAACAGCGGAACATAAGAAGAAGACGGCCGCATAACACATATCTGCCGGAGTTGCCTTCTTTCATTCAGCAAAGCGATTTTCTGGCGGCCAAGTTGAGTTGAATTCGTCCTTCGACATATGCCAAAATCTATTTAAGCCTTATTAAAAAAATCCTCGCGCAATTTCTGGATGGCTGCATCAAATATGCGAAGAGCTCTTCCGTTGCTTATGATATATTTTTAACTTAAAATAAAGAATATTGTGGTTGTTGTTGTTGTTATATTAACAGTGAGAATATTGTGGTAGAATGCAAATAAATATTTTAGCACAAATTTGTACAAATAAGTGTTCTTTCTTAAAAGAACCAATTTCCTTTAACTATTTTGATGCATTGCCTTTAATTTAACAAGTGAAAAAACTCCTATGAAATGGCAGAGAAATCTCCCTCTCCCTCACATTCATAATACCTACTTTTCTCCCATAACCGGTTTCCGCTTTTTCGAACATTGTTCAGAATAGGAGGAAAGGGAGAAGTGAAAAAACTCACAAGGAATTTTTATTTAGAATACGAGGAATGGCAGAAGGGAAAAAATTCGCAGGGAATTTTGGTTTAGAATTGGGCTGATTGAATTAGCACACTGGCTTTATGAGATGGTGGTCAAACTGATTCTGTTATATGGGGTGCTAGTCTGGTGGAAAGCGCTGGACACGGCGAGCACCTCCAAAATGTTAATGTCCGTGCAACGGACGGCGCTGATCGGTATCAGTGGCGCTCTCAGAACAACACCTACCTTGGCGCAGAACGTCATGCTGAACATACATATATCGAGTAGATATTGTGGGAAAGGCTGCCGCAGCAAGGTCGTTGGTCAGGTTTCGTGATATGGGCAATGGGCTTTCTGACTGCGGACACTCTAGCTTTCTTACCATTTTCGACTTTATCCCGGACAGGACGGACTATAGTATGCCGATAGCTGCTCCCTATACAACTTTCACCTCAGTCATTCCACCGAGAGAGGAGTGGGGAAGAGGAATTATCTGGGGCATGGGACTTGTTAGCTTGTTCACGGATGGGTCGAAGCTGGACGGAAAGGTTGGTGGGGGAGGGTATTTTGTCAAGAGCTAAATGCAAGCCGCAAGTTGAAGTTGGCTGATCACTGCAGTGTATTCCAAGCGAAAGTTGCTGCGATTAAGGATGTGGTGCATGGAATGCTATCCAGTGATACTACGGTTAGGGAAATTAACATCTACTCTGATAGCCAAGCGGCTATCAAGGCCTTGACCTCAACTACAGTGCAATCGAGAGTGGTCTGGGAGTGCCTGACCTCGCTTGCGATTGCATCGAATTATTTTACAATTAAGAATATCTGGGTCCCGGGCCATAGTGATATCCCGGGTAACTGTCAAGCGGATCTCTTAGCTCGCATCGGTACAACTGAACCGGATTAGAGATGGCTGTAGGAATTTCGGGATTCCGCTGGCCACTTGTGGATTGCTTCTCCATAGCTAAGCCTCGAGTTAGCTCAGCAAACTTTGGGCGGACACCACGTCTTGCAGTGTAGCAAGATCTTTCTGGCCGAAAGTGGATGGCAGAAATTCTGCTGAAATAAATGGGTTCACTAAGGCTCACCTATCAATAGTCATTGGGGTTTTGACAGGGCACTGTCCCATGGGTATCCATGCGGTACATCTCAATATACTGGAAACTCCATCCTGTTGCAGCTGTATGGAGGATGATGAGGTGGAATAACCAAATCACTTTATGCTTGATTGCCCAGCTTTTGCCAGAACTAGGCGAAAGTACTTCGGTCGCGATCCATTTAGATATCGCGAGGATTTATCCAAAGTTGAGATCGGTATCATTCAGAGCTTTATCGTTGCTACCCAACGGTTCTCTAAGTAGCTAGATCTAAGTTACCGTTATTTTTGATGTCTGCGGTATCACAACGGATCTCCGTGTTGTCCAAGTGAGCTATCCTTATCAGCGCAACTACTACCTAACCTAATCTAACCTAGCCTATATATTGATACTTTTGCGAAATGGTGGACTTGACATTTACGTAGAATGCTGGCCTACTACACCGAAGATCCTTTGTTCAGGTAATGAAAAAATTAACATTAAAAAATTTTCAACAATTTTTTCAAGTGGGGTTGCCTCTTGGAAGTGATCTAGCATACGTTCCGAGTGTATTCTGCAATTAGAAGTTTTCCATATTGTAATACCACTCCTTAAGCAGTTATCAAGCGGCGTAGAAAATATAGGTATCCTTACATATTTAGGAAAAAAATAGCGCCGCGTATCTAACTGGAAAAAAACTTCATCTTAATATTCTAAAAGATCTATGGTATCCAACTATTATCATTTTATGTATTTTCTGTACAATGATTTCTTTTTATGCTCAAAAAAATAGCTCCGGTCACAGAATGCCCTTATGGTGCGACCACGTAAGTTTGTTTGTTATCAGTTATTGGATTAGGCTAATCTTGCTCGTTAGGCCTTTTAGAAGACATTTCGCTTAATACACAAATTAATGAAAGGAAATTCTAAAAATTTTCTTTTATCAAGAGATATCAGAAAAACAAAGCAAAAAGTCACCAAATGACCATAATGTAACAGAAGGGTTAGCCAGAAATGTTATGAACATTAAATTATATGAAAGATAAAAAAATACTACTTTTGTAAATTCAAATAACGTCTTTTGTACGATGCAATAAAATATTTACTCTCTTAAAAACAATATTGTTACAAAATTTCCTAAGAACTGGTCGATTGTTGTTGGACTTACACAGATAGCCAAGCAGCCCTCTAGGCGCTTAACTCCTTTATCACTTCGTCTAGGGCCGTTAGCAGCTACAAGAGGTCGCTTCACAGCAGCAGCTAAATTCGCAAACATAACCCTCATATACGGACCTGCTCTTAGAAACATCGGGGGCAACGATAAGGCAGAGCTACTTGCAAAGACAAAGGCGCTTCTGGAGGTTGCAGAGAAAACATACATAGCAGATTAAATTAGTTAGCAGTCTCCAACTGCCACTCCTCGGATACGTGCCATGCACTCTTGGCCGAATTACGACAGCTAAAGAACAGAGAACCTAATTAATAAATATGTCACGTAAAGAAAATTTTGTGATCACTACCACAATAACGGGAATTAAAAAGCGCTCCGTTTAGGCTCAGATCTTTAGTATCCGGGCGGCACAGCAACCAACCAAACAACCAACCTCCTCTACTTTCAGCGAAAATGTTTTACAAAAACGTGCCTATACAAACACTCAATTTGAAAACTTTTCTTTTACCTGTAAATACAACTGGCAACATAAAAGACTTCCCACACTCAAGTTTTTTTGATTTTACAAATGCCGTACCACTCAAATGAGTTTTTAGTTTATTCTTTCACATTAAGAAGAACCTCAAAAGCATTCATATATTTGCTGATAACCGAGTTTTTGTATATTACCAATATCAACGAACCTAATTTCATTACGATGGCTCGCAGAACGGTATTAAATATCAAATTTTTTGGTATTCGACGAAAGTATTTTTAAGTGAGCTTTGTGCATTTTCAATTTTTTAGTTAACCGAAAGAAAGAAAACTGGACATCTTGCACGCATTACTTACATAAAAACACTTGACAAAGAGATCGATTTTGCAATAGATTGGCGTAGAACTTTGAAAGTCTATGATCATACGCAGCAAACTCACGCAAACGTTACACCGAAATTAATTGACATAGATGCTGACGCGTTTGAAAATTTTCGGGCAATACATTTATTTGTAACAACGCAGTTGAACAAAGATTTTTCACGCAGTGCAGATAGCAGCAGAAGACAAAGTTTAAGCTCAGTAAGAGCTAAATCTAGTATGCGTTTTGGTCTTGGTCTCAAGATTTCACTAGATGATATACTTATTGGGGTTTCTACATTATAAATAATGATATCAAGATTCTGCCAGAAATCATTTCCCCTTCGTTTAGTATCAAATGTCGTTTTGTGAAATTATTAAGAGTGGAGTTAGCAACTTTTAACGCATCACCAACTTTACAAAAAAATTTTACGAGGAAGACTTTTATATATTATCTTAACCAGTTAACCCCATTAAATAATATCACTTTTGAAGGTCATTAGGGGTGTACAAATCTTCTAGAACAGGGGTATTTTTACACGACACAATTGTGCTCTCACTGCATATGCGAACGGCCAATCGCTTTAAATGTTTGAAGACCCATGTTCTAGAATATTATTCAACAAAATTCCTATTCGACTAAATCTTTGAAGAAATAGTCTGTGAGGCCACAAAAAAAAAAAAAATAGTTCGTATGAATGTCAGTTGTGAAAAATGTTGTAAGTGCACATTTCTGCAAGTAATGCTACTTTCCTAAAAACATATGTGGAGAGTTCAGGATTTTGTGCGCATAGTCTAACATCAATGTATTTGCAAACTGGTGTAGTATTCTTACACAAAACGCCAAAAAATTATACGGCTATGTATTTCCTACGTCATCGCAACATCAAAAACTGTAGTTCATTTTTTCACTTTTCAATAGCAAATTAACAATTGTCAAAAGAAAACAAAATATGCGAAGAATCCATAGCTAGCATTTCCTATAGCAACGTTTCCAACACCAAATACACAAAATTCTGAACTCCCTTATGATATATTGATATATTCCACGAAACAACAGGGCAGTTCAGAGTGTTGTGCAAATGGTCTAGCATCATTGCATTCGAAGTTTGTCTAAAATATTTTTACAATACACTTACAATGGCAAAATAACAACTGTGAAAACAAAACAAAATATGCAAAGAAAAAATCAAAAATGAGAAAATTTGATCACAATTCGTAGCATTCATTTGTTATGACAACGTCTCCAACATCAAACTTCTGGGGCCCTGTTAAGTAACTGTGAGTTTTAAAATGTACACTTTTTCTTCATATAATTTGTATGAAATAAAAATGTACATTTCAAAACTCATAGTTACTGAATAGGGCCTCAGAACTTCCTTGTGAAAAGAAAAAATTTGATATCAAAAAATTACTTACGATCCGCAGCTTATATTTGCTATGGTATATATTTTCAATGCATTTTCACAAAACTCCAAACTGTCATATGTTTTTAGTTTAGTTTTAGATATAGAAATGTCTATGATATACAACGCTTATTAGGGTGTACCAAACAATTTGTTTATTTTCCTTTTGGGATAGTAAAAATATTGTTCAGAGCATTTAAAATATAGATTTTGCAATTTAAGCTTATTATTGTAATGTTTCGAAGCCATCATCGCGACCTCTGACTTTCAAATAATAGTAAGGATAGTTTTCAAGGTTTAATATAAAAGTTACCAGATCTCCAACCCTTGCACCCAAATCTTTAGCTTTAGGTATTCTTATACGAAATTTAACGGTTTAACTTATTTCGTTTAGTAGTTATTCGAGGTCAAAGTTCAATTTCAAATTTTATGGGTGTCGCAATATGATTTGTATTGGCAACCTTAAATCGCGATTAGGAACCTCTACACATTAAAATAATAAGCTTACATTTTTACAGGAAAAAATGTATATTTGTTTGCCCCAGCCTAATGCTTATCGTATACAATTTGTTCACACCTTACAGGTTGGTAGCATACACTTAATGTTAAAGGACGATGAGTTCGGTTCACGCTATGATCTACTACCACTAACCGTAGACTTTAGGCAACCTTTCATAAGAGTGATTTTGCGCAAGACCGACAACTTTTTGCTGTATGAGCAAGCTAGCACGGTTGTATTGAAGGATAGTTTCGACGCTGAAGCTGCGGATTATGATAATCGTGCATATGATTATTTAACGGTGGGTTTCGCTCTGAAGCTGAAACGCAAACAAAAGATGTACTAGTAAAGGCGCGTGAAGTTAATACAACTGTTAAACATTACATGGATAGACCTTGTTATGTGTCATTATACGAAATGTACGATACCTATAAAAAAATATTTGAAAATAATAAAAGACTTAGCGGAGTGCCTATGATTGCTAATGCAGACTTTTATCCAGATCGTTTGGATGTTATAGCAAAAAATCCAAATTTCTCATATTCAGCTATGGTATTGGAACGTATGTTGGCTAGTAATTATTATCAACAACAACAACAACGCTATCGCAATATGTCAATTAAAACTAAAATGGATGCAAATGTTGATTATAAATATCGAATTAATTTACTTTATCGCATGATACAACCAGTCTTCGAGGAATGTAAAATAATGGGAAAAGTACGTAAAGCCGTATCAGCAATAAGTTTTTGTCATGGCAATGGTGATTTGATAGCTGTCGGTTACGGATTTTATTCGCATTCAGCAAAGAGAACTGTTACCAATGGTAATGTTTGCATTTGGAGTGTGAAAAATCCACGTAATCCTGAACGCACTTACAGCTATCCGGTGCCTGTAACAGCTGTAGAGTTTTCACCATTTTTACCATTTCTTATTGCAATTGGCATGTACGATGGTACAGTACAAGTACGTAATATTACAAATGCAAATGATCCACCTGTTGCCATATCACAACGTACTTTATTGCTGACATCGGAACCGGTGACAGCACTACAATGGTTTCATCAACTTCATGATGATTCACCAGAAATTGATCCATTTTTGGTATTGACACGAGATGGTAAAATTGCTAAATTTCGTATAATAGCCAGCCCATATTTGTTGGGTATGCGCCAAATGATGCTGAATCGCATTGAAGGCAATCCTGAAGGTGTCCAAATCAAGTCAACTGATATTGGTCCATTGGCTGAAAATTATATTAAATCTAATAGACATCCATGTGGTTTGAATCTGGTTCTTCATCCAGTAATTAGCGATTTGTATTTCATACTCACCGATGAAGATTGCATACAAAAGTGTTCATTAAATCATACTCATCAATATTTGGATGTATTGAAAGTGCATGAGGGTGCCGTCAATCATATGGACTATTCACCATGGTCACCACGACTTTTCGTAACGTGCGGCAATGACTGGTAAGTGTAAAGAAGCGTATAGGGCACTCGATTAAATTATTTCTATGAATTATAATAATTACAGACTTCCTGCCTTAGTTTAGGTTAGATGGGGTTGGGTCGCAGCTATCTAGTGGAAGGGCAACTAACTTCGATATATGTACATTTTAGTTCCTTGTGTTATCACATGCCCTTTCTGTGAAACTGGGCTCCACTTTTTTAGTACATTGCTGCGTGCAACGTCAAAGCTACGAATAAGGCGCTCGTCAAACTCGGAAATTTCCTGCTGAGAGTCTAATACGTCCCGGCCGAGATATTTCCCCTCCTGGTTATCCATGCAACTCACACAGCTAGGGCTTTCTAGTATATTTAGGTGCACAGTATGGACTTCCATTGGGCCGAGCCATGATATCATTCAAATAGCCATGAATACATAAGCTTTTGTAAAATATAATGGTTCCGCTGACTTTTGTGATTCAAAAACATGCTAGTTAGGCCAGGAAAAACGACAAGACGTGATGTCAGCTGGCTGGACCCGAACCTTTTCAGGAGCACCAAGAATATGACCAGCGGTTTCACAAAGTCGCCAATGGCAGACAAGTTCATTTCGCCAGTGTCTGCTTGGACCAAGAGATCAGCCTGACAGTTATAAGGGATATCATAATGACCTAGAATACAGATACTTTTTATCAAAGAGTAGTAAGATTACGTCTTTTATGAGGTCAAGCAATATCTTAGAACCTCCAGAATTACGGCGGTAAAGCTAAAGGTTTCCATGGCCGCATATATGAATAATGTTCCCTACCATTGAAAACGGAAGATACTATTCCATCTACCACATCCTGTATAGGGGCGATCTCCACCTGGAAAATGCTGCAGTCATCAAGAAACATAAAGTTCTGGCCAATACCGAACGAATGGCAGAATACGGCACACGCCTACCATTCCGTTTAACTTTAGTACATCCGTGAACAAGTTAACAAGACCCCAGTTCCACATCACTTCCTCAACTTATTTATTTTTTGAGGGAACATGAGTCAATAATAGTACCAAAGTACTTTAATCCTGTGATACAGTACCTTCGTTTCTCTTCCAAAAAATGGTGGTCTAAATTCTGGAGACCGTACATTTGTGCGAATAAAATGAGCTCCTTTTTACAAGGCTTGATAGCTCATCCGTATGATTCAAACCACATATTCACGACACACAGGTAACGCTGAAAAGCGTTCCTTAGTGTATTCAGCAACTCTCCTCGGACCAGAACAGCAAGCTTGTCTGCATAAACCACCACTTAGCGCACACTATCCTTAAGGTACTGAAGCAGGTCGTTCATTATCACGACCCAAGGCAGGGTAGAAAAACACCTATTGCGTACCCTATCTCGTTTTTAGTTTAATGGGCGCTTAACCGTTTAAAGGGTTATGACCGTCGGACAAGGCAAGCCAGTTCCTTCGTTGGGATACCTTGCTCACACCAAATGAGCTTAAATCATTTTCCACCTGGTTACTACTGGTATTAACCGTTGAGAAGCTATAAAATCGTGCAATTGTAGTTACAGCTGAGAAATTTGGGAGCTGATGGCAACTAGTATATTCTGGAAATTGAAGCACCTAGAAGAGTATAAAAGGCAGCAAATGTAGAGGCGCTGGAATTGAGTTGATTTGAGCTATCAAGCAGTTATTGATTAAGCACGCAATCTGTCGGGCAATAACAGAGTTTCATTTGAGCTGTCAATCAGTTTGGTTGTTAAGCAAGCTAGTTGCACAGTATAAGTGTTATTGTGAAGTACTTTAATAAAGGCCATTTTTCCATTATTCAATATTGGAGTTATTTATTAAACAGTTTAGTGATTCGAACTTAGCAGAAGGGCAAATAAGAGCATTTGTAAGTAAATTCGTTACAATTGGTGTGAGAAGAGGAATTGTTGAATAAATTCCAGAGGACAACAAGGACATGGCAAAGTTCAGTGAATTGAAGATCCAGCAACTGAAGAAGGAGTTGGAGAGCCGAGGATTGAATACAAGTGGCGTTAAACTCGAACTTCAGGCACGGCTACGAGAGGCAATGGAAGCAGAAGGAATTGATGTGGATGAGTATGTCTTTTATCCTGATGGGGACGAGACAACAACAAAAATTGAAGAGAAAAACGAAACATAGCAGACAGTTACGAGCACAGATTTGAACACGATTTTGGCTGCAATATCTGCTCAAACATCGACAATGTCATCTCAACTAGAAGAACAGAAAACGTATATGTCATCTCAACTAGAAGAACAGAAAACGTATAAGTCAACACAGATGGAATCTCATGAGACACGAATAACATCGAAGATTGAAGCACAAGAAATGCGTATGTCAGAAATGTCGACACAGATTACATCCAAGATAGAAACTCAACTGGAATCGCAGGAGACACGCATAACATCCAAGATGGAAGAACAAGAGGAGCACTTATCATTTCAGGTGGCACAAATGCCTTCACAGTTAGAAGCACAGGAAGCAAGGGTAACATCAAAGCTTGAAGCGCAGGATGCAAAAATCGCTCAATTTCAGGCAGAAGTCGATGATTTGAAGGGTCATATGAAGCAGTTACAACTAAATCGCCCAGCTGTTTCAGCGAGTAATCCAAAGGTAAAAACACCATCCTTTGACGGGTCTGTTACTTTCCAGGTCTTTAAGCTACAGTTTGAGAAGACCACAACAGTGAACAACTGAAATGCTGAAGATAAAGTTGCTGCACTCTTCGTAGCATTGAAAGGACCAGCTGCCGAAATCTTACAGATTATTCCAGAGTACGAACGGAACAGCTGTTAAGCATTGATGGCCGCTGTCTAGAGACGTTATGGAAGCGAGCATAGAAAACAGATATTCCAAATTAAGTTGCAAAACCATCACCAAAGAGCGAATGAGACTTTGCAGGAGTTTGCTTCGGATGTTGAAAGGTTGGTACATTTGGCAAATGCGGACACATCCGTTCAGTACACCGAGAGGATAAAGATTCAGAGCTTCATAAACGGCATAAGGGACGTCGAAACAAAGCGAGATACATACGCAAGCCCAAAGCAAACATTTGCTGAAACGGTACCTTATGCACTGACTCGGGAAACAGCGTATCTTTTGAGTAAGCCAGCGTACAAAGCCCATCGTGTGGAAGTAGAAAGGTCAGATTGGGTGGACACAATTTTGGAAGCACTGAAGGGATCACAACAGAAAAACTCTGGAGTTATGAAATGTTTCAAATGCGGGAAGCCCGGTCACATTGCACGTCATTGCGATCTTGGTCCTGGTAGTTCCAACTTGGGTGGCCGTAAACGCAAAGCTGGAGGAGATAAGCAAGAGCGTACCAGATGGAAAAATCGAGAGCTAGCTTCAGCTATTGAATGTCCTGTGATATCTGTGTCGCAGATTGGAATAAAATCAAGCAGTCTTACCGCCAGAGGGAATGTGGATGGCAAGGAGCGTGTACTGACTGTAGGTACGGGCGCATCTCATTCCTTGATTCGATCTGATTTAGTCAACAGGAGAGTAAAACCGTTACCTGCAGCAAGGTTGCGTACGGCCACAGGCGAGTATAACCAAGTTCAGGGAGAAGTGATATGTGAAGTCTTGATTGGAAAGGTCACGGTTCCACACAAATTCGTTGTGGCGAAGATCGTTGAAGAAGTCATATTGGGAGTGGACTTCTTGGTTGACCACGACATCAAGATCGATATGCAGAGAAGGGTGATGCGTTATGAGAACCAGGATATACCACTTAACTTCAAGTTAGAGAAAGGGTTCAGTAGTAATCGAGTAATGGTGGAGAAGACTCGACAAAGGCCACGAAAGTCAAAAGAAAAGGTTGATGGATCGAATGGGCCAAATAAAGAGAAATTAAAAGTACCTGCGAGAAAAAGACCGGCATCGACAAATTCTAATGGACGCACTAAAATGACTGAAAGAATTTTTCAGAAAGAATTCAAGGGTGGTTTCAAGCCAGCGCGCACTACTATTGTGTAACGTCCAGACGATAGTGATGATACAAAGTCAATCCGCCAAGTGCAAGCTCTGCGAAGAAGTTAATTGGCTAAACAACATAGTGCGAGGGAACGATAACACTAATGAGTAGTAAGATGAAACGCAGGTACAATGAGAACAAAAATTCGAAAGGTTTCTTGGAGGGAGATTTGGTACTGTTAAACAATCCTCACCGGTGGAAAGATATTCCAGCCAAATTTCGGTGCTGTTGGGAAGGCCCGCACAAAGTTGAGAAGAAGATCAGTGATACCATCTACCGCATACAAACCACTGGGAAACCACGGAGTAGAAGAGTGGTACATTTGGAGCTGCTAGCGGCGTTTAGATCGGGAGATTTGTCTGATCGGGACGATCAGGCTTAGGTGGAGGGCAGTGTTACGAATATTAGCAACACCAAGGGGTACTGCCATCTCTAGGCCGATGCTAAGCAGTGACGTGAATTCACATCAATAATTCAATCATTATGTATCTACATAAACGAATCAATAATTGCGTCTACACATATGTACGTATACGAGCAGCGTAGAATCAATGCACAAACACATGCATATATCTGAGATACCCCTGAAAGTGTGCAATGAGAGAAGCTATAAAATCGTGCAATTGTAGTTACGGCTGAGAAATTTGAGAGCTGATGGCAACTAGTAGGTTCTGGAAATGGAAGCGCCTAGAAGATGCGAACGTTGAAATCAGAGAGTATAAAAGGCAGCAAATGTAGAGGCGCTGGAATTCAGTTGATTTGAGCTATCAAGCAGTTATTGATTAAGCACGCAATCTGTCGGGCAATAGCAGAGTTTCATTTGAGCTGTCAATCAGTTTGGTTGTTAAGCGGGCTAGTTGCAAAGTATAAGTGTTATTGTGAAGTACTTTAATAAAGGCCATTTTTCCATTATTCAATATTGGAGTTATTTATTAAACAGTTTAGTGATTCGAACTTAGCAGAAGGGCAAATAAGAGGATTTGCAAGTAAATTCGTTACAATATTATGGGTTGTCTGTCACGAACTCAAAAGCACGGGTGCAACCTGATCTGCGGGCAATGTTCATACTGTGGAGAATATTCACAGTTTTGATACGTCACTATGCCGCTGAAAGAGAAAACAGCCACGCAAGCATGTACACAGCAATAAAGAGCGGAGATTACTCAGTCTTACACACACATGTGAGTGAAAAGAAGACAACAGTGTGAGTGTATAAGGGCTCGGACGTTATTGCACATGCATGTAAACAGTAGCTAAAAGCACAAAAGTTATGACTTGCGCATTTACACGCATACACCTAGAAGACAACACCTAAGAAAAATGAGAAAAAAATTAGAAACTATACAAGCAGGCTGTTCACGAAATGTCCAGGCCCTGCAAAAAACAGCCAACTGAGAGTATAAGACCAGCGCAAGCTAAGGAGTAGTCTGTCAAATTGATTTCAAACTTTGGAAGTGAAGAACACAATTAATTTGATTGTGAATTACTACTAACATAGTAGTGTTGTAAATAAAGAACATTTTGCTATACTGAATGCTCGAGTTATTTATTCGACAGTCAGCGATTTGAACGGTAACAGAAGTTGCAGGATATTCAATAACTTCTTAAAACTTGCTATAATACGTTTCACTCGTTTCATCTAAGACATACACCCGCTCGTAGCTTCAGACTCTGGTGAAATTCGCCTCAGAAATGACTAAGATGATTATCGTGTCTTCCAAGTTTGTCTTTTTATGTAAAGCGAACCTAGAAATACATGTTCAGTAGCTAACCACAGTATACTTGAACTGTTAAAACTTTAAATCCTATGGGAATTTTCTCTCTGCTTTCTATAAGTCCACCTCAAACTCCGAAATATTTAAAGCTGTCAGAATTTTCGCATCACATTTTCAGAACAGTTTTGTATTTAGAATTATGCAATACTGGGTGATATCTATATATATTTTTTTAATTTTTTTAGGACTATTCGTATTTGGCTAGAGGGTATATTTCAACCTTTAATTACGCTTACCGAGCGCTATACGCCAATTCACTGTGCTTTGTGGAGTCGCACTAATTCGACGGTTATTATTTCAATAAATCGCGAAACTGTAGATATGTGGGATTTAAGGCGTAATTTATTAGCACCTGTATCATCAACAAGAATTGACAAATCTTTTCACACAATTGCTAAGTAAGTACTGCAGGAATTTGGAAGCTTTTAGTGTTAGGTCTTTAGATATTTTAGATACGTGTCATAATTATATATAACATGTATATATCACTTTCCCACAGAGTAAGCCTTTGCGGCAGATCACTTGCTATTGGCAATGAACGTGGAAATATATTGATGTGCAGTTTCGAAGATATGCCTTTCCCGTCTCATAATCAATATGGTCAACTGGAAAAGGCGATTTATAAGGCTATAGAAACATCACCGTCTCTTTTGTTCGAGTTTAAAAATATTGGCTATTTTGGTTATGAGATAAAACAAAAAGGATTAAAAAAAAAGTCGTCCATTGGACGTCACTTTAGTTTTAAATAATTATGTGTTATTTTTAATTGCAGTAAATGTTTATAAACTGAATAAAAAAATAGTGTAGTATATATTATTCTCTAATCGTGTACTTATAAAGAAAGCAGTAATTTAAAAATATGGGCATAACTTTCAACAGATTTTGCTTATTTTCATAGAAAATACTTATCGTGATAAAATCAATACTTTAACCGATTTTTGTTGTAACACTTGCTCTGCAAGCTGGCATAAAACCACGCCTATTAAAATAAAAAAATTTCGAACATAAATTCTGTTACTGAAACCATGCAAAACAATCCCAAAAACGCATTCGGAAAAATGCGAAAATTCTAGAAAATTTTACGAAAATTTCGAACTTGTTTAAAGTTCTATCAATTTTTTTTAGTATCCAGTTTTGTAGCCCAGTCAACTTCAGTCTGACAAAGTACAGGTCACAGGTCTCACACAATCCGCTTCAAATTTCGTTTTTTTTTTGAAGGATGCTTCAGATTTTATTCCATATACCAAACAAAATTTTCACACTATTTATGGAAAACACCCAATAATCAAAGCGAAATTTGAGAGACCTATAACTTTCATCTTTTCAGACTACACATTAGGCCAATAAACAGCTCGAAATTTCAGGAATTTTCGAATTATTTAAAGACATTTTTGGCATGAATTTTCATAGTCTCTATTACAAAATTCATAGCGGTTTTTTCCTAAAAAAAAGTGCAAATTTTATTAACGAAATTTTATCAAATTTGACACTGCTATTTTTCTATAGAAAGAAATTCGAAAAAAATAACACATAAGAGATACATATGGGTAGAACGTAGGGGAATGAATAAAATTTTAAGGTGAAATTCCAATGTTTTTCTATACCGCCACTAGCTACAAAGGCATTGCCACTTCAACCTTGGTGCGAACTTGTAAGTAATCCCTCATTAAAATGTGACCATCAACCAATTTCATCTAGTTAGTTCGATTATTTACTTCCTGAAATCATCTTCGGTCTACATTTAGGCGCGATAACTTTAGTTAATTTTGAGTAACAGCTTCAGCATTTTGTTTATTTTTTATACTCAGTTGAGCAGAACTCATAGAGTATATTAACTTTGATTGCATAACGGTTGGTTGTAGAGGTATAAAGGAATCGAGATAGATATAGACTTCCATATATCAAAATCATCAGTATCGACAAAAAATTTGATTGAGCCATGTCCGTCCGTCCGTCTGTCCGTTAACACGATAACTTGAGTAAATTTTGAGGTATCTTGATGAAATTTAGTATGTAGGTTCCTGGATACTCATCTCAGATCGCTATTTAAAATGAACGATATCGAACTATAACCACGCCCATTTTTTCGATATCCAAAATTTCGAAAAATCGAAAAAGTGCGATAATTCATTACCAAAGATGGATAAAGCGGTGAAACTTCGTAGGTGAGTTGAACTTGTGGCGCAGAATAGAAAATTAGTAAAGTTTTGGACAATGGGCGTGGCACCGCCCACTTTTAAAAGAAAGTAATTTAGAAGTTTTGCAAGCTGTAATTTGGCAGTCATTGAAGATATCATGATGAAATTTGGCAAACCACGCCCACTTTAAAAAAAATTTTTTTTTTTAAAGTCAAATTTAAAAAAAAGTTAATATCTTTACAGTATATAAGTAAATTATGTCAACATTCAACTCCAGTAATGATATGGTGCAACAAAATACAAAAATAAAAGAAAATTTCAAAATGGGCGTGGCTCCGCCCTTTTTCATTTAATTTGTCTAGAATACTTTTAATGCCATAAGTCGAGCAAAAATTTACCAATCCTTCTGAAATTTGGTAGGGGCATAGACTCTATGACGGTAACTATTTTCTGTGAAAATGGGCGAAATCGGTTAAAGCCACGCCCAGTTTTTATACACAGTCGTCCGTCTGTTCTTCCCTTGGCCGTTAACAGGATAACTTGAACAAAAACCGATATATCTTCACTAAACTTAGTCCACGTACTTATCTGAACTCACTTTATCTTGGTACAAAAATTGAACGAAATCCGACTATAACCGCGCACACTTTTTCGAAATCGAAAATTACTAAAAATGAAAAAAATGCCATAATTCTATTCCAAATACGAAAAAGGGATGAAACATGGTATTTTGATTGGTTTATTGACGCAAAAAATAACTTTAGAAAAAACTTTGTAAAATGGGTGTGACACCATATTAAGTAGAAGAAAATGAAAAAGTTCTGTAAGGCGAAATCAAAAGTCCTTGGAATCTTGGCAGGAAACTGTTCGTGGTATTACATATATAAATAATTTAGTGGTACCCGACAGATGATGTCCTGTGTCACCCTGGTCCATATTTTGGTCGATATCTCGAAGACGCCTTCTCATATACAATTACCACCACCCCTTTTAAAACCCTCATTAATACCTTTAAGTTGATACCCCTATCGTTTGTCTAGAGTCACCCCGGGTCCACATTTGTGGCGATATCTCGAAAAGGCGTCCACCCATAAAACTAAGGCCCACTCCCTTTTAAAATGATCATTGACACCTTTCATTTGATACCCATATTTTACAAACACACTCTAGAGTCACCGCTGGTCCACCTTTATGGCGATGTCTCGAAACGGCGTCCACCTATGGAACTAAGGATCACTCCCTTTTAAAAAACTCATTAACACCTTTCATTTGATACCCATATCGTACAAACACATTCTAGAGTCACCCCTGGTCCACCTTTATGGCAATATCTCGAAAAGGCGTTCACATATAGAACTAAAGCCCACGCCCTTTTAAAATAATCATTAACACCTTCCATTTGATACCCATGTCATACAAACACATTCCAGGGTTACCCTTGGTTCAGTTTCCTACATGGTAATTTTCCCTTATTTTGTCTCCAAAGCTCTCAGCTGAGTATGTAATGTTCGGTTACACCCGAACTTAGCCTTCCTTACTTGTTTTATTATTATTATTATTTTTTTAATTTTTTGAATTTATTGTTTTTAGGCCCACTAGGAGCACCACAAGTTATTTTTATAATCAGCTGAACAGGTCTGACAGAGTATATTCATTTTGTTCGCATAACGGTACCCCATATCGGCGTAAACTAATCGAGATAGATATAGACTTATATATATCAAAATGACCTGGGCTAAAAAAGAAATTCTTTAAGCCAACCCCGTCCGTCCGTCTGTCCGTTAACACGATAACTTGAGTAAATTTTGAGGTATCTTATCGAAATTTGGTACGAAAGTTCCTGGGCACTCATCTCAGACCGCTATTTAAAATGAACGAAATTGGACTATAACCACGCCCACTTTTTCGATATCGAAAATTTCGAAAAAACGAAAAAGTGCGATAATTCATTACCAAAGACGGTTAAAGCGATGGAAGTTGGTAGGTGGGTTGTTGATCTTATGATGCAGAATAGAAAATTAGTAAAATTTTGGGCAATGAGCGTGGTACCGCCCACTTCTAAAAGAAGGTAATTTAAAAGTTTTGCAAGCTGTAATTTGGCAGCTGAGTATGTAGTGTTCGGTTACAGTCGAAGTTAGCCTTCCTTGTTCTACTTAGAGTTAATTTAAACAATTTGCCTAAATTGTGCGAATTTACCCCTCAAGTCAGGTTAACTCCGAATTAAAAAGTTAACTGGTCGTTCTGCAAGTAGGCCGTAGAGTTCAAGATTAGTTGAATCAAAAGGTAAATATTTATAAAAAATTTTTTATATCGAAAATGTGGAGGGGGCTATTGCCCGATTAAGACAATTTCCAATATTCCATACCCAGATATATGCAATTTACCTTAGGTTTACTTCTTCGACATTATTAATTCGGTTTCCCTTCTGCCGCTGATAATTTTGATGTCGGTGATATTCATATGAATAGGGATCTCACTCAAAAATCTGAAATTTCGAAATTATGAATACGTCGGGGCTTCCCAATTCAATTCCAACCGAACGGTATACTCGATTTATTAATACTTGTAAAAAATGTTATTTGTATTGGTGCATATGGAAAAGGTAGTCAGTTTATCGCGTTTTCTGAACATTGCGAATGTACTAGTTCATCGCTGTTTTGTTCCAAGATATATCTATCTATTGAAAGCTGTATTTATACCGAAGTATTCTTATCATTACAAAGCACATCTCGGCAATCAACTGAAAAACATTTTATGTGCTACGTACATTAAAGTATTGCAAAAGGCGTTTCCCTATTCTTCTGGAAAATTGAGTTAACAAATTTCGAATTTTTATACTCAGCGTGCTTTGCACACAGAGTATAAATTAACTTTAATTGGATAACGATTGGTTTTGCAGGTATAAAGGAATCGAGTTAGATACAGGCTTCCAGACTTCAAAACTATCAGTATCGAAGAAAAAAATTGATTGAGCCTTGTCCGTCCGTCTGTCCGTTAACACGATAACTTGAGTATATGTTGAGATATCTTCACCAAATTTGGTATTGGTATTGAAAATGAGTGAAATCGGATGATAACCACGCCCACTTTTTATATATATAACATTTTGAAAAACACAAAAAAACTGATCATTTAGTAAATAATACACCGTTAATACGGCGTGGCACCGCCCACTTGTTATAAAATCAATTTTACAAATATTATTAATCATAAATCAGAAATCGTTAAACCTATCATAACAAAATTCAGCAGAGAGTTTCCCTTTACTATAAGAAATGCTTTGAAGAAAAATCAACGTAATAGGTTAAGGACCATGCCCACTTTTATAAAAAAGATTTTTTAAAGGTTCGTGGACGAATAAACTAAGCTACATCTTTGCAAATAAGAGCTTTATATCAATGGTATTTCATTTCCGAAGTGGATTTATAACAATAAATAGGAAAAATATCACATTTTAAAAAATGGCCGTACCCCTGCTTCTTTTATGACTAAGCAATTTTCTATGTTTCGGGAGCCATCACTCGAAGAAAAATTTACATAACGTAACAAAATTGGGTGCACATATTTTCCTTACAGCAGAAAACATTTCTAGAAAAAATGGACGAGATCGGTCAAAGATCACTCCCACTTTTATATAAAAGATTTTTAAAAGGGTCGTAGACTAGAATAATAAGCTATAAGTTAGCAAAAAATAGTTTTGAATCAATGATATTTCACTTATAAAGTTTTACTGTAAGAGGAAATGTGTTGATACGAAATTGCTGTAATTTCGGGAGAAATAATTTAAATTAATTTGTTTTACAAAAAGTTTAAAGGTAATGTGATACAAAATATTTCAATATTGCATTCCTAAGAATTATATCTGAACTAATTTTCTAATCGTAATAACATATCTCCACTTAGAGCTTTATTCGTGATTTAGGCATCTGAGAAGATTTAACGTTAAATTTTACAAGTTTTATCATACAAAAATAAATCTCGAAACGCAGAAGATTTAAGTTAAATTATTAATCTTCAATCATTACAAATATTCCACCAACTAATTCCATGAGAAACATGAACACACCAGAGCTTCGGCAAGATTCACCACGGGTAGCTGAGGTTGATATTGGCGCTCCCCCTTGAAAAGGTGACGCTACATAACCCCTTGAGTCAGTTGGATATTCTCGTCGCTTCCTATGACAGGCATATCTGTAGCAAAACTCATACTATTAACTTTGTCGTAACTATTTAATAGGATTTCACGGCTGCCGCGGGGTCTACCTCGGCAGTGATTGGCAAGCACTCCGAGTGTATTTCTGCCATGAAAGGCTTCTCGGTGAAAACTCATCTGCCCTGCAGATGCCATTCGGAGTCGGAATAAAACAAGTAAGTTCCGTCCCGCCAATTTGTAGGAAAAATTTATTTCAACGCAAATGGGAAGAGAAGCTCGCCCTAATGTCTCTTCGAAGGTTGTTGCGCCTTACATTTTTTTTTATATAATGAGTCACAGTGCTTCTAGTTAACTTTTAAGCTTCCCTAAAAAGCCCTATTTTGTGAAACTTTTTCGGCTCTACTTGAACTTCACATATGTAGGTGGATTGACTAAACTTATTGTGGCGAACATTTGCATAACTATGCTATTAGTAAATAATAGCAACAAATAAACAGCAAGCAAGTATGTACATGTACACATTAAAGCAAGCAGCAACACATATGTAGCCGTCAGCTAAAGGCAGAAGTTGTTACCCACGCATACACACTTATATGGCTAGAAGAAAAGAATAAACTACAGATATATATGTACATAGCTAAATAACCAAGTATGAGATACAACTGTTCTAGAAGTCATGTGCGTGAAATATCTAGACCTAATGAGAAATATACGAGCGAGGTAACGGAGAGTATAAAAGCAGCGCAAGCTGCGGAATAACTAATCAGTTTAATTTAAACACGGTACTAGTTGTGTAGTGAAGTATAGTTGTGAAGTACTACGCCCAAAGTAGTCTAATAAAGACCATTTTGCAAAACTGTATATTGGAGTTATTTATTCGACAGTTCAGCGGTTCGAACGTTAGCAGAAGTTGCATAGTAATCAGAAATACCCAAAATTCGTTACATTATACTTATATCGGGGTCCCTCATTTCCAATAAGATCCCATTACAATGCGCAATTTGTAGACATAATTTTGAAAATCGTTCGGCAAACGGCTGACGGACCTATTGATGAATGGGGATAGCTTGGATTACCTTATAAGCCTTCCGAAGAAATTTGTTTTCAAATATACATACATGCATATAAATGTTCAATCGCATCGCATAAAATCTTGAGAACAAATGTTATTAAAAGCAAAAATTTTGTTCGATTTAGGCGAAATAAAATTGTCTCACAAACCTGTCTTTCATGTTTCAATGTATGTAAGTTACTAACTTAAAAGTTCACAAATTTTGTAAATTCTCCAAATTTCGCTAGCGAAATAAATTCAACCAAAATTTTCTATTGTGTTTTTCCAAGTTAACTGCAGCCAATTAAATTTAATTTTCACTATCCGCAACAAACTTTAATCGGTGTTAGCTTATCACTAGTATATCGAGTTTCATTGGCGGATGTGATGGTGATTCCAGCGCAGGAAGTCAAATTTACCGCTATTTTGAAGCGAAATTATGCAATTTTTTGCACTCCTTCCTACTCAGACAAAATTTTACTTGCTCTTTGCTCAAACAGTGATATTAAATAATTTAACAGGAATATTAGCAGTGAATTTGGTGCAGCAAAGAAATATTGAAGTACAGGCAGGCATGATATTCTAAGGTACGTAGAGGGTGATGGTGTTTGCTTAAACTCCTGAATAAGCACACATCATACCCAATCCTGTATTTTGCGCTGCTTGTGTTGGAGGAGCAAACAGTAATACTTGAATTTTTTTCCTCCACAACTAGTCATACAGTTTTTCTTTGATGACTTTAACTCTCTTGTGAAGGAAAATTAAGTTTTTGGGGCAGGGTTATGTTAGGTTGAATGGAAGTGCATGAGAACTTCTCACACTTCCACTTGGAGTGAGCACCGTGTGGCGGCACATTCGTCCAGCCAGAGTACTACCTAGTAGAAGAAACGAAAGATCCCCATTGCTAACTCATTGCTGTCGAAAATCTGTGCACTCCGATATTTTATACGTCCTGGGCATCCTCCTCATTCTGCCAGTTTCTGAAGAGGGAGCTTTTTGCGCCACCGTCGGTGTATCAACGCCAAAACACAACGACCTACGATAACATCCATAAGCCCCAGCGGGTTAGGGGACTTGGAATATACCCGCGGTAGGTATGCCTGTCGTAAGAGGTGAATAAAATACCAAATTGATGCAAGGTGCAATATATAGCTTCTTCAACCCAATTGTCAACCTCATCTACCCGTGGCGAATTCTGTATCATTAACAGCCGAGGCTCTGGCTACCCCGAATTCCTTACGGAACTAGGGGGTGGGAGGGCGTGTTGGCCTAAAAGGTTGCATGCGTTACCGAGAAGGTCGGGCTAGTACCTTTATGGTGCTTGTTACCGAAACGTACCGGATCTGCATCCGGCAAAGGACGGTGAATATAGATAACACTCCCTAAGGCCTTCGGAGAGTGTCCCTATCACTACAACAACAACATAACACCCCTAAGTACTATCACTGAAGCTTTGAGAAGGGAGTTGGTTCCTTTTCTATCCAAACATGGCCATACGGATCTTTAGACCTAGCAATAATCCCGGTTGTTCCACAGCAAGTCCGTTGCCCTTATTTCATATTCTTCGATTTTTCTCAGGATATCATCCAGCGGTGGTCGTATGGAGCTATCTACCCTACCTAAGTTCATTTCGGAACTTTTTCTGACCATCTACAAATTCATTTCCTTCAATATAGCTGTGCCCAGGTATGCAGAAAATGCGTTGAGATGTCTTATGGACACGCAATGCTCAACACCTGCGCACGATATCAGACTTTTTTAAGTTGGATTTTAATGCTTTTAGGTGACCTGACTGTCGATAAATATCGTTACAAAATTCTCTGGGACCGTACTATTCTGGAGCAGTCTGGCTGCTCTTTCTGTGCCATAAAAATTCGCTTGGAAGAGGCTGCATAAGCCAATGTGGCTGATTTAACTGAATATGCTTTGGATTTATTCTAGCTTCAATTCCTTTTTTTCGAGCCGTCTATTTACACTATAATGTCCCTACAACTGTCTAGAACTCCCGACTATTCTTACCTTGTATGATATCTTATGTTCTGCACCTGAAAGTCAGCAAAATTCCTAATATGGTCAGTGTCAGACGCTAGCTCAGTTATGATCCCGTTTAAGCGTCCCCTTGCCATGTTATCTAATATCATCACGTGCCCGTAATCGGATGATATGAAAGCCTCATGACAAGCGCAAAACAAAGCTTTATAGCTTCAGAGAGGGCGAGGCTCTGGTACATCAAGTTCCTCATGTAACCATGTTGGTCAACATTGATAACACTGCCCAAAACCTTCGGGGAGCGTCTTTGTCGTTTCTGCAACAACAACAACATGCGCTGCTTACTGCACCTGACATTCCCAGGTGAACTCGAATTTGCACCTTGCTATGCCTCTGTTGATTGCTTTTTTTGTCTATCGTGTTCCACCAGAGTTCATGTCTGGTGGTATTTGTCGAATGACTGTGTTGTACATGCCATGGTTGATATGAGTTGATAGTTCCCAGTTTCTTCCGAAAGCCTATATACAGATGTAGTATGCTATCAGAGCTATTTTGTTCTCACCTAAACGTCCTTTTTCCAGCTAAGCTGGAGTCGAGAGTATTTTTTTTTTTAAATACAGAGCTATCGTTGTGGCGTTTAGCCTCAATAAGTAAAGGGCGATTTTTTGGAATGTCGCAAAGTTCTATTTCCATGAACTGGCTAATCTTTGTGGTATGCAACTACCCGCGTTTTTTCACCCTGAAGGTTTCTGTAACCACCGGTATCCATGTAACCATGGTTGCCATTTATATACTGAGCCAACTCGTATTGTTGCGCTGAATACTTCTGAGCACAAAATCGAGCCATGCAACAGAATAGTATTGGTTGCTCTGTCGTGAAATGCCCTGTAGATGGCCTCCGCTTGAACGTTGTTAAAGTCAGCTTCAATTGCTCAACCGCTCGAAAATATTAGGACCAAGTTGAGGATTACTCGACTTATTCTACCGGTCCCCATCACTCTTAAATAAGTAAATAGCTTTTCGGCTTATCGGATATTTAATTGGTTAACTGCTCACAGTAGAGCTTAGTGTAACTTCATCGAATTACCCTATTATATCTAAAATTGAACTCATTGTAATGCTTTAATTTTGCGCTACCTTTTATGACACGGCAGTGACAGAGTAGCCGTACATCTAAGCCACTATATAGCTCTTGAATTATCGGTCTTACATTTTTAACTAATTCCCCAAGTTATATACTCGGAATGTAGATAACATCAGCCGACTGCTCAGCCGGTGGAAAATCTTTGATTGCATTACAAAAATCCTATGCCAAAGCTGTCCTTCAAAACTTCCGCAAAAAATTTATTTCGTCGATATCAATAACTCAAAATAATGTTATTCCAAGTTGTTTAAATATTCAACGAAATAGAGTAGAGACTCTAGAGTACTAAATGAAATGACTGTCAATGAAGACAAACAATATTTGTATGCCGCAGCAATGCAGCTCTTAAACGGCTCAGTGGATGACAAAATGTCCGTTGAGAGAATGACATTTTGTGCTATTCATGCTAAAGTTCCCTAAATTGCTTTGAGTGGTAGGAGTGTTCCGATATGCGACTGCACTAATACAGATGAAGTAAGAAAATATATGTATGAGTAGGCGCGACAGCTGATGATGAATGCGAGACAACTTTGATGGCGCTTAGAGATCTATCATCACGCAAACTTACATACACGAGTGCATAAAAACACATACGTACAGATGATGGTTGGAAGCGCAGGAATAAGTATATGATGCTGTTTGTATATGTGCATGAATGGAAGTAAACAGGTAGACAGACTCAAATTTTGATTCGCTTTAAAAGTCCTATAGACAATAGATATCGGAAGAAGGAAGAATAGAGAACTAAGAGCCTGCGCCTTGGCAATCACGCTTTTGTTGAAAGCAATAACTTGGAAATGGTAAAAGATTTAGTTTATATGGGAACCAGCAATAATACAAACAACAACATGAACTCTGAAATCCAGCGAAGAATCACTCTTGCCAATAAATACTACCTTGGACTTGGTAGGCGAATTAAAAGTTAACTCCTCTCTCGGCAAACGAAAATTATACTCTGCAAGTCACTTAACGTACCCATTCTGCTATATGGTGCGGAAGCATGGACCATGACAACATCACATAAATCGGCTCTGCGAGTGTTCGATATAAAAGTCCTTCGACAGGTTTTCGGACCCCTACGCGTTAGTGATGGAGTATGCCGTAGAGGATTTAATGATGAGCCGTACGAGCTTTACGCAGGCATCAACATAGTCCAGCAAATCAAAATGCAGCGGCTACGTTTGATTGGCCATGTTATGTAAAGAAATTATTTTTATCGGAATCCGCCTACGAGAGAAGACGGAAACGGCGGGCCCCACTCCGATTGCAGGACCAGGTGAAAAACGATTCAAATTCCCTTGGTGTGACCAATCGGCGCCAGTTAACCCAGAAAAGAGGCGTCTCATTGCATGCGCGGTTCCAGGGGGGAGCTTTTTTTGTATATAATACAAACCTACATAGTAGTTTCTTATCAAAGAACGGCTTTTTACTTATTTTTAATTTGTCTTGCTTTTTTAAGTTATCATTATATATATTTAAAAAAAAAGTTGATTCCCTTCCTTATTTAAAAGCTATCCGCTTAAACTTAACCTTACACGACCCGAGAAACTCCGGGGCCGCATTTAACATTACTCAGGATAAGGGTGTGGTGCGCAAGGTGAATTCTATGGCTACTAATACGCTAGTGACCTAGGAATCCATCTTTCTGTTTGCTGAGAAGAATATTCTTTAAATATATGGTTTTTGGGAGAAGTGTTCGCATACGGAGAAGGTTGGACGTTTATCGGTGTATTAGTGCAGTACAGAGAGTTTAGTCCCGTTTAGAATTGAGTAAGGTAGAGGTGGACCTCTCCGTGTGGACGCTTCAACCTCGGCCTCAGTTAGGGAAGTACTTATATGGTCCCCTTTCCTGCAGTGCTGCTTCTTCCGTCTTGTTGCCAGTTACGATTCTACGGTATTCATATGCTAATGACATGCGGTAAACTGACTTAATTTGAAGAGCCCCTCTGCGTGGGACTGAGGTGAGGGGGTTCGGTACTTCCTGTGTTTCATTGCATCCACCTAAATTTTAGCACCGTATAGGTATACGGAAAATGATGCATATGAAGTCAGCCTATGGGCGAAGCAGGAAACATGAAGTAGATAAAATATAAAGTTTTGTTTATTTATATTTAAATGTTAAAATTTGAAATGTTATACATTGAGTTCTCCCTGATGAAGATGAAAAAATTTCATCGAAACGCGTAGGAGGAAAAGAAAAACCTTGTGTTTTGTCTTTATTTTATCGGCCGAAAAGCTCCAAATAATTACGAAGTCAGCTTCCTTTTACATAGTTCGGGCCTCGTGTGTTTGTCATAAATCTACTAGTATTATATATAGTGGGCGCAGTCCTCTTGCAGGCCTTCGAGAAATATTAAACCATATTTCCATATTTTGGACAAAAGATCAATTATCTATTTCACTTGTCATTCGGCTTATCGATATTTGTCATAATGGGCTACGCCGCTAACGACAGGTCTAACGTGAGCCGTATCTCCCTCTCACTGACTTGTACCAAGTTCCTAAATACATGAGAGAAAGTGCTAAGTCGTAAGTAGAGGCGCATTTTCAAAAAATGGTTCTGACATTGAAGCAGTTATCATAGAACAAATATACAGGCCAAAAAATCACATTTACATATGAGAAAACTAGATTTGAAATTAAGACACATAATTGTTTGTAATAATTGCATTTTGACCTAAAAAAACTTATTTATTGCAATTTGGTTTGAAATTTATTGGCGTGAATAGTATTTGCATTTTATTGATAAAAAAGTCGGATGCCATTATTTAAGCGACCTTTCAAGAAAGAGTTGGGTCAGGTATACCATTTTCATCATATTAGTGCTCCAATATGAAGTACGTGGCTTAGCTCTAGCTTTAATTGTATGTGGTCTATTAAGTAATTTTTTGTAATTTTTCGGAAAGTTCTCATCCCTGGGTGTTCCATGTAGTAATCTTAAGAAGTAGAAGTAAGTGGTCCTGGCCTAGGACATTGTAGGTTAAATTCGAACACATTTTTCTAATGTATAATGAACAGTTGTGTAGTACTGGTATACGCCTTAAGTACCATTAAAGTAATCATCAAATCGTCCTCAAGGATTATACCTGTACTTCACATATTTTCAACTAAAAAAATGTAAAGATTATATGAAAATATTGCGATTTGAAACGTATTCTTCGGAATGGCTTAATTTGCTGCTTTTTCACTTCTCATAGATTTTAGAAAGTAAAGTTAAATCCCATTTATAACTCAAATATTACGTTTAGGTTTGAAATTCTTCATATATGTTATCGTTCCTGTAGAAATTTATAATAACTATACGGACCTGTGCGCATATTACGCAACAAATATAATAGTCTCATATCAAATATCAACAGATATCAGATGCGCCACCAATCAACCTTCTATCAATAAAAATTTACATGCGCTTGCGCTGTCATCTGGCGAATGTTAGCAACTGCCGTTAATGCAGTGTTAGTTCTAATCGAATATTCACAATAGTGCCATAGTACAAATAGATTTCTTTGTGTGCTCACAATCGTTTTTTTTAACAAATTATTTTTATAAAATATAGCTAAACAAAAGCACTACGAGTAGTAATGCCCAAAGCTCGCTAATAGCACGAATCTCGCTCTTTATGACCAAAACTTTATTTATAGCTTTGGGTTCCAAATAAGCAGGTCCCTGCACATAAACAAAGCAATTGGAAATAACATATAATATCCTGAAGCCTTCCGCAATGTGTTGTGTTTTCTGGGCGTGGAAAAATGTTGTATTTATTGCTAGGTGGTTACTCTAATATCGATAACACATGTCACATTCACCGAAATTCATAATTTGCTTTTGCTTATTGATAGCAAAGGGGGATTTTTCAGTATTGCCATCGAAAATACTCCAAACTCATATCAAATTAAGAAAGTTATTTTGGAAACTAGTCATTATTAAACCTAATTTATTAAGTTAATTCTTTACCATCTAGTCAATGCACATTAAGATCCCGTCTGTCTTGTTTTTATGTCTTCGACAGTATTCATATCGACCAATGTATACATAAAAGTTTGCAATATTGCTTCTGTCACTGCTGTTACAATTACAATTTGCTGTTTGCTATTGTTTTCATTTCAATCGCGACAGTCTTATTGTTGTTGACAATTTGTTTTATTGTTGGCTTTGTTAGGCTTCTCGTTTTCATTGTTTAAATTGCAGCGTTTTCTTTTTATTATTTTCCTTTAATGTTGGCAGACCATGCACAAATGATAACTCTTTTCATCTGTCAACTGAAAATATGAGCTCATAAAAACGATTTCGGTTTGATATCCTCAAGTGATTTCAGGTCAAAAGGGAGTAGCCAAACAAATGGGCTTGCTTTTTACAAAAAGCCTAAAAAAAAAGAAAATTGTGTAAAAAAGTAAATGTGTATGTAAAAGTTTTTTATAGCGGTAAGAAAGATTGGTATATTTTGGTTTTTGTTAATATCTGCATATTTCTAATGTGTTGGAAGTAGGTTGGACGTTAGTCCCAATAATTACAATTTTGTTGACATTTACGAGTTGAAAATTAATTCTTGTGAGCAAAATATTTGAAATGAAATGCAAATCAAAATTTTTCAACACCAGTGCAAAATGTGTGTCTTGTTTTGCCGTAAAGAAAGAAAATTCATACGGACTTAGTACACTGAAAAAGAATACTAGTAAAATCAGCAGAAATACGGGTCAATTCAACCGAAATTTCTGTCAATTTTTATCCATCGCAACAAGATGTTGAATCAACTGCGCACAAATCTTTGATTCGTAATTGACCTTTTTAGTAGTCAAATGAACAAAAAAAAATTGGTGCGACAAAAAAAAATTAATGTAAGGCGCGATAAACTCCGAAGAAATCTAAAGCCGAGCTTCTCCTCTAATTTGCGTCGTGCTCCTTTTTAATTTTTCCTACAAATTGGCGGGCCGGGACCTACTTGTTTTATGCCGAGTCCGAACGGCATCTGCGAGGCAGATGAGTTTTCACTGAGAGCTTTTCATAGCAGAAATACACTCGGAGTTCTTGCCAAACACTGCCGAGGGGCGACTCCGGTTAGAAAAATTGTATTCTAATTGAAAAACCTTATTTCTAAAATTTTGATGTTGCTTTGCCCGGGGCGTGAACCCAGGGCATTCGGTGTGGTAGGCGGAGGCCGCTACGATCACACTACGGTGGGACTTACTAACCGAACTTCAATTGGCCGCATATCAAATATGTTGGCACACATTAAACATTATACACTTTATTATTTTGTTTTATTAAACACACTTTCACCAAATTTTATATTTTATAATTTATTTAATTTATAGTTTTGAACTTCGCTTTGCAAATAGAAATGAAAATAGTAGTCACAAAACTGTTTCTCAATTCTTTCAGTTGCAGCTCAGCTCATTCTTATCTCGCATGTAGTTGCCACACTTGATTGTTTCGAACAAACCTTTTAGTATAAATGTTTGACATAACATTTTAAGTAGAGAACTTGTAAGATATAGAAAAGTAAAGACACAAATCGCAGGAAGGTAATTCACCACTGAAGTAACTTTACATGTAATTCGGCAAGTTTAATTTTCGTAACACTTTAGGTTGAAACGATTCCAAAACAACTCAAATTTTTATGTTGTCGGAAACATCAACATTAAAAAAGGATGTTCTTGTTAGATACGTTCGCGTGAGTGAAAATTTATAAAAACCTGAACAAAATGTTACTAACTTTGGAAAAATTCTGTTCGTTCAAACAAAACTTTTGCAACAAGTGGGCGCAATTTTGAATTTCGCTTGGAGGAGAAGTTACAAAATTGTACCCGATAAATAGGTGTCCCGGTATCTCATAATGGTTTGCACAGTAAATTCCAAAAAGGAGTTTTCGTTTTGTATTAATAACTGAAAAACTAGTTTTTTGTTGTTTTCCTATTTTGTGTGTTTTTTCGATTTGGTGGTTTTCTTAATTTGGTGTTTTTTTAACAAGTGGCTCCATCGTCATAAGTACAAAGTAGAGAGCGCAGTGAGCGTAAAATTCTCCTTGAAATTTGGTCAGGTATTGACTGTTGATCGCTGTTGAAATGACCAGTGAGATGAGTGGTGTTAACAAAAAATCATTTACATTGATTAGGAATCTGGCAATTTTAAAGAATTTTGTTAACTGAAGAGCGCCAATTTCTGTTCTGCAAGGACAGCAATGCAAAAAAAATTTTAATTAAAAAATATTTTTAAGCAGGGTCGCTTCTCTGCAAAACCAATGCAAAAATCCGTCTATATTGCAGATGTAGATAATATAGATAAAATCAATTTCACGAATTTGAAGAAACAATCAAAAAGCAGCATGACGCAAGTTTTAAGAGAAGTTCTGCTCAAATTGCAAGGTTGCCGAGAGATTAAGGTTTTCCAGGGCTCGTTAAACAACTCCTGGGGTTAAGGTTAGGTTAGGTTGAACTGGCTGGTCGATAAAGATTTCGCATAGACTGAATGTGTCCATAGTGTTACCATAATTTGTTTGACGACCAAACGGAAGAACCCCTATCGGTTACCATGATTTATGTAGTAGAATAACTCCGTTCATTTGACAAATACTGGAAGTTTTCTAGGACCTTGCTTAATTGCGGTCTTGAGATCTGGCAACTCTGCCACCCCTTATGACAGGAACCTTGACCTGGCGAGCGCAGCACACGAAAACAGAACGTTCTCAACCGTTCCCTCTTGCAGCTCGCACTTCGTGCAACTGCATTTATTGACCGACGGGTGTGAAGGTAGCCTGCTTTGCCTACCACACCGAAGATTCTGGGTTCACGCCCCTGGAAAAGAAACATCAAAATTTTAGAAATGAAGAAACACAGAAGGCAGTATCCAATAAGTGTGCCCATCGTGAGCCTTAAGTCTTCTCTCTTCAGAGGTATGAACTACGTTGTGAGTCTAATATCGTAGGCTCTGCACACGATCGTAGAAATATATAGTGTGTACTGCTTTTTCTGTAAACAAGGAACTCATAATAAAATGTGGGGATGAAAATTGCCGTAAATACCCAATGTAGGGTTTGGAATATTACTTTTTTTCATCCAATTTTTTAGCCCATATAATAACTCAGGTAATGCTGCATTGAAAATTTACGTTAAGTTGGTTAAATTCCAGGAATAGCAATTGAGTGTATGAGATGTCAAACTATATATAATCATAAGTGACTTAAGCTTAGGTAAATTTTAGTAATATATCAAACATTTACAAATGCGTGAGATCTTTTACCGAGAGCCATCAGGCATATCTATGATCAGATTTATAACTAGTTATGCAAGATTAGGTTATCCTTCGACGAATTATGTATGTTGACGGTATTTGGTTGTCGTCATACAGAAAAACCGGATGAAGTACCAGGATTTATGTTATTTAATACCTCCGTTTACTTGGAAAATAGTAAAAGTTGTTAAGAACCCAGCTAAAGCTGCCTCGAGAACTAAAACGCCACCGCCTCTAACAGCTACACAGCATGTAAATAATTATGTTGTCCTGCGGCGTGCACCTCTTACACCTGTTGTCACAAATAAGGCCCAATTCAAAAGCATATGACCCAGAAGATAATACGATGTAAGTATGTCCATGCGCCCTGGCTACTTGATTGGTCATATGCCGCTCCTGTCGCTTTTTCATCTTACCCCAATTGAGATGTTAATAATAATTTTAAAACTATATGGTCCATTATATTTCCGAGGACACTTAGGACGAGTTTATACAACAATTTTTGTCTAGTCGCTCCTTAATTTTTCATAAAAATTGGCGAGCCATGACCTACATATTATATACCGCCTCCGAACGGTGTCTTTAACCAAATAAATTTTTGCTGTGAAGCTTTTCATGACAAAAATACATTCGAAGTAGTTGCCAGACTACGACGAAGAGTGATTCCGCTTAGATGTCTTTTTCTACTTGAAACGTTTGCTGTAAATTTATCGAGTGCTGCAGCCTTCTTTGCTACCATCTGTGCAATCTTCTTTTCTTTTCATTGCCTTATAATCTAGTATGGCCGGAAACCCAGTAAAGGTAGCTTGTTTGTACTCTACAGGGATGAAGTGCTAGCTGCTCAGCCTAAAAAATATAGTTACTAAGCTGAATAAATAATGTTTCTATGGTACCAGCTTTAATGCCCGGATAGTAAAATTTGTTTTCTCTAACCGACTTTGTCAGATTACACATATAACTGAAGGCAATGGAAACAGATTATCAAACACTTGCAGGTATAAAAACAAGGATCAGCAAGTCGCTAGCAGACAAAATGTCATCAGTGCACTAAAAAGTCCATTACTCACACACACACACACACACATAATTGTGTGCGTTTAAACGTTTAATGGTGTGCGAAGCACATTTAAAACGATATTGAAATGATAATGCCGTCGTAACTTGTTCCGAGTATTTTTAGTCTACTTTCCGGCGCGCAACCGCGTGCAAGTAACACAAAAAAACACATATTGCAAAATGAAAGGAAACGGATGTGAGCGATATGAGTGCGAGTATGAACTCACATATACATATGCAAATGGTAAAAACGTGAATACCCAACAAAAATGTAAACCTTATCTGTAGTTAAAAAAGACGCACAGTATTAGAACTAAAGTCCATATATAATTAGTTGTATAATGCTTATGTATGATGTGAAATAGTGATTAGAGGCATATCGTTTTCTACAATGAATCAACTCACAACGTGACACTGTGCCAATGTGAAAGGCAAGCGGTAGAAGAAGTTGAAATGGTCCCGATATAGTTCAGAAAGGGTTTTGAAACCAATTCCGGAATGATCGCTAAATAGTTTTAAAATTGTAAAAGAATGCCGACAGCATTTGACAGTCTAATACAGAAAACAACTCCGAAAGTATTTAAAAATAGGCCTGAAACTATCTGAAATTAATTTCCAAATCAACTCCATATAATCGCGAAATCTTTCAGAACTCATCATAGGTTAGACTGGTTGGCAGTCCCCATACCAGAGGAAGCTCACTTGGACAATATGAAGATCCATTTTGATACCTCACAAGATAACGGTAGCGTGAACTACAGCTAGTTAGAGAACTATTGCGCGACAACTATGTCGTTTCTAATAAGACTTATCGCGACTCTGGATAGGTCCTTGGGATTATGTGTGGCTAGACCCAAATACTTTCACTCAGTTCTGTTGAAATATGGATAACACAGCAGCATAGTCGGTGATTCCAACTTTTAGTTCTACATAAAACTGCAGAAAGAAGGGGTTTCCAATATATTGAGAAGTACCGAACGGATTCCCATTGGGCAGTACCGGTAAACCAGCAAACACCTTTGATATATGAGCCTTGGTGAGCCCAATAATTTCAGCTTACAGCTTGCTATTTTCTTTCGCTCAGCCCAGCATTTTCTAAGCTGACTCGAGTCCCATCTATAGACAAGCAAAGCACAGAGGGTCAAGGGTACCTTACATTCATTTAAGTCATGTATATTGATATGTCCCAAGGCTCACATGATATTAATACTAGCGGCGATGTCAGAAATTTCCATATCATCATCGATCGCACCACAGTGAAACTTAATGATTTAAGCTATTGTAGTAGATATTGAATTCTCTTACCGTAGTAGCACCAATCAGCATCCACTCCACCGCAACCTTAATCGCGTCAACTTCCGCTTGGAAGACACTGAAGTGATCCAGCCTTACGTTGATGCGCAAACAAAACATCCCTTCTCCAACGTTCCCGACAACTTTGACCCAACTTTTAGCCAGTTTACCAGTCGACTGTGCCATATAAATTCCTTCCCCCATTCCTCTTTTGAAGACATATCTGTTCTGAAAGTTGCTGTTTTTGGCACACACTTATTTGTCTTGTCTGCGATGAAGTCAAGAACGGGACGTTCATATATTATGCTGACTTCGAAAGGCAGAAATACAAACAGAGGGTTTGCGAAACCACTTCCAAAGGGCAACACCGCTTGAAAATTTATTTTTCTAATATAAACAATTTTTGTGAACATTTTTATGTTTCTTTTCCGGGGCCTTCAACTTAGTACCTTTGCCATTGTAGACGGGCATGATATCACCACACCACAATAGCCTAAGTTGATACGTAGGGGATGTAAATTAAGGTTCAGAAATATTACTAAAATACCCTGCCTTAGAGATAAACTCTCAATAAGTCGAAATATATAGTTCGAATATATAGTTCCAAATGATCAGAAAAGGAGTTTGGAAATGATTGCGAGCGTAATTCTGTAACAAAATGTGTTAAATATTGTATAAAACATAACTGTTTCCCAAGAGCTTTTGACCTCCATTTAAATAGCCAATAGATCCTTTGAATATGTTTGCGTAACTAATTTCATACCAAACCGTCCAATGACGTGATTGAGTCACACAGCGATTAAAAAAATAAAAAAAAATGTAAGGCGCGATAATCTCCGAAGGGATTTTAGGCCGAGCTTCTCATCCAATTTGCATCGTTCCCCTTTTTTTTAATTTTGGCGGGACGGGACCGACTCGTTTTATGCCGACTCCGCACGGCACCTGCATGGCAGATGAGTCTTCACTGAGAGCTTTTCATGGCAAAAATACACCCAAATTCAGCGTCTTCGGTGTGGTAGCCGGAACACGCTACCATCACACCATGGAGGCCGCCACAGCGATTGCCAAATACATAATTTAAAGAAACTGTTCCAAGGTAACGCAAGACCCACTTTTTTATAAAACTTAGGTTAGGAAGGTTCTTTGAAATTACCTTCGTTAAAATTCAAGCTTTAAGAAGATAAGGCTAGCGTCAATGTATAAAGTAAATAAAAGTTATTAAAGGGTTTACAAACAATACAGAATATACCGGATACCTAGATCAAAAGTTAGCTAAGTCAAAAATCTGAAAATTTTAAGTTATGCATACTTCAAGGTTCGCCCTTTTAGTACATACCGGTGTATATACTCTATAATAAATTGCTTGCACTACGCACCGGGTCTTGGTAAAACCTAATAAATGCATTTGGACCCCACATCCATAATGAATCAGTTGCCTTTCTTGAAAATTGTAATTTTTTGAGTTGATTGCTTTTTAAACGGTTTTATTTGGCTTGAGACGACAGGCCGCATGGCCGCATGCACGGCTGCACGGCCGTTGTGAACGAATCTTGTAATTGAAATTTAAGTAACTTCCCGATAAGCTACAAGCATGAAACTTGGAATATAGTTCAGAACCCGATGACAATGCAATAATAAGAAAAAAATCGTCGCTAGGTGGCGCATGGATCGAGATATTCCCAAAATCGTATTTGTGGACCGATTTGGCTCATATTTGGAACACTTAATACATACAAGAATAGAAATCGACCTGTGAAAAAAATCACCGATAGGTGGCGCATGGATCGAGATATTCACAAAAATCGTATTTGTGGCCCGATTTGGCTTATATTTGGAACACATAATACATACAAGAATTGAAAGCGACCTATCAAAAAAAATCGCCGCTAGGTGGCGGAAGGATCGAGATGTTCCCAAAAATCATATTTGTGGTCCGATTTGGCTCACGCTTGGAACACATAATATATAGATACATGAATAGAAAGCGACCTATGATGCCAGATTTGGCTCATATTTGGAACAAATATTGCATACAGTCCGGTAGAAGTGACATCAAAATATTTTGGAGTTGGAGGAGGGACAAGCATACCTAGCGCAGAGTCGAGTAAAGTCTTTGGAAGGATTATGTATTGAGGACTTAGGTTGTAACAAATTGTCAGGAAAGAGTCCTTGTAATAATGAGTCACTAAATGAACTAAATAGACTGAGAAATAATAGGCAATTAAATAAAGACTAAAAACTTGAAAATAAAATAATTAAAAAAATTTTTAAGTTAGACGGTTTTATTGAAAACAATACTTACATGAAGTAATAATAATACCAAAAGCTAGAAAATAATAAGGTAGGTCCTAGGTACTAGTCATCACACTCCTTATCAATCTATGGCGTTGATCAGACAATTAAATAAAAGCGTTGGACGCGTCATATTTCTACTGATAGTCATAAGTAAAACTAACTGAACCTTAATCAGTATTTTCTAGCTTTTCGTATTATTATTACTTCATGTAAGTATTGTTTTCAATAAAACCGTTTAACTTAAAAAATTTTTTATAATTATTTTATTTCATCTCAGTTTGCAATATTTTATAATTGCCTTATGATTAGGTGCATCGCTAACACCAAATTTTGCTTCAATTATTTGCTACATGTAAATAAGCATTCAACGTCTATGTAAATTTTCATATAATCGTAATTTTAGGAAATTTTTCAATGAAAATTATTCCTTTGTTGAAAGTTGTGTTGCTTACAAGCAGGGCAAATAAAGTGTGTGTAAGTGTGTTTGTGTTTGTGTGTGTGTGTGTGCATTTAATAATGTATAGGAGTGGAATTTGTGCCAATAAACTTCCCAATTCCCTCAACCCATATTCGGCTTAACCAGTCAACCAACAATTTTGGCTTTCTAAAGCTTTGTATACCAAAATTTTTCCCTAAAGCCTTATCCTTCAAACACTTCATCCAGCATCCTTATTCTACACTCTCTCAGCTTTCAGCTTCGTTTAACTTTCACGCATTTATATATAGCATCATAAACTAAGGTAAATTTATTTTCTAAAATGTCCTCCGCTATATAACCAAACGTGCAGCCAAAAGATTAAGATATGTGTATGTGAGCGTGTGAAAATGAAAGCTTTGAATTGGAATATTTGTTTATTTGACTTGGTGTGTGTGTGTTGTATTTGCGCTTTTGACTGCTGTAGCTGCTCATGGTGAAGTTCGTCAATTAATCGAGTGGATGAGCTGCGTTTAATTGAAATTTTATGGCTTCTCAGTTATTTCAGCTGCGTTCGTTTTATACACGACTTTCTCCAAAATTAAAAGAACGGAAACGGATATTATATTGTATGCTCTTTTGTTCGCTTACATTTTATGAGTCAACATATTAAACTTTATGTGATTTTTGTTTTAATAAATTAGTAAGACATTTTTATATGGATGAAATGTGAGATCATCTAAAAGACGAAAGCTGCTAAAATTGTATTCTAAAACTCTTTAATCTATTAGAGTTCAACAGTAAGATCTCTTACGAATCAGACGTTTTGAGATAATAGGCCTAGAGAACCTGGAGTCGGGTTAGCCATCAATGAAGGAAAAACCGATACAGTTTTGTTTGCTTGACAATATAAGGTCTCGATGTGCACTCGGCTTAAGCTGGAAGTGGTAATCCTACAAGAGCGGTACAGCGCAAACTATCTTTGAATTTCTCTAGATGGTAAGCAATAATTTTCAATGATACAGAAATAAGTAGATCCTGCAAGCTGCCAGATCACTGCAGTGTTTTTTTTTGTGTGAAGTGTATATAGGTGCTTTAGCTGCAGTCGCGTATTGTGCCGGATGTTGAATTCACTAGGCTGTTAGTAAATTATCACGCAACAACAAAAACATGAAGCAGCCACTCTTATGTTCATGTACACATTAAAGCTAGCAACACTTACATGCAGTCATCAGCCGAAGTTGTTACTCACACATACACACGCATATAGCTCAATTACCAAGCAAGAGATACAATAGTTCTAGAAGGCGAGACGTCTAGACGTTAGTAGACATATGCGGACGAAGCAACAGAGAGTATAAAAGCAGAGCAAGCTGAAGAATGACTGACCAGTTTGATTTAAACACGCATAAGTTGTGAAGTACGTGATAGTGAAGTATAACTGTATTGCAGTAATCTCACACAGTACTTCATAAAAAACTGTTCTGGATTGCAAAGAAGCATTGGAAAAAATTCGTTTAGGCCGTACCATACATCTTTACTGGGTTTCCGGTCATAAAGGAATATAAGGTAACGAAAAGGCCGGTGAGTTGGTAAAGGAGGGTGCAATACTCGCTGAGTCGACGATAGACGTCCCAAAACGCTTGGGAGAAATCAAAAGGCGGCAGTAGTTGCATATTACCCATAAAGCAGGAAAATTTCTAAGATTATGTGCAAAGCCTACATTATTAGACTCACAAAGTGGCACATACCTCAGAAGAGAGAAGACCTAAGGGTCACGATGGGCATACTGGACACTGCCTTCTGACGTGACATGCTTATAAGTTAGGCCTCGTTCGTAACAGCAAGTGCAGGAAGTGTTAGCAGCAGGAAGAAATGGTTGAGCACGTTCTGTGTTCATGTCCTGCGCTCGCCAGGTCAAGGCTTCAGCTATTAGGGGCGGCAGAGTTACCAGATCTCGGAGCAGGAATTAAACTCGGTCCTAGAAAACTTTTAGCATTTGCCAATAGGACGTAGTTATTTTATAACGTATGTCCTGGCACCTGATTGGCTCCGTCGACGAACAAATTCTGGTAACACTATGAACACATTCAGTCTAACTAACCTAACCTTTGTGTGAAGTGTATTTAAGCAGCAGTCGCTTCATATATATACTGACAATCATGCGGGCATAAAAGATATAAATTTACACGGCACTTCATAAACTATCTTTCTTCAATGCAAGCAAATTTTAGAGAGACATTTTTCAAGCATCTGTACTAGGTTTCCGCTCATAAAGAGATAGATGGTAACAAAAAATCCGATGATTTGCCAAAGAAGGCTGAATGAGTCGACGAATCTGCGGTAGACATCCCAATGCGCTTGGACGACATCATAATTATATAGGAGTTGCATTTGATAAATTAAGCAGCAAAGGTGTGTGCTGAAAAGCTGGGCTGCAATATTTCGAATATCGTGGGGAAATCGTTCGATATAATACTCGCAAAGTTGTTTATGGCTCTAACGAGAGGCTCATTTTGAGACACTGCCTTCTCGCGTCACTTGCATATTGACCAGATCCGAAACAGCAATTAAGCTTGGTCTCAGTAAAGTCTTTGTATTTATAAAGAGGGCGTAGTTATTTTATAAAATAAGTCCTGTTACCTAATTTGGGTTTTCCATTTGGTCGTGAAACACGTTTTGGTAATAGTATGAACGCATTCAGTTTATGTGAGGTCCAATCAACCTAAACTAAAATTTAATCAGGTTACCAACGCAACATACATGAGGTGAAACCCTTCCACAAATTCTTATGTGCGGTTTCCTTGTTTATGAAAGAAATCCTGAAGTCTGATAGACTTTTGTTCTGACCTTTAAGCTTTTCAACGTGATCGAGAAAACAATGGGACCAGCACTAGTTCATTTCAGACAGGCGAAGGATCAAAAACTAAGATGTTTTGTTTATTATGTAGCCAATATAGAATGCAATATAATTTGTAGTAGGGTCTGACACAGTGGTAAAATCAAAAGCAACCAGTTCTTGGAAATTATTAGTTTCATTGTCTTTTCCTCAGTGAAGAAAACTTAAAGACCCCTCCTGGAGTAATAGATAATACTTTATATTCCAGAGCATCTTAATTTAGTAGTAAACGTGCATTCACTTAATTAGTATCCTTGTGGAATGAAGTGGAATAGGCTCTGAAAAGTTTAGACTGTTCTTTGTCTAAGCTTTCTTTCTTTCTTTTAGATATGCGAAAAAATTGATGAACATGTCTCTTATACTAAACGCCAAACGTAACTGGTTTAAGTAGTTGTATAGCTGTACAAACGACAAAGATATCCCAAGAAGGTTTAAGATGAAGTCAAAGGTAATATTTTAAGCTTTAAAGATCTGGTGGTCTTCAGAAATATCACCTGCCGACCCTTACTCTATTGGAAATGATTCGCTATGACCTTTATATAACTCTCAAACTTATTTCACTAACTTTTTGCTCGATAAATTTGGAGTCACCAGAGCCTCTCGATATATATGTAATATATACGTAATATATATAAGACAATTTTTTGCACTTCAATGCTATAACCAGCTTTTCAAGCTCTCGCTGTTTTCATTTGATCTCATATTTTCTAACCATTAAAATTTACTTGGGCGCTTATACATCACCATCAATTCCCAACAAAGGGTGCACTATTAACACCCCCAACTAGTTGATCTTGGGTGAGCTGATATTAATACCGCCTTGTAAGTTACTTCGGCGATGTTTTTATTTGTAAAAGTAGATTCAAGCCAGCTCTAACAAGGAAGGGAACAGTATCCCACACGAGTTATAGCTAGGTTATTTTTTGAATAGATATTCAGCAGCTCTTTTCAGTTGTCATATATTTGCTATTGAAGAGGGCTTCATATCTAATGAAAAGCAACTCTAAACATGCTCCTTTGAAGTTTTAGTTCCATATGAACAGAAACTGCAAATCTTAGTTGACCTTTAATCAGGCTTATTTCAAATGAAATTTCCCACACATGCAAATTCTCAACCAACCAAGTTGTTCACGGAGTTGTGGCTTGCATATGTCATGAGTGGCTCCAGACCTGTGATCTCTGTACTAAGTATTCTATGAATTTTCTTTTTCAAAAATAAAAGCCTGTTTGCTTTGATGAGCATTGAAAAATGGTCAGAGTAATATCTCATAACTTGTACGTTTTGAAGTTGGACTGTAAGTGCAAAAATGTAATAGTTATTTTAAGAAATTGTTTAGTTTCGACATAGAAAGTCTTCATTAGATTTAGATTTTAAAAGTGGGGTCAAGGGTGAAACATGCAATGATTTTTTTTACTAAAGTTGATTTTTGTTACTTATTGGGAATAATGAATGAACGAGGGGAGATTCCGAAGCCCCGCACAGCATTCGTTTAAAGAAATTTCACAAAAGAGGGTCACCTTGTCTGAAAACTCTTTGGTTTCAAATGGCTGGGAGAGGTTTACCGAGTTGGTGGTGTGCCTCAGAGTCAATTGGTAGAGCTTAATTAATTTTGCGCGGAACTTATGTTCAGACATGGCAGAATACCAAAATTTGTTTGTCCTGTCAAAGGCTCTGAGAAATGTTGTAATCTATAAATTTTCTTCTTGACGGATATCTATAGCTCTATATATACAACTCTGGTTGCTACATCACATTTGTTTCAGGAAAATTATGGTTTATCTTTAAGAATCAACACTTTTCAGGTGTTTGGTTGGTATAATAGGTAATACACATTTGTAAGGTAATACTCAAGAAGGAAACTGCCAACTGTGTTGGGTATGTTTATTTCAATTGTCTAATGATGGTGTTCTATTTTTCAAGTTGCACTTCATTTTATCACAAATATAGTACACATCTCTTCAAACTTTAGCATAAAAAAAATACATGTTGCGATTTACAGCCGGGGGGACTTAAGCCTAGCTTTTCTTCTAATATGCGCCATGGTCCTTATAAATTTTCCTACATATTGGCGTACGGGACCTACATATTTTATGTATGTTATGTTATGACACCGAATAACAGCTGCAAGATAGATGCATTTTCTCTGAGAAGCTTTTCATGGCACAAATACAATCGGATTGCTTGCCAAACTACTTTCGAGAGACGACCACGCTTATATTTTTTTTTACCAAATTGAAGCAATTTTTTTTTTTAATTTTTGATGTTGTTTGCCCGAGACTTGAACCCAGGACCTATGGTGGAGAAGGTTTAGTTTTAAAATTGGCTTTTCAAGCATTTCTCAATTGGCAACTCACATCTTAAATTTGATTTCACGGCAGCTGTCTCCAATCTATACCTGCAACCGTTAGGGAATTTAATATTTACTCTGATATTCAGACGACTTTCAGGACCATCGGAAACAATTATAAGAAAAAAGTTGCCAGTTTTGGCACAAATAAATCAACTTTATTGTTGTGTATCACATTTTTGGAGTGAAATAATTGCTGCACGCCCATATGAGTTTTACTTTAATGTGTGGTCAGTTGTGGTAATTTTGCTGCAATACTAGCAACGCCATGACCGTTGCCAACAACAACGGATTGAGCTGCAAAACGACAACAAATATAACACTCACAAACAAATTCTAAAATCTTGCTAAATACAACAAAAAGTCAAACATGAAAACCACAAAATTTCCAGCTCAGTAAGCAACAATACAATTTTAGATAACACATTTTGTTTTTAAGTAAAGATACTAGTTCTTGAAGCTGCTCGCTGTTTGTTGTTGTTACTGTTGTTGTATAAAAGTAGCTCAAAAGAACTTTGCGGAAAGTAAAGCAATTTGTTGAAATTTTAGAAAATTGGCTGGCAAAGACTATGCTAGTCGTCACTAGCGCAAATACTATGAGATATTTATTAACATACACACATATATTTGCTACATGAAATAAATTCTTACAAGCTTATAAAGAGGAATTAAAGTATATATTAATTATATGTATATATGTATATACATACTTGTATATTTTTCTTCGCTTGACCGGCTGCCTGAATTTAATGCTTAAAAAATTCTTGTACATATTCCTAGTCCAACCACAAACATTTTAATAAGCAAAAATATCCCAAGCGAATTTGGACTACAAATTATTGTTGGTATACTCGTTGCTAATATAATAACTAAAGCAACGATTTTCTGGAATTTTGTCCAACAAAATATATGTAGGCGTACTTTTGCTAAAATCTTAGATTCCTTTTGGGTCTAGGAATTCACTATAGTAGTAGTAGCAGTGAGGAATTGAGTCCCAGAGCTAATTAAATGTCTGTCTCAATCCAAAATGCAAAGAGTGTAGTAAAATCTTTCACAACGAACCTAACTATGTGAAAATGAGAATTTGCAGTTATGTATGTATATCAGGAAACGATTTATGACACCGAACTTATTGGGACAAGAAAACTTGTCTTTCCTTGAGGAGCTAATAAGCTATGAAAATTTAGTGTTGAAAGCATTGCTTATTCTTATTAACACTTCTGGTATTCTCCGCTGTTGACCTATCTTGATGCGGCGTATGGCTAATATTGTTTCGTCCAGGTACTGGCCATTTAGAGAAAGACGCTGCGGCCTTATACATTTACATGATTCGTTGTTCATGCGAGTTGTAACCAAGAACTTTCTTGCTTCTACGGCTGTACGTTTTTCATGTGAAGAGGACGGCACTTCTTGATTGCCAAATGTATTTTAATTATCATGTTAACATAATAACTGGCACAAGTGTCCTTAAAGAAACACGAGAACTTGTTCCACTCATCGGCGAGGTGAACATAATGACTTTCCTTTTTTATGTGAGGGGCGGTCGAGTGCAAGTATTTTGAGTGTAGTGAAAGACTGAAAAGAAACTCGGATGAGTGGTGACGAATTTTTATACGCAGAGGATGGAAGGATAGGTCAATATTTTATATATTTACTAGAAGACCCGGTATACGTTGTCCCGCCCTAAATTTGGCCTATCTGCATACATTTTAATAAGCTTTTTCCGCCTGACTCTGCCCTCCCCCCTTTTCACTTTTTCCTAATCCTTTTATTCACTCCTCCCTCCGTCTTTTTCGCTTCATCTATCTCCATCTTCGTCTCATTCTATCTCTTTCTCAATCTCCTTCTCATTCTCTCTTTTCTCTTCTCTCAATTCCTTTTCATTTTTCTGCATCCCTTATTTCCTGTCCCAGAGGGTGGTATGAATTTTATTCCAGTCCCAGTCGCAGTCCCCCTCCGAGTCAGTTTAATATGTATAGATTTTTATTTTTCACACTTGACTATAATATTAAAACGAAATGCAGATTTTCGTTGCTTTTGAAATTCGGCTTAAAAATTGCACATAGAACAACTAAAGACTCTCCTCAATAAAAAAAATGTCTTAGTACTTCAAATCGCGGGCCCCTCAGAAACCAAGGGGCCCCCTCTCGCCGGCCCTGGGGATGTACTATATATTATATATATTATATGTATGTAAAGTTAAATAAGCACGTGCAGAAACATATCCATACCAATTGAAAAGAGGTACACCACTGCGTATACGTAACATTTTATTATTACGTATCTAATCTAATATCTAATATATATTATAAATGGGAAAGTTTGGATGTTAAGATGTTTGGATGTTTGGATGTTTAGATGTTTGGATGTTTGGATGTTTGGATGTTTGGATGTTTGTCCAGACGTTTGTCTTTGTGACTCAATAACGCAAGAACGGTTGGACCGATTTGGATGAAATTTTGCACACATATAGCCAATAGTCTAGAAGGATCTACGAGCTATATATTTTTCAAAAGGGGCGTGGTCCCCGCCCCCTAGGAACAGTTATAATTTAATTATTATATTTTTTCGTCTTTGCGACTGAATCACGCCAGATTGGCTACACGGATTTTGATGAAATTTGGGACACAGACAGTAGTCTACTAGCAAAATTTTTTTCGAAGATGGAAAGAGGGGTGGGGGTCCCACGACCCTTCGAGAAATTATTTTTCATAATTTTTACACATTATAACTTTACGTATACTGGCCTTCACCAATATCACAGACTCAAGGGGTCAAATAAGTCGAGGGCTTACAAAGTAAGCAGTGACACCCACCGCCCGCCCCCCTTTATCTCCCCCTCTGGTGTAAAATCCATAAATTGTTATAACTCAATCTAAATTTTCTCCTAAATCAATAGTTTTTGGTATCTGGTACATACAGAACGAGATCTAGACAATTTTGGAGGAACGATCAGTGGTCCTCTCCTCTAATCCCGCCATCCGCCCTCCATCAATTGTTTTTATTAGCACGCTTTTATTAGCTTTACCTGTATGTTTCTATCTAACTTTTTATTCGCTCCAATGCGCCTGCTGCCTTATTAACATGGTTTTATAATTAGCTTCACCTTATTTGTAATCCCGTAAGGGTCATATCGAGACCCTTCCGGGATCATTTCTGGATGGTTTTCGGGATCGGTCCGGGATTACGCCGGGGTAATTTCGGGACTTTTTCGGGACTATTTCGGGATCATTTTGGGACCCTTCCGGGATCATTTCTGTATAGTTTACGGGATCCGTCCGGGATCCCGTCGGGGTTATTTTGGAACATTTTCGGGACTATTCCGGAATCATTTCGGGACTATTTCGCGATCATTTGGGGACCCTTCCGGCATCATTTCTGGATGGTTTTCGGGATCCGTGCGGGATCTCGTCGGGGTCATATGGGGACTTTTTCGGGATCATTTGAGGGCTCTTCCGGCATCATTTCTGGATGGTTTTCGGGATCCGTCCGGGATCCCATTAGGGTAATCTCGGGACTATTAGGGGATCATTTGGGAACCTTTCCGGCATGATTTACCTGTATGTTTCTATCTAACTTTTTATTCGCTCCAATGCGCCTGCTGCCTTATTAACATGGTTTTATAATTAGCTTCACCTTATTTGTAATCCCGTAAGGGTCATATCGAGACCCTTCCGGGATCATTTCTGGATGGTTTTCGGGATCGGTCCGGGATTACGCCGGGGTAATTTCGGGACTTTTTCGGGACTATTTCGGGATCATTTTGGGACCCTTCCGGGATCATTTCTGTATAGTTTACGGGATCCGTCCGGGATCCCGTCGGGGTTATTTTGGAACATTTTCGGGACTATTCCGGAATCATTTCGGGACTATTTCGCGATCATTTGGGGACCCTTCCGGCATCATTTCTGGATGGTTTTCGGGATCCGTGCGGGATCTCGTCGGGGTCATATGGGGACTTTTTCGGGATCATTTGAGGGCTCTTCCGGCATCATTTCTGGATGGTTTTCGGGATCCGTCCGGGATCCCATTAGGGTAATCTCGGGACTATTAGGGGATCATTTGGGAACCTTTCCGGCATGATTTCTGGATAATTTTCGGGATCCGTCCGGGATGCCGACGAGGTCATTTCGGGACTATTTCGGGATCATTTGGGATACCTACCGGCATCATTTCTGGATGGTTTTTGGGATTCGTCCGGGATCCCGTCGTGGTCGTTTCGGGACTTTTTTCGACTAATACGGGATCATTTGCGGACCCTTTCGGCATCATTTCTGGATAGTTGTCGGGATCCCGTCACGGTCATTTCGGGACTATTAGGGGATCATTTGAGGACCTTTCCGGCATCATTTCTGTATTGTTTTCGGAATCCTTTCGGGATCCCGTCAGGGTCATTTTGGGACTTTTTTGGGGCTAATACGGGATCATTTGGGGATCCTCTAGGGGTCGTTTCGTGACTTTTTCTGTTTTATTTCGGGATCATTTGGGGACCCTTCCGGCATAATTTCTTGATGGTTTGCCGGATCCATCAGGGTCATTTCGGGACCATTTTGGGATCATTTGGGGACCCTTCCGAGATCATTTCTGGATCCGTCCGGGATGCCGTAGGAGCCATTTCGGGATTTTTTGTTACTTTTCCGGGATAGTTTTTGGACCCTTCCGGGATCATTTCTGGATCTGTGCGGGATCCCATCTGGGTCATTTCCGGACTATTTCGGGATCATTTTGGGATCCTTCCGGAATCATTTCTGTATGGTTTTTGCGATCCGTCGTTGATTCCCTCGGAGCCATTTCGGAACCTTTTCTGGAGTATGTCGGGGTCATTTTGGGGACTTTTTCGGGATCATTTGGGGCTCTTCCGGCATCATTTCTGGATGGTTTTCGGGATCCATGCGGGATCTCGTCGGGGTCAGTTGGGGACTTTTTCGGGATCATTTGGGGGCTCTTCCGGCATCATTTCTGGATGGTTTTCGGGATCCGTCCGGAATATCGTCGGGGTCATTTGGGGACTTTTTCGGGATCATTTGGGGGCTCTTCCGGCATCATTTCTGGATGGTTTTCGGGATCCGTCCGGGATCCTATCAGGGTAATTTCGGGACTATTAGGGCATCATTTGTGGACCTTTCCGGCATCATTTCTTGATAATTTTCGGTATCCGTCCGGGATGCCGACGAGGTCATTTCGGGATTATTTCGGGATCATTTGGGATACCTACCGGCATCATTTCTGGATGGTTTTTGGGATTCGTCCGGGATCCCGTCGGGGTCATTTCGGGACTTTTTCTCGACTAATACGGGATCATTTGCGGACCCTTTCGGCATAATTTCTGGATAGTTGTCGGGATCCGTTCGGGATCCCGTCACGGTCATTTCGGAACTATTAGGGGATCATTTGAGGACCTTTCCGGCATCATTTCTGGATAGTTTTTGGAATCCTTTCGGGATCCAGTCAGGGTCATTTCGGGGTTTTTTCGGGATCGTTTAAGGATGGCTTTCAGGATTCGTCCGGGAACCCGTCAGGGTAATTTCTGGACTTTTCCGAGACTATTTCGGGATCATTTTGGGACCTTCCCAAGATCATTTCTGGATGGATTTCGGGATTTGTCCGGGATGCCCTCAGGGTCATTTTGGGACTATTAGGTGAGCATTTGAGGACCGTTCCGGCATCACTTCTGGATGGTTTTCGGTATCCGTTCAGATTCCCGTCGGAATAATTGCGGGACTTTTTCGGGATCATTGGGGTCCCTTCCAAAATCATTTCTGGATGGTTTTTGGGATTCGTCCGGGATCCCGTCGGGGTCATTTCGGGGACTTTTTCTCGACTAATACGGGATCATTTGCGAGCCCTTTCGGTATCATTTCTGGATAGTTGTCGGGATCCGTTCGGGATCCCGTCAGGGTCTTTTCGGAACTATTGGGAGATCATTTGAGGACCTTTCCGGCATCATTTCTGGTTAGTTTTCGGGATCCTTTCCGGGTCCCTTCAGGGTCATTTCGGGACTTTTTCGGCATCATTTAAGATTGGTTTTCAGGATTCGTCCGGTATCCGTCAGGGTAATTTCTGGACTTTTCCCAGACTATTTCGGGATAATTTTGGGACCCTCCCAAGATCATTTCTGGATGGATTTCGGGATCTGTCCGGGATGCCGTCAGGGTCATTTTGGGACTATTACGTGATCATTTGAGGACCTTTTCGGCATCACTTCTGGATGGTTTTTTCGGTATCCGCTCAGGATCCCGTCGGAATTATTGCGGGACTTTTTCGGGATCATTTGGTGTCCCCTTCCGGCATCATTTCTGGCTGGTTTTTGGGATTCGTCCGGCATCCCGTCGGGTTCATTTCGGGACTTTTTCTCGACTAATACGGGATCATTTGCGGGCCCTTTCGGCATCATTTCTAGATAGTTGTCGGGATTCGTTCGGGATCCCGTCAGGGTCTTTTCGGAACTATTAGGTGATCATTTGAGGACATTTCCGGCATCATTTCTGGATAGTTTTCGGGATCCTTTCGGGGTCCAGTCAGGGTCATTTCGGGATCATTTAGAGATGGCTTTCAGGATTCGTCCGGGAACCCGTCAGGGTAATTTCTGAACTTTTCCGAGACTATTTCGGGATAATTTTGGGACCTTCCCAAGATCATTTCTGGATGGATTTCGGGATCTGTCCGGGATCCCGTCAGGGTCATTTAGGGGTGCGTTCGAGATCCCGTCAGGGTCATTTCGGGACTTCTTCGGGAATATATCGGGATCATTTCTGGATGGTTTATGGGATCCGTCCATGACCCCTTAAGGGTCATTTCGGGACTATTAGGTGATCATTTGAGGACCTTTCCGGCGTCACTTCTGGATGATTTTCGGTATCCGTTCGGGATCCCGTCGGAATCAATGCGGGACTTTTACGGAATCATTTGGGATTCCTTCCGGCATCATTTCTGGATGGTTTTCGGGATTTGTCCGGGATCCCGTCGGGGTTATTTCGGGACCTTTTCGGGGCTAATACGGGATCATTTGGGGATCCTCTAGGGGTCGCTTCGTGACTTTTTCTGTATTATTTCGGGATCATTTTGGGACCCTTTCGGCATAATTTCTTGATGGTTTGCCGGATCCATCAGGGTCATTTCGGGACCATTTTGGGATCATTTGGGGACCCTTCCGAGATCATTTCTGGATCCGTCCGGGATGCCGTAGGAGCCATTTCGGGATTTTTTGTTACTTTTCCGGGATAGTTTTTGCACCCTTCCGGGATCATTTCTGGATCTGTGCGGGATCCCATCTGGGTCAATTCCGGACTATTTCGGGATCATTTTGGAATCCTTCCGGAATCATTTCTGTATGGTTTTCGCGATCCATCGTGGATCCCCTCGGAGCCATTTCGGAACTTTTTCTGGAGTTAGTCGGGATAATTTAGGGACCCTTCCTGGATATTTTCTGGATGGTTTCTGAGATCCGTCCGGGAGCCCGTCAGGGTAATTTCGGAACTTTTTCGGGACTATTTCGGGATCAATTTGGTACCCTTCATTTCTGTGTGGTTATCTGGATAAGTCTAGAATCGTGTCGTTGTCATTTCGGGTTTTTTTGGGACTACTTCGGGAACTTTTGGAAACACTTCCGGGGCGTTTCTGGATGGTTTTCGGGATCCGTCCGCGATAGCGTCGGGGTCATTTCGTGGCTTTTTCTGGATAATTTCGTTATCATTTTGGGATCCTATCAGGTTATCAGCTCATAAAGTTCTTTTTTTTACTCAATTACAAAAATAAAATGCATTAGACAGAAAAAAAAATTTTAAACAGATAACTTTATAAGCAGGCTAACGTGAATAGCCCACATATTTCATTTTCTCCTTGCGGACGGGGGCCGCGGGGTAAAGGCTAGTCTAATCTAATATATATTATAAATGGGAAAGTTTGGATGTTAAGATGTTTGGATGTTTGGATGTTTAGATGTTTGGATGTTTTGGATGTTTGGATGTTTGGATGTTTGGATGTTTGGATGTTTGGATGTTTGTCCAGACGTTTGTCTTTGTGACTCAATAACGCAAGAACGGCCTGGACCGATTTGGATGAAATTTTGCACACATATAGCCAATAGTCTAGAAGGATCTACTAGCTATATATTTTTCAAAATGGGCGTGGTCCCCGCCCCCTAGGAACAGTTATAATTTAATTATTATATTTTTTCGTCTTTGCGACTGAATCACGCCAGAATGGCTACACGGATTTTGATGAAATTTGGGACACAGACAGTAGTCTACTAGCGAAATTTTTTTCGAACATGGAAAGAGGGGTGGGGGTCCCACGACCCTTCGAGAAATTATTTTTCATAATTTTTTACACATTATAACTTTACGTATACTGGCCTTCACCAATATCACAGACTCAAGGGGTCAAATAAGTCGAGGGCTTACAAAGTAAGCAGTGACACCCTCCGCCCCGCCCCCGTTTATCTCCCCCTCTGGTGTAAAATCCATAAATTGTTATAACTCAATCTAAATTTTCTCCTAAATAAATAGTTTTTGGTATCTGGTACATACAGAACGAGATCTAGACAATTTTGGAGGAACGATCAGTGGTCCTCTCCTCTACTCCCGCCACCCGCCCTCCATCAATTGTTTTTATTAGCACGCTTTTATTAGCTTTACCTGTATGTTTCTATCTAACTTTTTATTCGCTCCAATGCGCCTGCTGCCTTATTAACATGGTTTTATAATTAGCTTCACCTTATTTGTAATCCCGTAAGGGTCATATCGAGACCCTTCCGGGATCATTTCTGGACGGTTTTCGGGATCGGTCCGGGATTACGCCGGGGTAATTTCGGGACTTTTTCGGGACTATTTCGGGATCATTTTGGGACCCTTCCGGGATCATTTCTGTATAGTTTACGGGATCCGTCCGGGATCCCGTCGGGGTTATTTTGGAACATTTTCGGGACTATTCCGGAATCATTTCGGGACTATTTCGCGATCATTTGGGGACCCTTCCGGCATCATTTCTGTATGGTTTTCGGGATCCGTGCGGGATCTCGTCGGGGTCATATGGGGACTTTTTCGGGATCATTTGAGGGCTCTTCCGGCATCATTGTTGGATGGTTTTCGGGATTCTGTCCGGGATATCGTCGGGGTCATTTGGGGACTTTTTCGGGATCATTTGGGGGCTCTTCCGGCACCATTTCTGGATGGTTTTCGGGATCCGTCCGGGATCTCGTCGGGGTCATTTGGGGACTTTTTCGGGATCATCTTGGGGCTCATCCGGCATCATTTCTGGATGGTTTTTCGGGATCCGTCCGGGATCCCGTCGGGGTCATTTCGGGACTTTTTCGCGACTAATACGGGATCATTTGGGAACCCTTTCGGCATCATTTCTGGATGGTTTTTCGGGATCCGTCCGAGATCCCGTCGGGGTCATTTCGGGACTTTTCGCGAATAATACGGGATCATTTGGGAACCCTTTCGGCATCATTTCTGGATGGTTTTCGGGATCCGTCCGGGATCCCATTAGGGTAATTTCGGGACTATTGGGGATCATTTGGGAACCTTTCCGGCATCATTTCTGGATAATTTTCGGGATCCGTCCGGGATGGCGACGAGGTAATTTCGGGGACTATTTCGGGATCATTTGGGATACCTACCGGCATCATTTCTGGATGGTTTTTTGGGATTCGTCCGGGATCCCGTCGTGGTCCTTTCGGGACTTTTTTTTCGACTAATACGGGATCATTTGCGGACCCTTTCGGCATCATTTCTGGATAGTTGTCGGGATCCCGTCACGGTCATTTCGGGGACTATTAGGGGATCATTTGAAGACCTTTCCGGCATCATTTCTGTATTGTTTTCGGAATCCTTTCGGGATCCCGTCAGGGTCATTTTGGGACTTTTTTGGGGCCAATACGGGATCATTTGGGGATCCCTTAGGGGTCGTTTCGTGACTTTTTCTGTTTTATTTCGGGATCATTTGGGGGCCCTTCCGGCATAATTTCTTGATGGTTTGCCGGATCCATCAGGGTCATTTCGGGACCATTTTGGGATCATTTGGGGACCCTTCCGAGATCATTTCTGGATCCGTCCGGGATGCCGTAGGAGCCATTTCGGGATTTTTTTGTTGACTTTTCCGGGATAGTTTTTGGACCCTTCCGGGATCATTTCTGGATCTGTGCGGGATCCCATCTGGGTCAATTACAGACTATTTCGGGATCATTTTGGAATCCTTCCGGAATCATTTCTGGATGGTTTTTCGGGATCCGTCCGGGATATCGTCGGGGTCATTTGGGGACTTTTTCGGGATCATTTGGGGGCTCTTCCGGCATCATTTCTGGATGGTTTTTCGGGATCCGTCCGGGATGCCGACGAGGTCATTTCGGGATTATTTCGGGATCATTTAGGATACCCACCGGCATCATTTCTGGATGGTTTTTGGGATTCGTCCGGGATCCCGTCGGGGTCATTTCGGGACTTTTTCTCGACTAATACGGGATCATTTGCGGACCCTTTCGGCATAATTTCTGGATAGTTGTCGGGATCCATTCGGGATCCCGTCACGGTCATTTCGGAACTATTAGGGGATCATTTGAGGACCTTTCCGGCATCATTTCTGGATAGTTTTTGGAATCCTTTCGGGATCCCGTCAGGCTAATTTCGGGGCTTTTTCGGGATCATTTAAGGATGGCTTTCAGGATTCGTCCGGGAACCCGTCAGGGTAATTTCTGGACTTTTCCGAGACTATTTCGGGATCATTTTGGGACCTTCCCAAGATCATTTCTGGATGGATTTCGGGATTTGTCCGGGATGCCCTCAGGGTCATTTTGGGACTATTAGGTGAGCATTTGAGGACCGTTCCGGCATCACTTCTGGATGGTTTTTCGGTATCCGTTCAGATTCCTGTCGGAATAATTGCGGGACTTTTTCGGGATCATTGGGGTCCCTTCCAAAATCATTTCTGGATGGTTTTTTGGGATTCGTCCGGCATCCCGTCGGGGTAATTTCGGGACTTTTTCTCGACTAATACGGGATCATTTGCGGGCCCTTTCGGTATCATTTCTGGATAGTTGTCGGGATCCGTTCGGGATCCCGTCAGGGTCTTTTCGGAACTATTGGGAGATCATTTGAGGACCTTTCCGGCATCATTTCTGGTTAGTTTTCGGGATCCTTTCCGGGTCCCATCAGGGTCATTTCGGGACTTTTTCGGCATCATTTAAGATTGGTTTTCAGGATTCGTCCGGTATCCGTCAGGGTAATTTCTGGACTTTTCCCAGACTATTTCGGGATGATTTTGGGACCCTCCCAAGATCATTTCTGGATGGATTTCGGGATCTGTCCGGGATGCCGTAAGGTCATTTTGGGACTATTAGGTGATCATTTGAGGACCTTTTCGGCATCACTTCTGGATGGTTTTCGGTATCCGCTCAGGATTCCGTCGGAATTATTGCGGGACTTTTTCGGGATCATTTGGTGTCCCTTCCGGCATCATTTCTGGCTGGTTTTTGGGATTCGTCCGGCATCCCGTCGGGTTCATTTCGGGACTTTTTCTCGACTAATACGGGATCATTTGCGGGCCCTTTCGGCATCATTTCTAGATAGTTGTCGGGATCCGTTCGGGATCCCGTCAGGGTCTTTTCGGAACTATTAGGTGATCATTTGAGGACATTTCCGGCATCATTTCTGGATAGTTTTCGGGATCCTTTCGGTGTCCAGTCAGGGTCATTTCGGGACTTTTTCGGGATCATTTAGAGATGGCTTTCAGGATTCGTCCGGGAACCCGTCAGGGTAATTTCTGAACTTTTCCGAGACTATTTCGGGATAATTTTGGGACCTTCCCAAGATCATTTCTGGATGGATTTTGGGATCAGTCCGGGATGCCGTCAGGGTCATTTTGGTATTAGGTGATCATTTGAGGACCTTTCCGGCATCACTTCTGGATGGTTATCGGTATCCGATCAGGATCCCCTCGGAATCATTGCGGGACTTTTTCGGGATCATTTGGGGTCCCTCCCAAGATCATTTCTGGATGGATTTCGGGATCTGTCCGGGATCCCGTCAGGGTCATATAGGGGTGCGTTCGAGATCCCGTCAGGGTCATTTCGGGACTTCTTCGGGAATATATCGGGATCATTTCTGGATGGTTTATGGGATCCGTCCATGACCCCTTAAGGGTCATTTCGGGACTATTAGGTGATCATTTGAGGACCTTTCCGGCGTCACTTCTGGATGATTTTCGGTATCCGTTCGGGATCCCGTCGGAATCAATGCGGGACTTTTACGGAATCATTTGGGTTTCCTTCCGGCATTATTTCTGGATGGTTTTCGGGATTTGTCCGGGATCCCGTCGGGGTTATTTCGGGACCTTTTCGGGGCTAATACGGGATCATTTGGGGATCCTCTAGGGGTCGTTTCGTGACTTTTTCTGTATTATTTCGGGATCATTTTGGGACCCTTTCGGCATAATTTCTTGATGGTTTGCCGGATCCATCAGGGTCATTTCGGGACCATTTTGGGATCATTTGGCGACCCTTCCGAGATCATTTCTGGATCCGTCCGGGATGCCGTAGGAACCATTTCGGAATTTTTTGTTACTTTTCCGGGATAGTTTTTGCACCCTTCCGGGATCATTTCTGGATCTGTGCGGGATCCCATCTGGGTCAATTACAGACTATTTCGGGATCATTTTGGAATCCTTCCGGAATCATTTCTGTATGGTTTTCGCGATCCATCGTGGATCCCCTCGGAGCCATTTCGGAACTTTTTCTGGAGTTAGTCGGGATAATTTAGGGACCCTTCCTGGATATTTTCTGGATGGTTTCTGAGATCCGTCCGGGAGCCCGTCAGGGTAATTTCGGAACTTTTTCGGGACTATTTCGGGATCAATTTGGTACCCTTCAGGCATCATTTCTGTGTGGTTATCTGGATAAATCTAGAATCGTGTCGTTGTCATTTCGGGTTTTTTTGGGACTACTTCGGGAACTTTTGGAAACACTTCCGGGGCGTTTCTGGATGGTTTTCGGGATCCGTCCGCGATAGCGTCGGGGTCATTTCGTGGCTTTTTCTGGATAATTTCGTTATCATTTTGGGATCCTATCAGGTTATCAGCTCATAAAGTTATTTTTTTTACTCAATTACAAAAATAAAATGCATTAGACAGAAAAAAAAATGTTAAACAGATAACTTTATAAGCAGGCTAACGTGAATAGCCCACATATTTCATTTTCTCCTTGCGGACGGGGCCGCGGGTAAAGGCTAGTATATATTATAAATGGCAAAGTTTGGATGTTAAGATGTTTGGATGTTTGGATGTTTGGATGTTTGGATGTTTGGATGTTTGTCCAGACGTTTGTCTTTGTGACTCAATAACGCAAGAACGGATGGACCGATTTGGATGAAATTTTGCACACATATAGCCAATAGTCTAGAAGGATCTACTAGCTATATATTTTTCAAAAGGGGCGTGGTCCCCGCCCCCTAGGAACAGTTATAATTTAATTATTATATTTTTTCGTCTTTGCGACTGAATCACGCCAGAATGGCTACACGGATTTTGATGAAATTTGGGACACAGACAGTAGTCTACTAGCGAAATTTTTTTCGAGCATGGAAAGAGGGGTAGGGGTCCCACGACCCCTTAGAGAAATTATTTTTCATAATTTTTACACATTATAACTTTACGTATACTGGCCTTCACCAATATCACAGACTCAAGGGGTCAAATAAGTCGAGGGCTTACAAAGGAAGCAGTGACACCCTCCGCCCGCCCCCCTTTATCCCCCTCTGGTGTAAAATCCATAAATTGTTATAACTCAATCTAAATTTTCTCCTAAATCAATAGTTTTTGGTATCTGGTACATACAGAACGAGATCTAGACAATTTTGGAGGAACGATCAGTGGTCCTCTCCTCTACTCCCGCCATCCGCCCTCCATCAATTGTTTTTATTAGCACGCTTTTATTAGCTTTACCTGTATGTTTCTATCTAACTTTTTATTCGCTCCAATGCGCCTGCTGCCTTATTAACATGGTTTTATAATTAGCTTCACGCTATTTGTTATCCCGTAAGGGTCATATCGAGACCCTTCCGGGATCATTTCTGGATGGTTTTCGGGATCGGTCCGGGATTACGCCGGGGTAATTTCGGGACTTTTTCGGTACTATTTCGGGATCATTTTGGGACCCTTCCGGGATCATTTCTGTATAGTTTACGGGATCCGTCCGGGATCCCGTCGGGGTTATTTTGGAACATTTTCGGGACTATTCCGGAATCATTTCGGGACTATTTCGCGATCATTTGGGGACCCTTCCGGCATCATTTCTGGATGGTTTTCGGGATCCGTGCGGGATCTCGTCGGGGTCATATGGGGACTTTTTCGGGATCATTTGGGGGCTCTTCCGGCATCATTTCTGGATGGTTTTCGGGATCCGTCCGGGATATCGTCGGGGTCATTTGGGGACTTTTTCGGGATCATTTGGGGGCTCTTCCGGCATCATTTCTGGATGGTTTTCGGGATCCGTCCCGTCCGGGATCTCGTCGGGGTCATTTGGGGACTTTTTCGGGATCATTTTGGGGCTCATCCGGCATCATTTCTGGATGGTTTTCGGGATCCCGTCGGGGTCATTTCGGGACTTTTTCGCGACTAATACGGGATCATTTGGGAACCCTTTCGGCATCATTTCTGGATGGTTTTCGGGATCCGTTCGGGATCCCGCCGGGGTCATTTCGGGACTTTTTCGCGACTAATACGGGATCATTTGGGAACCCTTTCGGCATCATTGCTGGATGGTTTTCGGGATCCGTCCGGGATCCCATTAGGGTAATTTTGGGACTATTAGGGGATCATTTGGCAACCTTTCCGGCATCATTTCTGGATAATTTTCGGGATCCGCCGGGATGCCGACGAGGTCATTTCGAGACTATTTCGGGATCATTTGGGATACCTACCGGCATCATTTCTGGATGGTTTTTGGGATTCGTCCGGGATCCCGTCGTGGTCCTTTCGGGACTTTTTTTCGACTAATACGGGATCATTTGTGGACCCTTTCGGCATCATTTCTGGATAGTTGTCGGGATCCCGTCACGGTCATTTCGGGACTATTAGGGGATCATTTGGGGACCCTTCCGGCATAATTTCTTGATGGTTTGCCGGATCCATCAGGGTCATTTCGGGACCATTTTGGGATCATTTGGGGACCCTTCCGAGATCATTTCTGGATCCATCCGGGATGCCGTAGGAGCCATTTCGGGATTTTTTCTTACTTTTCCGGGATAGTTTTTGGACCCTTCCGGGATCATTTCTGGATCTGTGCGGGATCCCATCTGGGTCATTTCCGGACTATTTCGGGATCATTTTGGGATCCTTCCGGAATCATTTCTGTATGGTTTTCGCGATCCGTCGTTGATTCCCTCGGAGCCATTTCGGAACCTTTTCTGGAGTATGTCGGGGTCATTTGGGGACTTTTTCGGGATCATTTGGGGCTCTTCCGGCATCATTTCTGGATGGTTTTCGGGATCCGTGCGGGATCTCGTCGGGGTCATTTGGGGACTTTTTCGTGATCATTTGGGGGCTCTTCCGGCATCATTTCTGGATGGTTTTCGGGATCCGTCCGGGATATCGTCGGGGTCATTTGGGGAATTTTTCGGGATCATTTGGGGGCTCTTCCGGCATCATTTCTGGATGGTTTTCGGGATCCGTCCGGGATCCCATCAGGGTAATTTCGGGACTATTAGGAGATCATTTGTGGACCTTTCCGTCATCATTTCTGGATAATTTTCGGTATCCGTCCGGGATGACGACGAGGTCATTTCGGGATTATTTCGGGATCATTTGGGATACCTACCGCCATCATTTCTGGATGGTTTTTGGGATTCGTCCGGGATCCCGTCGGGGTCATTTCGGGGCTTTTTCTCGACTAATACGGGATCATTTGCGGACCCTTTCGGCATAATTTCTGGATAGTTGTCGGGATCCGTTCGGGATCCCGTCACGGTCATTTCGGAACTATTAGGGGATCATTTGAGGACCTTTCCGGCATCATTTCTGGATAGTTTTTGGAATCCTTTCGGGATCCCGTCAGGGTCATTTCTGTTTTTTTCGGGATCATTTAAGGATGGCTTTCAGGATTCGTCCGGGAGCCCGTCAGGGTAATTTCTGGACTTTTCCGAGACTATTTCGGGATCATTTTGGGACCTTCCCAAGATCATTTCTGGATGGATTTCGGGATTTGTCCGGGATGCCCTCAGGGTCATTTTGGGACTATTAGGTGAGCATTTGAGGACCGTTCCGGCATCACTTCTGGATGGTTTTCGGTATCCGTTCAGATTCCCGTCGGAATAATTGCGGGACTTTTTCGGGATCATTGGGGTCCCTTCCCACATCATTTCTGGATGGTTTTTGGGATTCGTCCGGCATCCCGTCGGGGTCATTTCGGGACTTTTTCTCGACTAATACGGGATCATTTGTGGGCCCTTTCGGTATCATTTCTGGATAGTTGTCGGGATCCGTTCGGGATCCCGTCAGGGTCTTTTCGGAACTATTGGGAGATCATTTGAGGACCTTTCCGGCATCATTTCTGGTTAGTTTTCGGGATCCTTTCCGGGTCCCATCAGGGTCATTTCGGGACTTTTTCGGCATCATTTAAGATTGGTTTTCAGGATTCGTCCGGGATCCGTCAGGGTAATTTCTGGACTTTTCCCAGACTATTTCGGGATAATTTTGGAACCCTCCCAAGATCATTTCTGGATGGATTTCGGGATCTGTCCGGGATGCCGTCAGGGTCATTTTGGGACTATTAGGTGATCATTTGAGGACCTTTTCGGCGTCACTTCTGGATGGTTTTCGGTATCCGCTCCGGATCCCGTCGGAATTATTGCGTGACTTTTTCGGGATCATTTTGTGTCCCTTCCGGCATCATTTCTGGATGGTTTTTGGGATTCGTCCGGCATCCCGTCGGGTTCATTTCGGGACTTTTTCTCGACTAATACGGGATCATTTGCGGGCCCTTTCGGCATCATTTCTAGATAGTTGTCGGGATCCGTCAGGGTCTTTTCGGAACTATTAGGTGATCATTTGAGGACATTTCCGGCATCATTTCTGGATAGTTTTCGAGATCCTTTCGGGGTCCAGTCAGGGTCATTTCGGGACTTTTTCGGGATCGTTTAGAGATGGCTTTCAATATTCGTCCGGGACCCGTCAGGGTAATTTCTGAACTTTTCCGAGACTATTTCGGGATAATTTTGGGACCTTCCCAAGATCATTTCTGGATGGATTTTGGGATCAGTCCGGGATGCCGTCAGGGTCATTTTGGTATTAGGTGATCATTTGAGGACCTTTCCGGCATCGCTTCTGGATGGTTTTCGGTATCCGATCAGGATCCCCTCGGAATCATTGCGGGACTTTTTCGGGATCATTTGGGGTCCCTCCCAAGATCATTTCTAGATGGATTTCGGGATCTGTCCGGGATCCCGTCAGGGTCATTTAGGGGTGCGTTCGAGATCCCGTCAGGGTCATTTCGGGACTTCTTCGGGACTATATCGGGATCATTTCTGGATGGTTTATGGGATCCGTCCATGACCCCTTAAGGGTAATTTCGGGACTATTAGGTGATCATTTGAGGACCTTTCCGGTATCACTTCTGGATGATTTTCGGTATCCGTTCGGGATCCCGTCGGAATCAATGCGGGACTTTTACGGAATCATTTGGGATTCCTTCCGGCATCATTTCTGGATGGTTTTCGGGATTTGTCCGGGATCCCGTCGGGGTTATTTCGGGACCTTTTCGGGGCTAATACGGGATCATTTGGGGATCCTCTAGGGGTCGTTTCGTGACTTTTTCTGTATTATTTCGGGATCATTTTGGGACCCTTTCGGCATAATTTCTTAATGGTTTGCCGGATCCATCAGGGTCATTTCGGGACCATTTTGGGATCATTTGGGGACCCTTCCGAGATCATTTCTGGATCCGTCCGGGATGCCGTAGGAGCTATTTCGGGATTTTTTGTTACTTTTCCGGGATAGTTTTTGCACCCTTCCGGGATGATTTCTGGATCTGTGCGGGATCCCATCTGGGTCAATTCCGGACTATTTCGGGATCATTTTGGAATCCTTCCGGAATCATTTCTGTATGGTTTTCGCGATCCATCGTGGATACCCTCGGAGCCATTTCGGAACTTTTTCTGGAGTTAGTCGGGATAATTTGGGGACCCTTCCTGGATATTTTCTGGATGGTTTTTGAGATCCGCCCGGGAGCCCGTCAGGGTCATTTCGGAACCTTTTCGGGATCATTTTGGAACACCTTCAGGGATCATTTCTGTGTGGTTCTCTGGATACGTCTAGAATCTTGTCGCTCTCATTTCGGGTTTTTTTGGGACTATTCGGGGAACTTTTGGAGACCCTTTCGGGGCATTTATGGATGGTTTTCGGGATCCGTCCGCGATAGCGTTGGGGTCATATCGTAGCTTTTTCTGGATAATTTCGGGATCATTTGGGATCCTATCAGGTTATCAGCTCATTTAGTTCTTTTTTTTACTCAATTACAAAAATAAAATGCATTAGACAGAAAACAAAATTTTAAACAGATAATAAGCAGGCTAACGCGAATAGCCCATATATTTAAAATTTTCCTTGCGGACGGGGCCGCGGGTAAAGGCTGGTATATTATAAATGGGAAAGTTTGGATGTGAAGATGTTTGGATGTTTGGATGTTTGATTGTTTGTCCAGACGTTTGTCTTTGTGACTCAATCACGCAAGAACGGCTGGACCGATGTGGATGAAATTTTGCACACATATAGCCAATAGTCTAGAAGGATCTACTAACTATATATTTTTGAAAAGGGGCGTGGTCCCCGCCACCTAGGAACAGTTATAATTTAATTATTATATTTTTTCGTCTTTGCGACTGAATCACGCCAGAACGGCTACACGGATTTTGATGAAATTTGGGACACAGACAGTAGTCTACTAGCGAAATTTTTTTCGAACATGGAAAGAGGGGTGGGGGTCCCACGACCCCTTCGAGAAATTATTTTTCAATAATTTTTACACATTATAACTTTACGTATACTGGCCTTCACCAATTTCACAGACTCAAGGGGTCAAATAAGTCGAGGGCTTACAAAGTAAGCAGTGACACCCTCCGCCCGCCCACCCCCCCCACCTTTATCTCCCCCTCTGGTGTAAAATCTCTAAATTGTTATAACTCAATATAAATTTTCTCCTAAATCAATAGTTTTTGGTATCTGGTACATACAGAACGAGATCTAGACAATTTTGGAGGAACGATCAGTGGTCCTCTCCTCTACTCCCGCCATCCGCCCTCCATCAATTGTTTTTATTAGCACGCTTTTATTAGCTTTACCTGTATGTTTCTATGTAACTTTTTATTCGCTCCAATGCGCCTGCTGCCTTATTAACATGGTTTTATAATTAGCTTCACCTTATTTGTAATCCCGTAAGGGTCATATCGAGACCCTCCGGGATCATTTCTGGATGGTTTTCGGGATCGGTCCGGGATTACGCCGGGGTAATTTCGGGACTTTTTCGGGACTATTTCGGGATCATTTTGGGACCCTTCCGGGATCATTTCTGTATAGTTTTCGGGATCCGTCCGGGATCCCGTCGGGGTTATTTTGGGACATTTTCGGGACTATTCCGGAATCATTTCGGGACTATTTCGCGATCATTTGGGGACCCTTCCGGCATCATTTCTGGATGGTTTTCGGGATCCGTCCGGGATCTCGTCGGGGTACTTTCGGGATCATTTGCGTACCTTCGAGAGATAAATTCTTGATGGTTTCCGGGATCATTACGGGACTTTTTCGGGGTCAGTTTGGGTCCTTTCCGTAATCATTCCTGGATGGTTTTAGGGATCCATCCGGGATCCCGTCGGCGTCATTTTGGGACTTTTGCGGGATCATTTGGGGTCTCTTCCGGCATCATTTCTGGATGTTTTACGGGATCCGTCCGGGATCCCGTCGGCGTCATTTTGGGACTTTTGCGGGATCATTTGCGGTCTCTTCCGGCATCATTTCTGGATGGTTTACGGGATCCGTCCGGGATCCTGTCGGGGTCATTTTGGGACCTTTGCGGGATCATTTGGGGTCTCTTCCGGCATCATTTCTGGATGGTTTACGGGATCCGTCCGGGATCCTGTCGGGGTCATTTTGGGACTTTTGTGGGATCATTTGGGGTCTCTTCCGGCATCATTTCTGAATGGTTTATGGGATCCGTCCGGGATCCCGTCGGCGTCATTTTGGGACTTTTGCGGGATCATTTGGGGTCTCTTCCGGCATCATTTCTGGATGGTTTACGGGATCCGTCCGGGATCCTGTCGGGGTCATTTTGGGTCTTTTGCGGGATCATTTGGGGTCTCTTCCGGCATCATTTCTGGATGGTTTACGGGCTACGTCCGGGACCCTGTCGGGGTAATTTTGGGACTTTAGCGGGATCATTTGGGGTCTCCTCCGGCATCATTTTTGGATGGTTTACGGGATCTGTCCGGGATCCTGTCGGGGTCATTTTGGGACTTTTGCGGGATCATTTGGGGTCTCTTCCAGCATCATTTCTGGATGGTTTTCGGGATCCGTCCGGGATCCTGTCGGGGTCATTTTGAGACTTTTGCGGGATCATTTGGGGTCTCCTCCGGCATCATTTCTGGATGGTTTACGGGATCCGTCCGGGATCCTGTCGGGGTCATTTTGGGATTTTTGCGGGATCATTTGGGGTCTCTTCCGGCATCATTTCTGGATGGTTTACGGGATCCGTCCGGGATCCTGTCGGGGTCATTTTGGGACTTTTGCGGGATCATTTGGGGTCTCTTCCGGCATCATTTCTGGATGGTTTACGGGATCCGTCCGGGACCCTGTCGGGGTCAGTTTGGGACTTTAGCGGGATCATTTGGGGTCTCCTCCGGCATCATTTCTGGATGGTTTACGGGATCCGTCCGGGATCCTGTCGGGGTTATTTTGGGACTTTTGCGGGATCATTTGGGGTCTCTCCCGGCATCATTTCTGGATGGTTTTCGGGATCCTTCCGGGATCCTGTCGGGGTCATTTTGGGACTTTTGCGGGATCATTTCGGGTCTCTTCCGACATCATTTCTGGATGGTTTACGGGATCCGTCCGGGATCCTGTCGGGGTCATTTTGGGACTTTTGCGGGATAATTTGGGGTCTCTTCTGGCATCATTTCTGGATGGTTTACGGGATCCGTCCGGGACCCTGTCGGGGTCATTTTGGGTCTTTAGCGGGATCATTTGGGGTCTCCTCCAGCATCATTTCTGGATGGTTTTCGGGATCCGTCCGGGATCCCGTCGATGTCATTTCGGGACTATTTCGGCATCATTTGGGGTACCTTCCGGTATCAATTCTAGATGGTTTTCGGGATCCGTCCGGGATCCCGTCGGAGTCATTTCGGAATTTTTTCTCGACTAATACAGGATCATTTGGGGACCTTATCGGCATCATTTCTGGATGGTTTTCGGAATCCGTCCGCGATCCCGTCAGGGTCATTTCGGGACTATTTCGGTATAATTTGGGGTACCTGCCGGCATCATTTCTGGATGGTTTTCGGTATCCGTCCGGGATCCCGTCGGTGTCATTTCGGGTCCATTTGGGGTCCATTCCGGCATCATTTCTGGATGGTTTTCGGGATCCGTCTGGGATCCTATCGGGGTCATTTTGGGACTTTTGCGGGATCATTTGGGGTCTCTTCCGCCATCATTTCTGGATGGTTTTCGGGATCCGTCCGTGATCCTGTGGGGTAATTTTGGGACTTTTGCGGGATCATTTGGGGTCTCTTCCGGCATCATTTCTGGATGGTTTACAGGATACGTCCGGGATCCTGTCGGTGTCATTTTGAGACTTTTGCGGGATCATTTGGGGTCTCTTCCGGCATCATTTCTGTATGGTTTTCGGGATCCGTCCGGGATCCTGTCGGAGTCATTTTGGGACTTTTGCGGGTTCATTTGGGGTCTCTTCCGGCATCATTTCTGGATGGTTTACGGGATCCTGTCGGGGTCATTTTGGGCCTTTTGCGGGATCATTTGGGTTCTCTTCCGGCATCATTTCTGGATGGTTTACGGGATCCGTCCGGGATCCTGTCGGGGTAATTTTGGGACTTTTGCGGGATAATTTGGGGTCTCTCCCGGCATCATTTCTGGATGGTTTTCGGGATCCGTCCGGGATCCTGTCGGGGTCATTTTGGGACTTTTGCGGGATCATTTGGGGTCTCTTCCGGCGTCATTTCTGGATGGTTTACGAGATCCGTCCGGGATCCTGTCGGGGTCATTTTGGGACTTTTGCGAGATCATTTGGGGTCTCTTCCGGCATCATTTCTGGATGGTTTACGGGATCCGTCCGGGACCCTGTCGTGGTCATTTTGGGACTTTAGCGGGATCATTTGGGGTCTCCTCCGGGATCATTTGGGGTACCTAGATGGGTAGTTTTCGGGATTCGTCCGGGATCCCGTCTGGATCATTTCAGGACTTTTTCGGGATCATTTGGGGTATCTTCCGGCCACTTTTCTAGATGGTTTTCGGTATCCGTCCGGGATACCGTCAGGGTAATTTCGGGACTATTTGGGATAACTTGGGAACCTTTCCGGCATCATTTCTGGATAGTTTCCGGGATCCTTCGGGGATCCCGTCAGGGTCATTTCGGAACCCGCGAGTAATGCGGGATCATTTGGGGACCCTTTCGCCATCATTTCCGGATGGTTTTCGTGATCCGTCCGGGATACCGTCAGGGTAATTTCGGGACTATTTTGTGATAACTTGGGAAACTTTCCGGCATCATTTCTGGATAGTTTCCGGGATCCGTCGGGAATCCCGTCAGGATCATTTCGGAACTATAAGGGGATCATTTCATTTTTCATCTTTCTTTAAGGGGATCATTTCACCTTCCAGCATCATTTCTGTATACTTTTGGGGATCCGTCCGGGATCCCGACGGGGTCATTTCTGGCCTATTTCGGGATCATTTTGGGGTACCAACCGGCATCATTTCTGGATGGTCCGGGATCCGTCCGGGATCCCATCGGGGGAATTTCGGGAATTTTTCGGGATCATTTGGGGTCCCTTCCGGCATCATTTCTGGATCGTTTTCGGGATCCGTCCGAGATCCCGTCGGGTTTATTTTTTTACTTTTTCGGGAAAATGTCAGGGAGTTTCGAGACTGTTCTTGGATCATTTGGGGATCCTTCAGGGATAATTTCTGGATGGTTTTCGGGATCCCGTCGGGGTAATTTCGGAACTTTTTCACGACTATTTCGGGATCAGTTGCCCTTAAAGATCATTTCTGGGTGGTTTTCGGGATCCGTCCGGGATCCCGTCAGGGTTATTTCGCGCCTTTTCGGGACTATTTCGGGATCATTTTGGGACCCTTCAGGGATAATTTCTCTATGATTTTCGGGATCTGTTCGGGATCCCTTCGTAGTTTTTTCGCGACTTTATCTGGGATAAATTGTGGACCCTTTAGAGATCAATACTGGATGGTTTTCGGTATCGGTCTGGGATCCCCTCAAGGTCATTTCGGGCCTTTTCGGGACTATTTCGGAATCATTTTGGGACCCCTCCGGCATAATTTCTGGGTGATTTTCGGGATCTGTCCGGGATCCCGACGGAGTTTTTTTGGGACTTTTTCCGGACTATTTCTGGATTATTTGGGGACGTTTCAGAGCTCAGTTCTGGATGATTTTCGGGATCTGTCCGGGATCCCGTCAGAGTTATTTCGGGGTAATTTTGGGACCCTTCCAGGATAATTTCTTCATGATTTTCGAGATGGATCTGAGTTTTTCGTGGCTTTCGGGACTATTTCGGGATCATTTGCGGAACCTTCAGAGATCAATTCTGGATGGTTTGTGGACTTTTCCGGGATCATTTGGGGATCCCTCCGGAGTCATTTCTGGATGGTTTTCGGGATCCCGTAAGGGTCATTTCGGGCCTTTTTCGTGACTACTATTTCGGAATCATTTTGGGACTCCTCCTGGATAATTTCCGGGCGATTTTCGGGATTTGTCCGGGATCCCGTCAGAGTTTTTTCGGGACTTTTTCGGACTATATCGGGATCATTTGCGGACCGTTCAGGAATCAAATCTGGATGGTTTTCGGAATCCGTCCGGAATCCCGTCAGGGTCATTTCGGGACTTTTCTTGACTACTTCGGGATTATTTTGGGACCCTTCCGGCATCATTTCTGGATAGTTTTCGAGATTTGTCTAGGATCCCGTCGGCATCATTTCGTGACTATTTGGTGTCATTTAGGGACACTTCCGGGATCATTTTAGGTCTCTTCGAAACCGGTAATTCAGCACACATGGCCGTGGATTTACGGCAAATTATTCGTAATTAAAATTCGGTATGTTTTATCTTTAATATATCACAGCTTTTTCGTTCTATTTTTAAATGAATCCTGTAACGAACTATTACAACTATAATTAAAATTTATGTAATATTTTAACCAACTAGATACCCGAAAAAGCAACACTGCTTTCATTTAAAAACTTCTTTTTGGTTTTAGCTAATTGTAGTTTCACTCCTTTGTTCTATGAGTAGCAATTCTTTCACCCCTGTCATATCAATTAATTTAACTTAGAAACAAAATGTATTTTTTTTAATTCGAAAAAAGTGTATTGTACTATTCATGTAAGCGTGCCCATCAGCTCAGTTAGTTCTTTTTTTTACTGTATTAAAAAATAAAATACATTGACAGAAAAAATTTTTAAACAGACAACTTGATAAGCAGGCTAACGTGAATAGCACATATATTTTATTTTCTCCTTGCGGACGGGGCCGCGGGTAAAGGCTAGTAAACAAATAAAACAAATTGTAATAAAATAATATGCGGTTACTACTATTATATTTCCTGAGAAAAAAAGAAGAACGCAACATAAGCAATGAACCTGCTGTGATGATGCTGATGTCTTGCAGTCATGTTTGTATAAGAAAGTAACGAGCATTCTTCCCTATCTCATCAAAAATTACTTTGCACCGATAGCGTTTACTCGTGTCTGGAAAAACAAAGTTACCTAAAATAACCAATGATGAGTACTACATTTAAGTAACAAAGTTCTCGGAACAAAAAAAACAACGTCTTTGCCCCTTTTTTAACCCCGTACAGCATTTTGGGCTTAATCAATGTTCATGGCAGATGGAATGAGTGAAGCCCTTTCATCTGTTGTCGCTTTCATTGTTGGATCGAAGTGAGAAACTTTACTCACTTATGTGGAACTTTAACGCGAGCTCGACTTCCTTTTAACCTGTCTAAGTCCACAGACGTTTTCTTAATTTGTAAGTTTCATTTTTCTATATAAATAATATCGAGCTTGTGCTAAATAAACAACTCTCTTAATTGGGCCCATTCAGTTGTTATTTAATATTAAGAAAGAATATAACGTAGTTACGACACATACATATTATGACGCATTTTTATTGGTGTAAAAATTACAAAAACAAAATTCTGAATTTTATATTTTCTTATTATGGTCTTTTTAGTAACGCGCTGTGATTGATTGAACAGTGTTTGTACGTAGGTGCATACGTTGATATCTACCTATACGTTACAACTTATGACATCCAGCTGGGGTAAAAAAGCTTTATGTTATCCTTCTCAGTTTTCACACATGCGCAGATATGCTGGATAAACTAAACATTGGATAAAATATAAGGATATATATGACTCATAAAAATTGAGTTGAGGAAGTTGGTAAAAATTACTTGGAGATTTAAAATGCATGGTAATTTGAAGAGGAATTTTTTTCAGTTAAACATGTTTTTAGCTATGCTTCGAGTTGAGTTACGAAATTTATCAGCACATATCTGTTGGACTACGATATATATTAAAGTTTTCATTTTAGCCAAGATTGGAGAAGAAGTGTTCTCTCGTAAAGTAACTTAATGGGGTCTACCACGTTATCCCCAAAATCAAAATCCCAAAACAAAATCCCCAAATCAAAATCCCCAAAATCAAAATCCCCAAAATCAAAATCCCCAAACTCATAATCCCCAAGACAAAATCCTCATTTTATGTGAGAAATAAATTCGAATTAGGTTTAAAATCGCCGCAACCAAAAAAGGATAATAATCCATACCAACTTTCTGCATAGGCGGCCTTCGGTCGCGCTTATAAAAAATAACCCGCCATGCCAAGTACGGGTGTGTGGTATAACCGTGGCCACCGCCACGGTGATGTCCTTCTGCGTAGTACACGCTTCTGTTAGCTTGTTCGAATTAGAGCGACTAGCAGTTCTATACATATATGGATAAGTAAAAATATGTATTGCCAAAACTTGAATATATAGTTATACATACATAAATATGAATGAAAGAGGAAAGAGATATTGATATTTTTTATACGGTCATGATGTTTATCATAGCACTGGGATTTTGTGTTTGGGGATTTCGATTTTGGGGATTTTGATTTTGGGTTTTTTTTTTCTTTGGGGATTTTGCGTTTGGGTATTTTTTTTTGGGGATTTCGTGGCACTCCCAACTTAATGAGTTCTCGAAAAGGCTAAATTGTTTAGATAACTTGATAACATTCACTATGCCACCGATTGATAAATAAATCAAATAATTGGTATACTATCTTGTGCCTGAGTGACAGTTGGGACTTTTAAAAGAGGTTTGTGGAAGGTTGAGCGAATAGACTGAGCAGTTCAAAATACTTTCCGAAAAAACTTTATTTATTTGTACATATAACCAAGAGCTATATATCCTAAATGTGGAGCTAGATCGCAAACAGACACGTCTTAGTATTTTCCAGATCGGTTCATTTACTCAAATAAAATTTAATTAAAAATACTTATTCATACGACCCATAGTTTCCCAGAAATTAAAACATTCATCAGAGCTTTTTTGTAACACGGCAAAATTTAAGTAGGAAAGGCGCTAAATTAAATTTTTCAAAGTACTTTTTCTTAAGGTGAAACAAATTTTGGGGCTTCAGAGAAAGGAACTGTCAAAATTCAGCGCTAGCACATTCTTTGGCAAAATTTCTGCTGTATAAGAGCCAAGAAATAATTTTGGTTAACATAAAATGTATCTTCAGTCGCATTCTTTATTCAATAAATGACGGATTGCTTTTTCCTTAAGGAAAGTGTATTAAAAGACACTGCACACCACAATAGCTCGGGCTGAGACGATACTAAAATTATCAAATTTGGCACTGGTTTGAAATTTATTTCCTAAAATCTGATCATTGGCACTGGCCGACGAAATCTGATATTTATCTAGAATTTCCTGATAATACTTTGAAAAAGCGGCCAGCACCCCCTTATAATCCAAGATGTCGCACAATATAGAATAAATAAGTAAATACCTGTTTTTTGCACGATAACTTCCGAAAAGGTTTTTGGCCGAGCTACCAATTTGCGTGGTGCTCCTTTTTAATTTTTATACCTTTCATGAAAATGAAATGGTATATTAATTTCGTCACGAAACCCAAAATTGTAAGTCCGTAAAGGAAAATAGATAGACCCACCATTAAGTATACCGAAATAATCAGGTTGAAGAGCTGAGTTGATTTAGCCATGTCCGTCTGTCCGTCTGTCTGTTTGTATGCAAACTAGTCCCTCAATTTTTGAGATATCTTGATAAAATTTGGTGAGCGGGTGTATTTGGGTGTCCGATTAGACATTTGTCGGAACCGGCCGTATCGGACCACTATAACATGTATCCTCCTTACAACCGATTTTTCAGAAAAAGAGGATTTTTGTAATATCTTGCTGAATTTAACAGATTGAAGCTTCAAACTTCACCATATAATTTCGTATATTGCACATATTGTTGCCTAAAAAAATTGATGAGATCTGTCGTATATATAGTGTATATCCCCCACACCCGATTGCTCAGATAAGAAACTTTTCGTAATTGCTGCGCTATTTGAAGAGCTAGAGGCTTCAAATTTCACCGATTGCTTACGTATATAGTATATATTGTTGTGTCAAAAAATCATAGAGATCGGTGGTATATATATTATATACTTCATATAAACTGTCCTTTTTGCCCCTTTTTTACGGATAGAAGCTTCAAAATTCATCAAATTTCATAAAATAGTTACGTTTAGTTACGTAACTAATTACTCCAAGCATATCTCTGCAACTTGCAAGGTTAGGAAGATTAATACGTTTTGGCGGATTGGTATAAAGGAATCCCATTGAGAATCCCTTAAAGCAAAAAGTGAAAATTGTTTTTGAACTCATTCTAACCTATCACAACTAAAACACAACCAAATTTGAAAAATTACCCCTTATGAAAATCTTTAAATTTTTTAATTGCAGCTCTTGTACTATTTCAATTCACGCTTGGAATTCGCAATGATTTTGATACTAAGCAAATTTTCCACAAACATATGACTGTTTGCTTTGAGCTGATACGCCACTGCGGGCAACATTTTTCTGCTTCTTTGAAGAACGTCAAAAATAAACCTTTTATAAAACCTGGAATAACCAAGTGAAGTAAACCGTCGATTGTCTCGCTCTAAATTTTTCGTTGTTCTGTCATTCGGCTATCTGAGAATTTTCCATCAATATTGTCCCAGAAAAAATGTTTTTATTTTGTTTATTTTTGCTTTTCCGGAGTAAAATATGATAGTTTTAGTACTTTTTCACATAAACTAGTAGGCGAATATCGATGGACTTTTACTGGATTTAATTACAGCGATTCATCATGTTGGTATCTTTGGTGTTGGCTTCCTTAAGTAAGGCCATGTTTAACTATTACGTCCATATATATATATATATATATATATATATATGTTTAATTTGTTTCAAAAAAATTTAAACAGGTATTTGTTAAAACAAACTATTTGTATTTACGTCATATCCAACTAAGGGGTTTAGCCTGTGCAGCATTCGAGGAATGTTTTTGTTTTTCTTACAACAATAACACCAATCTTTCTTATTCACCTTATTTATGTAAAAACTTTGCTAAAACAAAGGAATTCTAAATACAGTTACAAAAAATTTTAACTCACTATTGTTTTTTTGTCCTATAAATCAGACCACTAAGATAAGAAAAATGTTACAGTTATGGATTGTAATTTAGAATGTATGAATCCGGCTCAATTGAATCAGCATCTTCTGGTCCTAGGCAGACTGCCGCGGGGATAGTATATCCCGTGATATATTTTAGTAATTAATAACTTGGTAACATTAGTAATACATCACAAATTCAACTGTCAGGAGTTTTAGGGGGATCTTCTGAGCAAGCTTGTATGATAAATTACAATTGCATATGCTTTAGTTCCGACTCTCAACGACAAATCAACAGAGCATATGCTAACTTAAATGGAGTTTTAGGCATGGAAATACATTTAGAAGTATTATGGTCACTTCCAGCTGGGACTGTAAAAATCTTAATCAAATCCGAAGCCCATTTAATTGCAGATAATTTGCAGTTCACATAAATAAAAGATAACACCTCTAACTTTTATGTCCGGTTTTTCGATGAAAGTTTCAACTGCAGTTTAAGTTGGGGTCAGTTTACTTTTGACGCATTCATTGAATTTTACCGCTCATCACAGTTTGAATTTTTTTAATTTTTATTCGAAGCCGAAAGTAGTGTAAACTCTCACTGGTCCTCTTTATCTCGTCTGCATTGGCGTTAGGTGGTTCTTATATACTAAAAAACAGTTTCTGTTATGGCTTTCGTATTTATTTTTCTACTCCTATTTTTTCAAAGCGGGTAAAAATTTTACCCTCTCCTGACTGCTAAAAATACATCACTACCGTTTCAGATAGCGTACATATTCTGCCTTTTTTTATTTACTTTACCTGGTGATTCCACCATTGTTTGCATTAAATGTAAATAAATTAACATACAAAAATTTGGCTTGTGTAAATATAACCAGTAATTTGGTAATATAAGATACTCATCAAAGTAATTTATTTGACTCAAAAAAACTGTTACTTTACCTCAAATAAACAGTAAGTTACAATATTCGTACATATGTACACAGTTATTTATCCAAACATAATTAGTATTTATATGTATGTATGCGTGTAGGTACATTTTGTAAAATTATATTAAACTCCCTAAATGCTGTCTGTAGTTAAAAAACGAAATGAATCAGCGAACTACTATTAATCGATTTCATTTAATAACAACCTACATTCATACAAACATAATTTTTACTTTCTGTTTGGAAATTCATATGAACAAATAATCTGATGTAGACGCATGCTAAATACATTGCTGCGAGCTTAAAAAACAATATTGAATGTCCCAGTTCAATCAAGAATAAACAACAACAAGTAAGGAAGGCTATGTTCGGGTGTAATCGAACATTACATACTCAGCTGAGAGCTTTGGAGACAAAATAAGGGAAAATCACCAAAATGAAACTAGTGTAACCCTGGAATATGTTTGTATGACATGTGTAGCAAATGGAAGGTATTAAAGAGTATTTCAAAGGGGAGTGGCCCTTTGTTCTATAGGTGGATGCCTTTTCGGGATATCGTTATAAAGGTGGGCCAGGGTTGACTCTAGAATGCGTTGGTACAATATGGATATCAAACGAATGGCGATAATGAGTATTTTAAAAGGGAGTGCGCCTTAGTTCTATAGGTGGACACCTTTTCGAGATATAGCCATAAAGGTGGACGAGGGGTGATTCTATAATGTGTTTGTACGATATGGGCATAAAACTAAAGGTATTAATGAGGGTTTTAAAAGGGATTGGTGGAAGTTGTATATGTGAAGGCGTTTTCGAGATATCGACCAAAATGTGGACCAGTGTGACCCAGAAAATCTTCTGTCGGGTACTGCTAATTTATTTATATATGTAATACCACGAACAGTATTCCTGCCAAGATTCCAAGGGCTTTTGAATTCGCCCTGCAGAAATTTTCATTTTCTTCTACTTAATATGGAGGTGTCACACCCATTTTACAAAGTTTTTTCTAAAGTTATATTTTGCGTCAATAAACTAATGCAATTACCATGTTTCATCTCTTTTTTCATGTTTGCTACAGAATTATGGCATTTTTATCATTTTTCGTATTTTTCGATATCGCAAAATTGGGCGTGGTCATAGTCGGGTTTCGGCCATTTTGTATACGAATACAAAGTGAGTTTAGATAATTGCGTGAACTGAGTTTAGTAAAGATATATCGATTTTTGCTCCCATTATCGTGTTAACGGCCGAGCGGAAGGACGACTGTGCGGTCGACTGTGTATAAAAACTGGGCGTGGCTTCAGCCGATTTCTGCCATTTTCACAGAAAACAATTATCGTCATAGAGTCTATGCACTTACCAAATTTCACAAGGATTGGAAAATTTTTGTTCGACTTATGGCCTTAAATGTATACTAGACGAATTAAATGAGAAAGGGCGGAGCCACGCTCATTTTGAAATTTTCTTTTATTTTTGTATTTTGTTGCACCATCATATCATTACTGGAGTTGAATGTTGGCATAATTTACTTATATACTGTAAAGATTTTAAATTTTTTGTTAAAATTTGACTTAAAAAAAATTTTTTTTTAAAAGTGGGCGTGTTCGTCATCCGATTTTGCTAATTTTCATTTAACACACATACAGTAATAGGAGTAACGTGCGTGCAAAATTTCATCATTATATCTTCAACGACTGGCAAATTACAGCTTGCAAAACTTTTAAATTACCTTCTTTTAACAGTGAGCGGTGCCAGGCCTATTGTCCAAATATTTACTAATTTTCTATTCTGCGTCATAAGATCACCCCGCCTACCAAGTTTCATCGCTTTATCCGTCTTTGATAATGAATTATCGCACTTTTTGGTTGTTCGAAATTTTCGATATCGAAAAAGTGGGCGTGGTTGTAGTCCGATTTCGTTCATTTTTAATAGCGATCTGAGATAAGCGCCCAGGAACCTACGTACCAAATTTCATCAAGATACCTCAAAATTTACTCAAGTTATCGTGTTTAAAGACGGACGGACAGACGGACGGACATGGCTAAATGAATTTCTTTTTTCACCCAGATCATTTTGATATATAGAAGTCTATATCTAACTCGTTTAGGTTATGCCATTACGGATTACAGTTATGCGAACAAAGTTAATATACTCTGTGGGCTCTGCTCAGCTGAGTATAAAAATAACAGCTTAAGGGACAAATCGAAGCCAAAGCGTAACAACAACAGCCGTTGGAGGCAATCAAAATACAGCATATGTATGTACATATATGTATGTGTATGGTTAAACAGGGTTAGGCGATTGAAGTGTAAACACCCTACAAAAATCATGCCATTTATCCCTAAAGAGAGTGCCGTGCGGTTGATCGGTTTTTCCTTTATTGGGGTATAATTGATCCCCTCTAGTCCCTTTTGGGTAGAGTTGTGATAAGTCAGTGTTAAACTTATGTAGCAAATTTTAAGAAACAGTCACAAAAAAACGAAACGAAATGGGTAAAATAAAAAAAATTTTATGGATATGAAACGAATTTTTTCATAAATATCCGGAGCCGCATACCGAGCATAATATACCAGTGTCCTAGGTTTCATTATCGCATTGTTTATGTTGCATTTTTCTACAATAAGAATATTGTATTAAAGTTAAAAAAAATATAAAATCGGTAAGAATTCCTGTATGGGTAGAAAGAAGACTTATCCGACACTACACATAGGCGAAGAAAGAGTATCTGTCCAATAGCACCCCTAGAGATACGAAGATGATCTGCTCGAAGGATCATTAACACTTCTTTACACCGCTTCAGCGTTCAAATCATGGGCTCTGCTCTAAATCTCTCCTTATCTTCTTTGTCATCTATTATTGGTTCTTATGTTGGAGATGCTTTCATATTCAAATTAACATAACCATTAGTCACTGCTGATTAGATTGGGTACAATTTTTCTTTTTCGTCTTCGGATTATTGTTTTCGAGGTGAATACGCGTCTTTTAGCACAAGAAAGCGTCCACTAACATTAGAGTATCATATTACTACCACTGGGGTTGAAAATGCGACTGGTGCCTCTTTGAGTCCTTATTGATACGAAAAGGAGTCTTCATATTTTCGCATATGGGTACAAAGGGGATTGCTCCCATCGATCCCTTCTGAATTTAAATGGTACAATTAGTCTCGTTTGAGGACATGCTCAAACAAAAGGGATCAGTTCAACTCATACTAAGAAATCAAAACTGCCACTGGTCGCATACTACTTTGCGACTCATCCCGGACTTTCCTAGACTAATCGCATTTTTTGCAGGGTGATTGCATACTTATAAATTTGGCAAGTCAATATAGTAAATTATGCAAATTCAGATCAATGTAGACTGTTTGTATTGCGAACAAGCTTTCAAAAGTATTATTGTATAAGTTCAAAATATATTTGCAGAGTTACTGCTACTAGAATGCAATTACTACAATAAACTATTTTACTTGAGCTATTTTACAAGAAAAAAGGAAACAAAAAAAAGAAAAAAACAAAAGTAAGGACGGGACTTCATACCTTTCATGAATGGGGCTGAACAATAATCTTATCCCATTCTTAATCACCAAATAATGCGCTGTATAAGATAAGAAATATATAGTGAACAGATGTACATACCTAAACGATTTTAAGATAAATATGAAAAATTTTCGAAAAACCCCCTTATCTGAACGATCGGTTGTATGGGATATATATTATATATAACTCAGATCGAAATGATTTTTACAGGAGATCTTCTATGATATATATCACCAAGTTTCACACTTTTATATTTATCGGTTGTATGGGATGTATATTACATATATATCCGATCAAAGTGATTTTTTCAGAAAATCTTTTATGATATATTGAAATAGATATCAAAGAGTTTCACGATTATACTTTCTAAATTAAGGGAGAAATGGCAAAAAATCTTTCTATCTGAACGATCGGGTGTATGGGATATAACTATATATAACTCCGATCAAAGTAATTTTTTAAGGATATCTTCTATGACATATTAGTATATATATCACCTAGTTTCACGTTTATACTTTATAAATTGCGACAGAAATGACCAAAATCGCCTTATCTGAACGATCGGTTGTATGGGAGATATATGTTATAGTGGTCCGATCCTACCGGATTCGACAAATGTCTAATATAATACAAAAATACATCCTTGTGCCGAATTTCATTGAGATATCTCAAAATTTTAGGGACCAGTTTGCGTTCAAACAGACGGACGGACAGACGGACGGACGGAGAGACGGACATGGCTATATCAACTCAGTTCGTCGCCCTGATCAATTCGGTATACTTAATGATGAGTCTATCTTATATATTTCTCAACGTTACAAACATCGGACCAAAGTTAATATAGATACCATTTCATGTTCATGAAAGGTATAAAAATATGCTAGTATGGGTGCGGTGAAGAAATCCGAAACTCCACAGCATCAAGTACGTGTCAAATGCAATTAATTTATAACCATTTGAAGACGAAAAAAAAAACGTGGTCAAGCTAAAGTGAATGAATTTTTATATTCTTCCTTTTCCAGTATTTCTGTAAAAAAAAGTGTTTTAACACAAAAATAAATATCGTTAGTTCAATTGGTAACGGTTCAATCGCTTAACCCTGTGCATATATTCCATTCTTTATATATCTGTAAAAGGATAGGGCTTAGGCAATTATTTCTTGTGATCACATATAACTAGGCATGTATAAGCCCCAAAAAAATTGTAATCATTATAATCAAGTGAAATGAGAAAACGAATATCTATAATTTTCCATGTGTTGATACATATCCTTGACGAAAGTAGTTTATGGTATAGAAACTAAGGCCACGTTTACATATGCACTAATGTACAATAAATCCACAACCGATAATCCAGGTGAGCGCGGGGCTGCAAAATTTCTAAGATCGTGGGTAAAGCCTACGACATAAGGCTCACAACGTGGCTCATATCTCTGAAGAGAGAAGAATTAAGGCTGATGATGGACGTACTATCTGAACACTGCCTTCTGGCGTCACATGCTTATAAGTTAGACCTCGTTAGTAGCAGCAGGTGTAGAAAGTGTCCTGCGCTCGCCACGTCAAGACTCCAGTTATTATAGGCGGTGTAGTTGCCAGATCTCGAGGCATCATTAAGCTAGGTCCAAGAAACTCCTGGTAATTGCCAGGAGGACAGAGTTATTATATAACATACATCCTGGTATATGATTGTGTTTCTTCCGTTTGGTCGTCAAACAAATTCTAGTAACACTATGGACACATTCAATCTATGTAAGGCCTTCGCTGACAAGCCCGTCCAAGCTAATCTAACTTATTCGAGACGTAAAACCGTAATGAGGTACCCTATAACATTAAAGTTAAAGGTGCAATTTTTACCATATACCTTTTTGGAAAATATAGTTTTCGTTCGCTTTTAGGAATTTTCCTAGGGCTTTTTCTCCATACAAGAATGGCCAGCCTAATGTACTTTTGCTTGTGTCCTATATATTTTTAAAAGGTTTTATTACCCTTTTTAAATCACTGCTGTGAGTTCCCCTACTGTTGTGTTTATTGCCTTTGCGACATGTCTGCACACATACACATATATTCATAGATGTTTAAGGGGAGAAGTGTGAATGGCTATTTAAATACCTTTGTGCAGCTTTGTGTTGACAATGATTTCTTTTGTTTGTGTTTTGTTATTATTTAACTTTATACCAATGGGCGTTTAATATAAAGCGAAAATCTTTTACAACAAGCACGTAATCGAAAAAGTTTTAACATTTATTCGAACGTAACTTAACATCAAACTTGTTTTCACTCTAAAATCTTGCTTCAAATATACTCAGGTGTGTAAATTTAAGTATCTATGTATCTGCATTTTGGTGTAAATATATATATTTGTAAATGTATTGAAATTTCTATAAAAACATGACGACTTATTTTATATACTTTCATATGAGTATGCGTAGACTTGTATCAATAAATATGCATGGTATATGCATATGTATGTAAGTATAATGGTAATTTCGGAAATCTCTACGATAGCTTCACTGACTCAAAAGCGAAAGTTTGTTGAAACATACAGATTTCTACTGGATTAACGTGTGTGATTTAATAATTTTTCTTTTAAAACTTTATAAAAGTAAACTAAATCTGATTTTGTTACTGTTTAATAAGTGAGAATACAAGCAGGTGTGCTAAATTTGCTACTCCACAACATTAACATGAATACTTCTTTTGACATTACTCTTCCGTTATACGTCCAATTGATACCTTCTTATATGCAAAGACTTCCTCGGAAATTATTTTCTTGACCCCTGGAACTTTCTACTCTGTGTATTTTAGTTGCCTCTGTGCCTACCGTGGCTCCTTAGTCCTTTAACCGACTGGGACTTACTTCAGGGTGTCTTGAGACGTGGTAAATCTATTGTCGGTCCTATCTCCACGATCTTTGTTGAATTCCAAGAAGCACGAGAAAGCTTACAAGTATGCTGCTGTACTTTTTTAATTTCGTCCTTCGGGTATTTCATTAAAAAAATATGTGGCTAGCAGCGAATTTGTTATGATCAGATGCCATGATAGTTGGTGTATTTTGGAGGATTAAGCTTTTTTTTAAGCTTTTTGTGGAGGAGGCAGAGGTCAGAACTGAAATGGCGGAGGAGCTTGCTAAAAAATCCCGCGGCTTTTTTGTTTCTGCATGTGCGGCATCTAAACTGAATGCTTTATGTCTATCTGGGTTGAAAAAATTATATCACTTCTATTTAAGGTATTTAATATTTGGCGTACAGATTCAATATGTAAGGAAATTGAGCTGGTAGAGGTAGAGGAAGCATGATTGGCAGTGAGATTGAAAGTTAGAGTGGGATTGGAGTGAAGTTAGGGGTGAAAGTGGGATTACGAGAGGGAGGGAGGAAGAGTATGGAGGTAAAGGGAATAAGGTAAGGGCGGGAATATGAAGTAGAATCGGAAGAAAATGTAGACGAGGATGGTACAGCCAGTAATAATGATAATATAGGCAAATCAATTTTCGACAGGAAAACATGTGCGGGGTACTCTAGTTATCATAATAAAAATTCCCAATCGCTAGTTATTTTCCTAGAGTCCCACCATGCCTGCATTTTTATCTTTTTTTTCTAAATCCAACATATAATGGAATTAGAGTCAAGTTTCGATTTTCGACACGAACTATTTGTCATTAGGAGGCTTACTTCGAATTACCCGATTTTTTTCTTATGAATAAATCTTATTGAAAAATGGTGTTTCGAATATTCAGCCGAGTTTTTTACAGTGTAATTACTTACTTCAGCTGCTGGGAATGAGAAATCTGATGAACTAGCTAAAAAGGCGCGTCCCAATTATATTGGACGAAATTAAAAGAAGGCGAAAGGAATGATCGACCAAGCGGGAAAGACGTGCGTTCAAGTACGGGGCTTAAAGTGTCGAAGATTATGTGTGGGTCTTAGTCGGGGCGCCCCTCGGAAGTGATTTTGCAAACACCCCGAATGTATTTCTGAATGAAAAGATTTTGAGTGAAAATTCATCTGCCTTGCAGAAGCAGTTCGGAGTCGGCATAAAACATGTAGGTTCCGTCCCGCCAATTTGTAATAAAATCTAAACGGGCACGATGCAAATTAGAAGAAATTCGGAGGTGGCGCTATCGCCATAATTCCATAATTTTTTTTTTATTGTACTTAATTAAACGCTTAAATCCACAAATAATTTAATTACATTTCCAGTTACATTGACTTATATTTTTTTATTTGTGAGTAAGGAGTTTTCAGCAAAACCTGTATATTTCTAGTAAACAAACAACCCAAATATCACAAATTAACTTAAATTGATAGCAATAACCGCTAACAAATTTGGGGTGCCTTTTGAACCGCTTTATTGACAAGCCCTAACAAAAACTAAATTAACCCCACACAAATTAAAGCACTTTTATTATTTTGTCAAGCAATGGTTTTATCGATGAAAACCAACAAATATATACCACACTTAATTGTGCTCATATATATATGAAGTGACTTTTATATACATGTTTAATAGTGCAAAGCTTTCGCACACACATTTGTATAGAAAGCTTTTATATACACGCAATGACTAAATGCCACTTTGGCAGGTCACAAAACAGCGAATGACTTAAAACCACAGCTTGATAAATTTAATTAATACAAAAATTAAATTCATAATAACCTAGCAGTGTTGTCGTTGTTTATTATTGAGCTCAACATTTATGAGAATATACTTACACATGTACATTTGCCATATACCCTGCAGGAAATGTTCTGATAACTAACTAGTGGTCAAAATTCCTTGTTCAGAACATGAGCTTGGCTCTTTAGCAGTTCCACATCAATTAAAATTTCAATTCCACACCTTTTTAAGTATTATGTAGTTCATAAAGTTGTAATTGAAGCTCAGAATATTACAACTGAAGTTCAGAAATTTCAATTGAAGTTCAGGAAATTACTATTGAATTTAAAAAACTTACAATTGAATCTCAGAATTTTCTATTGAACTTCAATTATAATTTTCTGAGCTTCGATTGTAATTTTCTGAATTAAAAACAAGTAAGGACGGGACTGTCTTCGGCTGTGCCGAAGACTTCAGACCTTTCATGAATGGCGCTTATCCCGTTCGTAATCTCCAAATAATCGGAAGTATAAGATAAAAGATAATCCGTTGAGGTTGTGTTTTTTAAGCTCCGTGCTAATTTTGCTTTTTAATTGTTATGTCGTCTTGCGCTATCTGCGGCTTAAAAGATAAACTTATTAATGCGATTTCGGAATTGTACAAAATCATAAATGTTTTTACTGAGATCGTCGATCGGTAAACAATGGTCTCAATTCGAATAAGCGGGTCCTACGTTCATACAAAAAAGCTAAGGCAGGTGTTAGTGTTGTTGCGCACTCGACCAAAGTGCAAAAGCCTTCTCCTGCTCTACCTGAGCATTCTAATGGTGCTGTTGTTGCTACTCACACTGTAACTACGATTGCAGTGTCGCCTGGTAATAATACTGGTTCTACTGCTTTTGGTACTAATGCGTTTGTTGCTGCTGTCGCTCTTACCAAAGCGTCTGCTGATAATACGTGTTTGACTGGTTCGGTTGATAACTCTAATTACGTTGCTGATGCTGTTGCTGTTTCTGCTACGCCTGCTACAATTAGTGGTTTGACTGGTTCTGCTTATAGTTACTACTGTTGCGATTAATACAAAATCTATTATGCATGCGGCCGTTAACCCTACTTCTAATTCTCTTGCTACTGATTTATAAACTACGCCTGGTGTCGAAACTGGTTTGGCAAGTATTATTTCAGTTCCTGAAGAATCATCTGCTGATGGTGCACAGTGGTCTACTGGTGCGAAAAAACGTGCCAAAAAGAATCCTTTGTGCTCTAATTTAATTAGAAAAACTAATGATCCTAACAAAATTAAATTCGTAAATTTTTAACTTGGTGTTACTCAAATGTATTTTAACAAGCTGTTGACCTCTAATATGTGGCCATCAAACGTTGCTGTTCGTCATTGTAATTTTTTTCGAAAGAATAAATAGCTCCTACGTTACTGGTGGTAGTAAAGTTTGTATTTACTATCAAAATACTTCCGGTATCAGAACGAAAACCGAGTTTGTCTACGCACTGTCCTCAGAGCTCGACTATGATTGTTTCGTTCTTACTGAAACTTGGCTAAATGAGAATTTTTTTGATGCGGAGTTTTTCAATCCAGTTCTTTTTGATGGATTTCGCAAAGATAGAGACTATGCTAAAACTGGTCTTAGTAGAGGTGGTGGTGTACTCTTTGCTGCACGCAAACACCTTCGAGATTCATTGTTTCATTTACATAATACTGATTCTTTGCTGGATCCACTATGCATTAAATTGCAAGGCGTTTGTGGTTTCCAGTACATTTGTGTGTCTTATATTCCGCCGGGTAGATCTGCCCTATATAAGGCACATGTGGATAATATATTGACTGTACATGATACAATTGGAGACAATCAACTATGTATCCTGGGGGATTTCAATATGGGTAATATTTCTTGGAGCTCCTTGGATCGAATTTTACTACTGTCTCGGAATCATACCTTATTGATAACTTTCAATGTATAGAAAAAGTACAAATTTATAGCTTTTTAAACTTACTAGACAGGGTCTTAGATCTAATATTTGTAAGCTACAATGTTAACTATAAGCTCTCGATAGCAGCTAGTTACATCTCCCCTCCAAATCAGCATCATAGCCTACTGATGCTGGAGCTTGAGTTTTATCAATATTTAGAACTACCAACATGTGATAAGAGAAAGGCCTTTAACTACACTCGATCTAATTTTGATGAGTTAAACATCTTGTTTGATTTTAATTGGGACCGTCTTTTTGGAAATGCAGATATAACTGGTTTTTATGATATTTTTAAGTCAACAATTTATGACATCTGTGTGAATAGCATTCCTGTTCATAGAGCAACAAAACATAAACGTCCGTAAACTCAAACGGTTAAGGAATTTAAAGAATAAGTTTTATAAAAAGCGCAAACGCTCTACCAATGCCAATGTTCGTGAGCGCTACATATTTACAGAGCTGAATTTAATAAACTCAATAGATTTGCGTATCGGCAGTACATTCATAATATTGAAAACAGTATTAAATGTAACCCTAAATTTTTTTGAAGCTACATTAAGTCGAAAAATAATTGTTCGAATATCCCGACATCGGTCCACCTTAGAGGTGGTTCGGCCAACTCAATTTCGGAAGCGGCTGACTTATTCGCTGAATTATTTTCCTCGAATTTCGTTACAGATAATAGTAGTGGGGTGTCATCTGAATATCTGCCAACTGTAGATACTTCCATCAATTTCGGGAAGCTATGCTTGACTGACTTGGACATAGCTAATGGTATTGAACAGATAAAGATGTCAATCACAACTGACGCAGGTGGCCTCTCCGCTGTCCTGTTCAAAAGTTGTTCACCTTTGATTGTTCCTTTAAGGCTCATATTTAATATGTCACTATCTGCCGGAGTTTTTATTGATGTATGGAAATTGACTTTTATTACGCCTATCCTTAAAGGTGGTAACAAAAATGATATCGAAAATTATAAGCCGATATCCAAACTTACCACTGTTTCAAAGCTATTTGAGTGCATAGTTAAGAATAAAATTTACTTCTCCATGAAACATCTACTATGTCCTCAGCAGCACGGTTTCGTTGAGAGTATTTCTACCATAACTAATCTGGCTGTTTTTACGGAAGACTGTTTGGATTCCTTTCAAAAGGGCTACCAAATCGACGCGGTCTATACTGATTTCTCTAAGGCTTTCGATAGGGTATCGCATCGAATACTACTGGCAAAACTTGAATGCTTGGGCTTTCACTCTGAGTTTCTGAAGTGGATCTCTTCTTACTTAGGGAGGAGAAGTTGTGTCATTCGTCTAGATAATGTGTCATCTTTTCAATTCGCTCCAACTTCCGGTGTCCCCCAGCGCAACGTTTTGGGTCCGCCATTATTTGTCATATTTATTAACGACATATCATCTTGCTTTTCAAGGTGTAAGTTTCTTCTTTATGCTGATGCTTAAAAGTTTACCATGAAATCAAGTGCTTGGATGATTTTTTAATCTTAAAAAATGAGCTTAGAAACTTATACCATTGGTGCGTCCGTAATATTCTATTCCTAAATATTGGTAAGTGTCATTTTACCACTTATGCTAAAGGTTCTGGTTTAGTTCCTACATCGTATAGTATCTCAGACGTTCAATTAAAAAAGTCAACTGAAGTTAAAGACGTGGGTGTGTATTTTGATACCAAGCTGACTTTTACCACTCACAGAAGCTATATAGTTTATAAAGCGTACGCGATGGTGGCTTTTATCCGCCGTAACTGCTCATCATTTTCAGATCCTTGATTTTTATACTCTCAATCTATTGTACACAGCTTTTATGCTCTTTGCATTGCGGTCGATAAACTTTGTAGACCCTGTACCACCATATCACTCTCGCTGTTTATTGATAAATCCTACGTCACTAGACTCCAGGCGAACTCTGTTGTCAATGTGCATTGTCTTTGATCTCGTTTCGGGCTCAATTGACTGTTCTTACCTCCTCATGAAAATTCATTTTAATGTCGCATCCTTCGTTGTAACGATTTGTTTTATATGGGTGTTGTTAAGAGGACACTTTCTCAATTTAATGCTTATTCCTATTCCTTGGCGTTTGATTTTAGTTGTAGTAAATTTACATTTAAGAACTTGATAATCAGGTTCTTGTCATAAAGTCTACTATAGTTTTTATATAAGCTATGTAAACTTGACGTTTTGTATATTAACAGTATATAAACACCTTGTTTGTTGATTAAATAAATAAATATAAATATATAAATAAATATAAAATATAGTCAAGAGATGTACATACCTAAACGATTTTTAAGATAAATATAAAATAAAAAATGGCGAAAAACCCCCTGAACGATCGGTGGTATGGGATATATATTACATATAGCTCCGATCGAAATGATTTTTACAGGAAATCTTCTGTGATATATTAGAATATATATCATCAAGTTTCACGTTTTTATATTAGAAACTAAGGGAGAAATGGCCAAAAATCTTTCTATCTGAACGATAAGTTGTATGGATATATACTATTGTAACGAATTTACTGCAATTCCGCTTATGTGCAACCTTCTGCTAACGTTCGAATCACGAAACTGTTGAATAAATAACTCCAATATTCGATAATGCAAAATGGTCTTTATTAGACTGCTTTCAAAATAGCACTTCTATTTCTCGACAGATAGCGTGCTTAAATCAAACCGACTTTTCGTGCCTCAACTGTTGCTACTTTTATACTATGTGCTGTGTCGCTCGCATACTTCTATGCGTTTCTATTTCTAGAATCTGCTTCTTATTTATCAGCTATGAACTTATCAGCTATAACTACAGATGCACGATTTTATAGCTTCTCTTATAGCCCATGCGTGTGTATATATAAGTAATACTTGCACAATTATTGTATACTTTCGGAAGTATTTCAGATATATGCATGTGGTTGTGCGTTGCTTCTCCGCTGCGTGTACGTACATATGTGTAGACATAATTATTGATTCGTTTATGTAGATACAAGTGACTGTCTGCTTTATTGTTGTTGTGGCTTAATTTACTTAGCATCAGACTAGTAATGTGAGTATCACTTAGTATCACTAATATTCGTCACACTATATATAGCTCCGATTAAAAAGATTTTTTTCAGAAGATCTTCTATGATATATTAAAATATATGTCCCCGAATTTCACGTTTATACTTACTAAATTGCGGCAGGAATGACCAAAATCGTCTTATCCGAACGATCGGTTGTATGGGAGATATATGTTATAGTGGTCCGATCCTACCGGATCCGACAAACGTCTAATATAATACAAAAATACATCCTTGTGCCAAATTTCATTGAGATATCTCAAAATTTGAGGGACTAGTTTGCGTTCAAACAGAGAGACGGGCGGACAGACGGACATAGCTATATCAACTCAGTTCGTCGCGCTGATAAATTCGGTATACTTAATGGTGAGTCTATCTTCTATATTTCTCAACGTTACAAACATCGGACCAAAGTTAATATACCATTTAATGTTCATGAAAGGTATAATGAAAATCCTGAGCTGCAGTTGTAACTTTCTGAACTTAAACTGACAGAGGTGTAGCAAACTAAAATATTTCACTAAAAGTTAGTGAGTATCTACCAGCTAGGGTTAGGGCCAATTTTATTGCGATACCTCAAATCATTTTCGCAATAAAAACGAATAAAAAAAATTTTAAGATTAATGGTTTTATTGATAAGAATACTTACATTAAGCAATAATAATACTCAATTAACGGTGTAAAATGTATTTACAAGGGGATTACCATGGTAGTTTCAACATCTTACTTTCTCTCAATATTTTTACTACAGGGTATAAACTTCAGGCACGTTCATATAGTACATAAGGATACTGATAACTTTATTTCATTTCACTTTATTCATATTAAGTGATTAAATTGTGGCTTCAGCTGTTCAAATGAACCACTGGAATTTAATGACATAATTACAACTCTAATAACACTTACATAAATATATTAAATAAAACTATATGTGAGGTTTCAAGCTTGTAGCTCAATGGAAAGTCTCTTGAAACTTGATCCCAAAATACCTTATTTGGTAGGAATTTTCTAAATATTTCGCCCCGGACTATCGGAATTTTTCCCTTCAATTAATGCATTGTCGTCGGGTTTTCAAATAGAAGTAAGGTATTAGGTTTGTTAATTAATGGGGAGTATCTAGCAAATGTATCTCAATATTCCATCTGATCCGTACCATTCTTCTAAACATCTACATCCATACTAAAACTAGCGGATGTTTTTTTCTTTTGCTGCACTGTTACAGCAAAATTACGTTAAAATCGATCTATCACCAGATTTCACATTCTCGGTATGGTGTTTTTTGTAATATTTGATTCCCTGCTTCACCAAGAAAATCTTTTTATCCTAAATACTTCATTTTATAGGCTCTAATCATTTTTCGAAGTTTCATATTTCTTCCTCACCGGAAAATGACTTAAAAACCTATTCCAAAATTCTTATCTTGTAAACATTTTCTTTATTTTATATACCCGTAAGCCACCTAACCAATGTTTCTTCGATTCATTGCATTTTCACGGTGGCCGAATCAAAGCTCTCTTAATATCTCTATCCCTGCTCCATCTAGAAAAAATTTACATCTGTGATGTTTAGATTTCATAGAACTTTAAGATAGATAACAAAATTCAAAAATCCGGAAGATTTTTTTTAAATATCACGATCACTGCGCCATTTAGTGAAAATTTTTTTTCCTCGTGTTGTAATGTCATCCACTTCTAAAGTATGCTACATGGTTCTAGCCCCGCTGAAAGTTACTCAAACGTTTGTTGCAAGATTCCCCAACTTTGTACGTAAATTTGCTGGCAAACATTACACTGACCTAATATAAAAATAAAAAAAATAAAAAAACACAGCCGTAGGGCTGGTGCCTGCATTTTTGTGAATTTGACGATTTTCATGTCACAAATACTTTTGGCTTTTCAGAAACCATCACATTTAGTTAAGCTCTTCAAAAGCTACAATTATTTTGAAATGATTTTCTGTATCATGTCAACTTTGTTGTAGGTAAAAATCGATTTCGGCGTTATGCTATCTTCAGGGTTCAATTTTCTTTGAGAAAGTTTTGAGATAGAAATTAAATACTGAAGATGTCACACTTAAGATCCAATCCAAAAAATCAACAACAAAGTTGCTTCAAAAGCATATGTAGTAATAATAATGCGACCTGTGGTATGGTAGAACTGCACTTAGCCTTAAAACCACAACGGTCGATATCCTGAATAAACAAAGGTTAAACTTGGTTATTTATCACACGTTCTGTATATGTGCCAATTTAACCTAACCTTTTATGGCATTCTGTGAATGGTGTATGAAAAAACAAAGTTACACTTAAAAAAAAAATAAATGTAAGGCGCGATAACTTCCGAAGAGATCTAAGGCCGAGCTTCTCTTCCAATTTGCGTCGTGCTCCTCTTGATTTTTCCCTACTAATTGGCCGGACGGGACCTACATGTTTTATGCCGACTCCGAACGGCATTTGCAAGGCAGATGAGTTTTCACTGAGAGCTTTTCATGGCAGAAATACAATCGGAGCGCTTGCCAGACACTGCCGAGCGGCGACCCCGCTTAGAAAAATTTTCTTCTAATTGAAAAATCTTATTTCTAAAATTTTGATGTTGCTTTGCCCGGGAGTTGAAGCCAGGGCATACGGTGTGATAGGCGGAGCACGCTACCATCACACCACGGTGGCCGCCAAGTTACACTTACCGTCAAAAAAAAAAAAGCCGAGGAAGTTTTTTCCTTTTACGGCGTTTCTACTGTCACTACAGCTGCGCAACGCAAATTTTTAATTATTTTGGTTAACATCGATAATTCCTTAACCTATTAAGTGGTATATTAGGGCGAGAAAGTTAGAAAGCCCCTAGCAGTTTTCGTAAAATCAACTATCTTTCATATAAGTACTAGTTTTATCCTGGAAAACAATATTTACATAATTGGCTAAAAAGAACAACTCACGCAAAATATGGAAAGCGTCGGCGGAAAATATTATAATGAATTATCCCTAAGGAAAATCCGCTCATTATCGAAGTGGACGACCACGGAACGCCACTGAACGCGTTAATTGGAACATCATCACAATAGCTCTTAAATACATTTAAAACTGTTCCAGAAACTTCCGTGGAATTGAGGTATAGTATAAACATGAAAACTATAATATTTTTGGGCCGCCGTCACATGGGGTAAAATAATTAGATGGTCCCTGGCGAGAATAAAACCAGCTTCTTACTACAAAAATCCTTCCCCCCCCCCTAAGCTGGTTCTAGGAAATAAGAAACACCGGCCTCGGGCCGGACGATTGGGACGATTCATATTCTCTGATTAGCACAAAATAAATATATATAGCCCCAAAGATACAAAAATATGGATTCACAGCTGGGTTCAGATTACCGTGTTCGATTACCCGATTCTTGGTGAGATGCTGTCCTGAATGCTATCAATTTAGGCGACGGAATTATTTTATCATCCCATAAACAAAATCTGCGTAACTTACTAAACATCGCGAACCTTAACTGAATAAAATTTATTTTACACTCATGAGAGAATTTAAATCATAGCCAATGGTTCCCTGCACAATTTATATTTTCGTAATACCAGCTAGCGTTTGTGATCGCCCTTTTGTGGCGGAAAGCGGGCTAATTTTAGTCATGGGCCATACAATTATTTTTCCTCAAAAGACGCTGTACCATTGCGATTCCGATTTTCGTGTTTATACTATCCCTAAAGTCAATGGCAATTTCAGCAGCAGTTTTAAATGTGTTCAGAACAGCTAACTTGATGATATCCTTATCATCTCCGATTCTATATATTTCATCCAGAATCTCCTAAGAGATGATTAATTCCAATGTACATCGCCTGCGATTTTCATATTTCGGGTTATTTGAGGCTTAAAGACATTTATGTAAATTTCTTTTTTAAGGATAGCAATATTGCTTGTATTAAATATCGTTGCTTTTACGACAACATATTACTATGACCGGAGGTATTACCATTTTGACCACAAAAACTAATAAAATAATTTAAAAAAAAATTTTAAGTTAAAACAATACTTACATAAAGTAATAATAATACGAAAAGTTATAAAATAATTAGGTAGGTCCTAGGTATTAGTCATCACACTCCTTATCAATCTAGGGCATTGATCGGACAATTAAATAACAGCGTTGGGCGCGTGAAATTTCTAAAAATGTGAGGCGTAGCATAACCTGGTTAAGGTTCAGTTGGTTTTACTTATGACGTCCAACGCTTTTATTTAATTGTCTGATCAACGCCCTAGATTGATAAGGAGTGTGATGACTAGTACCTAGGCCCTACCTAATTATTTTCTAGCTTTTCGTATTATTATTACTTTATGTAAGTATTGTTTTCAATAAAACCGTTTAACTTAAACATTTTTTTTAATTATTTTATTTTCAAGTTTTTAGTCTTTATTTAATTGCCTATTATTTCTCATTCTATTTAGTTCATTTAGTGACTCATTATTACAACGACTCTTTCCTGACAGTTTGTTACAACCTAAGTCCTCAATACATAATCCTTCCAAAGACTTTACTCGACTCTGCGCCATGTATGATTGTGCCTCCTCGAACTCCAAAATATTTTGATGTCACTTATAGCGGACTATATGTAATATTTGTTCCAAATATGAGCCAAATCGGACATCATACGTCGCTTTCTATTCATGTATGTATTATGTGTTCCAAATATGGACCAAATCGGACCACAAATACGATTTTTGTGAATAACTCGATCCTTGCGCCACCTAGCGGCGATTTTTTTTCATAAGTCTTACTTACTTACTTAATTGGCGCTTAACCGTCTAAACGGTTATGGCCGTCCAACAAGGCGCGCCAGTCGCTCCTTCGCTCCGCCAACCGGCGCCAATTGGTCACACCAAGGGAGTTTAAATCGTTTTCCACCTGGTCCTTCCAACGGAGTGGGGGCCGCCCTCTACCTCTGCTTCCATGGGCGGGTTCCGATAGAAACACTTTCTTGGCCGGAGCATCATCTTTCATTCGCATAACATGGCCTAGCCAGCGCAGCCGCTGCGTTTTAATTCGCTGGACTATGTTGATGTCTGCGTATAGCTCGTACAGCTCATCATTAAATCTTCTTCGGTACTCGCCATCGCCAACGCGTAGAGGTCCATAAATCTTTCGAAGAACTTTTCTCTCGAACACTCCCAAAGCCGCTTCATCTGCTGTTGTCATGGTCCATGCTTCTGCCCCATATAGCAGGACGGGTATGATAAGTGACTTGTAGAGTATGATTTTCGTTCGCCGAGAGAGGACTTTACTTTTCAATTGCCTACCTAGTCCAAAGTAGCATTTATTGGCAAGATTGATTCTTCGCTGGATTTCAGTGCTGACGTTGTTGCTAGTGTTGATGCTGGTTTCCAAATAAACGAAGTCTATTACTATTTCGAAATTATGGCTGCCAACAGTAGCGTGGTTGCCAAGGCGCATATGCGCTGACTCTTTGCTCGATGACAGCAGGTACTTCGTTTTGTCCTCATTCACCATCAAACCCATCTTTACCGCTTCTTTTTCATAAGCCGCTTTCTATTATTGTACGCATTATGTGTTCCAAACATGAGCCAAATCAGACCACAAATACGATTTTTGTGAATATCTCGATCCTTGCGCCACCTAGCGGCGATTATTTTTCATAGGTCGCTTTCTATTCTTGTATGTATTATGTTTTCCAAATATGAGCCAAATCGGGCCACAAATACGAGTTTTGTGAATATCTCGATCCATGCGCCACCTAGCGGCGATTTTTTTTCTTATTATTGCATTGTCATTGGGTTCTGAACTATATTCCAAGTTTCAAGCTTGTAGCTTATCAGGAAGTTACTTAAATTTCAATTACAAGATTCGTTCACAACGGCCGTGCATGCTGCCGTGCGGCCTGCCTGTCAAGTCAAGCCAAATAAAACCGTGTAAAAACATTCCTTGCGGAGATGTAGTGACTATAGGAATATTGTAAGAGGGAAAAATTTTTCGTCAGCTTTTTTTTGGCCGTAAATGTATTATATGAAGCCAGCAGCTGATTTAACATTCACAATCACAATAAAAGTACTTAAATTATGTTTCTTTTAAAGTGTTAATATTTTACTTACATAAAACTTTTAAAATAGATTTTACATTCTCCTTTCGCTGAAGTGTGAAAATCTTGTGATTAAATTCCTTTAATGTCATTATTAAAATTTATTGATTTCTTGCCACAAACTTTTCGAGGGCTATGTGCAGTGATTTCAATTCTAATTAAGTTTGTATGTTTATGAGTAAGTACTTATGTCTGCCGCGAACACTACTTATAAAACTACAGACATACACACAAATGCATTTAAGTGTTCGAGTTTAATACATAGTGATTGGATAAAGTAAAATTTTTATTAAAATTGCTGTTTTTGGAACTGTTGATTGCATAAGTTTCGCCTTACAATATTTATAACGAGTGCTATGCTGTCAGTAGCAATAAAAAAAATATAAAAAGAAGAAGCATTGGTGAGAACATACAACTTTCGCAACTAGCGGAAGTAATGAAAATGAAAATCAAGTGAAAAACCTTTAGAAATATCAAAAAGTTTTAATTTTTTCGCAAATAATAAACGAACAAAAAATATTGCAAGTGGGAAGTGTTGTAGTTGTTATTGTTGCCAGGCAGTAAGCTGTTGATATTGCGTTAAAAGTTTGTTTTATTTATTTTTTTAAATTATTAAATACTTAAAAAATTATACGTTTAAAACAAGTATACATGTAGTAATAAGACTAAAATATTATCAACACTTGAAGGGTAATCGCGAAAAGCGTTGGGAGCGCTAATACCTCAAAGTAATAACTTCTTATGCATAACTGACCTCTTTCAAAGCTCAAATATCAATTCACCCGATATAATATTATCCATATGTCTTACTTTTTTGTTAGCTAAAAAAAAAAATACTAAACAAATAGGGACGGGACTGTCTTCGGCTGTGCCGAAAACCTCAAACCTTTCATGAATGGAGCTGAACAATAATGTGTTGAAATTTCAAAAATTCATAAAATCTGAAAAATCGGTTTTATGGGATATATGTATTGTATATATTACCGATCTTGACGATTTTCGCAGATTACAATATATGCTTTATATATAAACATCCTGTAAATTCCCATGCTTCAAGCGATTAAAATGAAGAAGAAACCTCTTATCTGATATGGGATATATATTATATACAACAACTTTTTCAAACAGAAATGTATGCCTTATGTCGTTCGGTTACTACATATGATTAATTGGAACCCTAAAGATACCCGTTTACCGAACTTAATGAAGACATCTCAAAAATTCAGAAAATACTTTACCTTCAAACAGACAGACAGGCGAACCGACATAGAGACGGACAGAAATTGTTAAATCAACTCAGCCTGTCATCCTGATCAATTCGGTATACTTATTGGTGCGTCTACCTCTTCCCTTTAAGGAGGTCTACGTCTTGGAAACTAATGTTTTTGAATTGACGAAAGCTCGTCTAGATGTTGAAATAAAACAGAGGCAACTTTACCAGAAACAAAAAGTTTCGACATGCACCGTTGCTTACAAGTTATTCTTTTACTATCGGCAAATTATCGATAGCGTATTGTTATTTTCAATTTATCGGTTTGTTATTCGCTTGATATTGTTTTTCTCGACAGTTTACAGAAGCTTCATCTATTTTATATTGAAGCTTTATCGGCACCTCTTTTATTACAATCCAATTTGTCGTTGTTAACACGCCGATAACAAAATTGTAACGCTCCAGTTGGCAATCAAAAATTCTTTTAAAAAATCTACAACATTTTGATAAAAAATTGATAATTTTAGATAAAAAAATTAATTACTTTCCGGTAAAAAATTAGCATTAGATCATAGCAGATCGATAAATTTTCGATGAAAGGTCTACAACTTTTAGAAACCAAATCATACATTTTCAAGACTTAGTAAAAAACTTTTCGATAAAAATCGATAAACTTGTGATAACACACGTTCACTTTTCAATAAACAGCGGTCAATAATATATATTTTTTTCCCAATCGAAAGGTTTTTGAAAGCATATCGATAATTTTATTATTACTTTTTTTAATAGCATATCGATAACTTTTGAAAAACAGTTGACAAATCAATGAGCTCTGTTATCGATAGCTTGTTTCCATTGCAACCGCCTTAGTGTGGTGATAGCGTGCTCCGTCTTCTACGCCTAGGGTCTTGGATTCAGCTCCCGGGAAAAGTAACATCAAAATTAAGAAAAAGTTTTTAAAATTAGAGAAAGATTTTCAAATCGAGGTCGCCCCTGGAAAGTGCTTTGTCCAATACTCCGAGTGTAAATCTGCCATGAAAAGCTGCTCAGTGAAAATTCGTTTGTCTTGTAGATGCCGTCCGAAGTCAGCATAAAACATGTAGGTTCCATCCCGCTAATTTATATGGAAAATATAATGGAACACGTCTCAAATTGGAAGAGAAATTCGACCTTAATCTTCTTGGAGTAAAACGCGCCAGGTATTTATTTTATTGTTTATTTTATTTTTTTACAGTTAGTCAATTACAAAGTTATAACAAACCTTTACTCTCCTTGCTTTGTCCAACACTGTTCCCAAGTTATGCTTATGTAGTGACTGCACTTACGCTTACGTTCTATTTAGAAACAAGTTTTTTCAATAAGAAGAAACTTTTTCTAAGCGGAGGCACCACTCGGCAGTGATTTAGCAAGCAAACACTCCGAATGTAATTCTGCCATGAAAAGCTTCTCAGAGTGAAAACTTCTTTATCTTGCAGATGTCGTTCGGGGTCGACATATAACATGTAGGTCCAGTACTGCCAATTTGTAGGAAAATTTTAAAAGAAGAACGACATAAATTGGAAGAGAAGCTCAGCCTAAAATCTCTTCGGAGGTTATCGCGCCTTATATTTATTTAAAAATTTCTATATTTTGCTTTCGTGAAGAATTTACAATATTTTTCGCAATTACCCTCCAACTATTAAAGCAAATCATGAATTCATGCATTGCTATTTGCCACCACTTTGTTTTTGTATAACCTTACAAATTCAATTTTAACATTTGTTATTTTTAATTAAATATTAAAAACCGCTTTATACTCCCATTATGTAAAGTTTTATTTACGTTTAAGCTGTAATGTTATTCATCCGCACTTTATGTAATTGATTGTTGAATGTGTTGGTATCTGCAACTTGTTACAAATTATTGTAGTCGCGGCCAGCTACTGTTGATACTTTTGATTCGCTTGTATGTACATAAGGGTGGAGTAATTAAACGAAGTATCTAACATAATGCTTGGTATAAAAATAAAAGTTAAAAATTTTAAGCCCTTAAAATAAAAAAACCACGTAGTGGATAAATGCCGGTATTAAGTTTTGTATTCTAAAATCGAGTGCAGTCAACTATACTTCGATTTGGAATAAAGCGCAACCTTCTTTTCTTCTATTGGCAACAACTTTTATCGCCGTAAAGCGGCGATAGTCAGGCAACACAGGAATGTGACCATATATTGAATCGATGTTCAAGCACTAAACAAAATATTATTGCGTTAAACGAAACACCCTAATGTACGTGTATACATATCCAGATATTTATGACGCTGCATTGTGCCGCTCCATTACACATGTCTGCCGCTAGCTTATTGTTTGCCATTAATTGTAATTACATTTTAATGAAAATTGTAAACACATTTATTATCATACAGTGGTCCTTTAACCGCTAGACGCATTGGTAAATATATGCATATGTGGGAATGTGTATGCATGTTAATATAGTGTGTACTAAGCAGGGTTGATTTGCATGGACGAAAGTTAACCCATATCGCGCCACCGATTTTTCGATAGGTTTTGGGCTCAGGAAAATAAAGTTCCACTAAGCATATCCAAAAAAATAAATTTCGAGCCTGTAAAATTTGAGTTTTTTGGCTTTTTTTCTTTGATTTTTAAGGTTTTTTTCATGACCTACTTAAAAAATTTATATTTGATTTTGAAATTTTCATGTATACCCTGTTCGACTCAAAATTGTCCGCTAAAAACTTTGGCGATAATAGCTTTTTGAAAAAAAAAAAAAACATTTTTTGGGTTTTGAGGAGTGTTTTGGTTTGCTAGCTGTTAAAATGAGGCAGACATGGGGCAGAAATGGCGAAAACCCTCTTACTGAACAATCGATTGTATGGGAGATATATGCTATAGTGGTCCCATCCGGTCGATTCCGACCAACGTCAAATCCCCCATTAAAATATGCCTGCTTACCAAATTTCATCAAGATATCTCAAAAATTGAGGGAGTAGTTTGCGTTCAAACAAACGGACAGGCGGACAGACGGGCGGACGGACGGACGGACATACGGACATGGCTAAATCAACTTAGCTTGTCCCCTGATCATTTTGGTATAATAAATCGACCCAGCTTAGTGTGTACGTATATAAGAAACGAGTCATGAATAAGGCGTTAAGCGCCAATTTTTTAAAACCTGTTAGTACCAGGTAATCAGTTACATCGAACTCCTAAATAGCTCAAACAAAACTTGCCAAATTATGAACAATCTAGCTCTAAAAACACAGTTAGAAATATTCAGTAAATGGAAAAACCGTTTAAAATTTTGGGCATAATATAAAAAAATGTTGTAATTGACAGTGAAACAATAGGAAGTAAAACCCCTTACCATTCATGAATGGAAAGTTGAAAAATAATCAGAACAAATTTGCAATAAAAAAATTAATGTAAGACGTTATAACCTGCGAATTGGAGGAACGGGACTTACATGTTTTATGCAGACTCCAAACTGCATCTGCAAGCCCGATAAGTTTTCACTGAGAAGCTTTTAATGGCAGAAAAACACTCGGAGTGCTTGCCAAATCACTACCTAGGGGCGACCCCGCTTAGAAAACCTTTTTTCATATATATAGCATCGGAACCATATATGTAATACTCCTATATTGCTAATAGAAAATGCTCGCAATGTGTTTTGAATTCGAAATCAAAACAAGACAGCCTATACAATTTTTGTGATTATAGCAGCATAAGTGTGGAAAGAAAAAATTTAAATTTAGGTACATTCGATTATTGAATACAAAAACAAAAACGTTTAAACAGCAATATATCGACACTCTGATGTTTGGGAATGTACCTAGCATTTTGTAGCAATATATATTACATATATGATCGGAACCAATCACCATTAGTTCGCCTTCTATATCTTTTACAGGCTTTCAACTGGAGAATTTAACATGATGATGTCCTGGGCGGAGAAAATTGTTCCCTGCACTACCCTTTCTACAGTTTGAAACTAAATACAATATTTATTTGGATTCCGGGGTTGATTCCCGATAGGTAAAAGTTTAACCTGTTACAGTACCCAGATCGGAGTTGAGCTAGAGTGGCGAGCGTTTCTCTAGGGAGATTGCTCTCCTCTTCTGCGAGTTCTGGGTATTTTTCCATAAGAACTGGATTCGCCGGCAATTCTTGACGTAGAGGTCTGACGCCTGTTTGTGGATATCAGTGAGTACCTGCTTATGGTTTTTTGCTTCATACGGCTATGTGCTCAGGTGCCATATTTCCTCATAATGCTTACGAAGATAACCCCTTAAGCCCCTGGCAGGTGTATGCTCATCAATCAGATGTTTGTTGGGACGCCCAAGTTTCTGGGTGTTCTACGATTATTTAAAAAAAAATATCAACTTTGTCCGCTTCCCAAAAAAAGTCTCTTAGCTAAAAGTACCAAATTTCAAACATGTCACATCATGATCAAACCTTTTTTGACTAGGTCGATCCCTGGCGCACTTCTCAGAAAGAAAGTTTTGAATAGGAATAAAGGAGAAGTGAAAAAACTCACAAAGAATTTTAATTTAGAATACGATGAATGGGAGAAGGGAAAAAACTCGCACTACATTTTTGTTTAGAATTGGGCTGATAAGTTAATAGAACTAAAAAACATGCTTATAAATAAATATCGAACTAAAATTTAAAAATTATTTTAAAATAATAATGAACGCAAAATACGAGTACTATTGTGATAAAAAAAACGTGGGTGCTTTGTGTCATATTTTTAGTATATCGAGCGCCTGACACTTTTTTCACAATAATACTCGTATTTTTCGTTCATTATTGTTTTACAATTATTTTTAAATTTTAGTTCGATATTTATTTAAAGGCGCGTTTTTTAGTTTTTTTAAATATTTATTTGTTTGTAACTCTGCTTTATGCGCCTAGCCTAGAGAGTAACAAACAAACCTACATACATACATACAATAGAAGCTAATATAAGCGTGTTAAAAGACGTCGGGCGGTCGATAAACGAAAAAAATGGCGCAAAGCGACGAAGCTTTTTGCACAATTAATCGCAACCGATCATTCAGCTGTGGCCAGCAGAGGTTCGTGTCTTCGCTATTAAGCACAACTCGTTTTGTAGTGAGTTATTTAACCACTTCCGCAAGTCTTCAACAAATACTTAACGGTACTACCGGGAGAAATTACATAAGCGGTAGGAATTTCAGTACAGGCTAAATTCCCACACTAACTTTGAGCCCTTTAATGGGTTCTCCTCTGAAAAGAAATAACACCTTAACGGTATGCTTCCATTTATTGATAGGTAATCACTTGTCAATTGAGAATTTTAACACCTTTCCATTCCACTACTAACTATTATTTCACTGAGACTTGAAATAAATCTTAATAAGCATACCATATAATACATTTGTGTGCGATAGTATTGTAACGAATGTTAGCAGCACTGAGCGATGCTATCGTCTCTAAGCCGATGCTAAGCAGTGACGTGAATTCACATCCATAGTTCAATCATTATGTATCCACATAAACGAAATAATAATTTCGTCTACACATATGTACCATGTACGTATAGGAGCAGCGGAGAGTCAATGCACAAACACATCTGAGATACTCCTGAAAGTACGCAATGAGAAAAAAAACTATAAAATCGTGCAATTGTAGTTACAGCTGAGAAGTTTGAGAGCTGCTGGACTAGTAGATTCTTGAAGCGCCTAGAAGATGCGAACGTTGAAATCAAAGAGTATAAAAGGCGGCAATTGTAGAGGCGCTGGAATTCAGTTTGATTTGAGATTTCGATTAAGACGCTATCTAGCAAGCAAGAGCAGTATTATTTTGAATAGTAGAGTTTCATTTGAGCTATCAATCAGTTTGGTTATTAAGCAAGCTATTCGGTGCACAGTTTGAGTGTTATTGTGAAGTACTTTAATAAAGGCCATTTTGCATTATTACATATTGGAGTTATTTATTCAAAAGTTTAGTGATTTGAACTTAGCAAAAGGGCAAATAAGAGGATTGCAAGTAAATTCGTTTCAGTATATATATAACTTGGATAAAACACTAAAATATAATTAGTTTTAGAAATTTTTGTTGTGATTCAAATGAATTGTAAATCTAATTGAAAATTCTAAACATTATCTGCATAAACTCAAATATGTAAAAATATGTAAGAATGTCCACATAACCGCATTTATTTTGTTGTTGAATACAATAGCAGAAACCGCAGACAACGATGAATACAACAAAGATAACAACAAGCAATATAGCAGAAACAACTGTCAATGGTATCTTGTACCTTTATTTGAATCAACCAGATAACCGAAAACGAAATGACAATGAAAATCAACAAAGAGAGAAAGATGCACGATGTCCGGTTAGCAGCGCACTGAAAAAATATGTGACGGATATTTGCTTAGAATTTCAGTGCAAAAATGTAAATCATTTATTATGCCAACACCTGTAAAATGCACACAAATGTAAGCAACAAACAACAACACACAACTAACTGAAATGTCTAGTGAGGATGGAATGTAGGAAAATAGGTGAAACAAGTGGTTTGTTTTTATTGTGGTTGTTGCAGTGCGGCAAGAATATTGAATACAAACTAAATTAAAATTCGCCTAAATATATACAAGAAAATTCATTACAAAAATATTTTCAAACTCGACCTACTACTTGAAATGATGCTCTATCTATAACTGAGGCGGAGTTGCTACGAACAGCATAGAAGGAAATGATGGAACTGGAATGTCTATATACATATATCATTGGTAGTAGTTCTTATTGGAATAGTTTTACGACCTAGCTTCGCTTTCAGTTTTAAGCATCGTATGCCTAATCAGGGATTACAAGAACTGATAATTCATTATATGACATTTGGACCTAAGCATCATTGGCGCTCAATCACCTATGCCGTTTTGACCATTTCGGAGAAAGTAACGTTAGTATTTCGTTTTATGGATGGTTCGTTGCAGTGCCGCCCGGATATCAAGATCCGAGCTCAAATAGACGGCGCGCCATTTTGATACACATCATATATATTATATATAATTGCTACTTTTATGTACGGGTCCCTTTTTCGCTCTTATTTGGAATGCAAATCTATAAACAAAATTTGGTTGTAAAGATGGAATTTCGGGCTATTAGCGACCTTTGGGCAATTTTGGTCGTAGTGCTTTTGGTTAGCTGTATTTTATTAAAATAATTTGTTAAAAATAAACGATTGTGAGCTCACAAAGAAATCTATTTTTACTATGGCACTATTGTGAATAGTTGCACTGTATTACCGGCAGTTGCTATTATATGCTAGATGGCACCGAAAGCTGTAAGTTTTAATTGATTGATAGAACAGCTGATCTCCGCTGATATTTGATAAGATACTTTTATATTGGTTGCGCAAAATGCGCACGAGTCCGGCTCGTTTCTCCTAAAACCAAATGCTGCTGATATCGTACGGCAAGTCGGCACTTCGTTCGAATAATTTGGAGCAGACCATGAATCTGCTGATATTTTTTACAAAGCATTTAGCTACTTTCTAAAGTTCTGACAGTATATGACACCCAACAGTTAGAAACCTAGTGTTTGCTAGAGCTGGACATTCACACAGGTAGTGCGCTGTTATTTCTTTGCTGTCCTCATTGCCGCAGCTCCTGTGAATGCTGTTAAAAGTGATCGCTATTCTCGCAGCATGCAGGTCAAGCAGCCAGTGCCCTGTAATTGTGAAAATGATCATAAAAATTTCTCTGCTTGAGCTATTTAGTACATCCTCTGTTCTCTTACTATCGTAATTCGGACATTTTTGCTTGGATGTCTTGTAGGCGTCCGAGGAGTACCAGTTGGAGACTGCCAACTCCTTGAATCTGCTATGTATATTTTCTTTGATTGAAGTAAGTGGGCGATGCATCTCGACCGCGCTTGCAAGTTCGTCTGCCTTCTCATTGCCCTCGATGTTCCTCGAGTGTACACAACCTCTCTAGTTATGCCCTCAACTTACCTCAACTTGAGGATACTAGCAGAATTGGGTAGACGAACAGCAGCGACACCTTAAGATCTTCGCAGAAGGCACCCGCTCCCACATCGCCCTCCATTTTGGAAATGCCGATGTAGACTACAATTGCGTCCTTGCTTTGCACCCAGTCACCTCTTTAGGTGAAGTTAACCATATGACGACTGTCAAAATTTCATGAGAACATCAGATAATCAGATGACAGAGCAACATCGGGAAACCTCCTGAGTATTATACTGTGGATATTCCGCCTCTAGTTCCATCAGATGGAGAAGTCTTACTGCCGAACATGTTGCAGAATCATGTGTACAAAAGTCCAGATGTAGCTGATTTAGGAGCACATTTAGTGCGTCAGTTGGACATGACCTTAGTGCACATGTTTTCCCTTCGAATGCTGCCCGCTGCAGTCTATTCGTCTTTTAAATGTTGTACAGTTTGTCCATGACCGGCCACCATGCTAGGGCTTCATATATTAGTATGGGTCTGGATGACGGCCTAATATATAATACATCACGAGTTTGGGTTTTAGACAGCAGTTTCTGCTAAAGATTCTCTTACGCGACTAGAAGACTATGTAAACCTTTTCGAACTTACGTTCGATATTCAATTTCCAGTTGAGCTTACTATCCACCTCGACGTTCAGATATCTATCCCTCATAGACAGAGTGAGAGGAGTACCATTTAGAGAGAGCGGTTGAAACTCTGGCATTTTTTTCTTGCTAGTAAATAGCATCTACTCAGTTTTATTAGGGTTTACGTTAAGTCCGCTTATGGCTGCCTAATCGTAAAGTCTTCGAAGCGCCCCTTCTAGTATTTCACGTAGTAAAAAGCTTGTTTCCACCTAGGACCGACCTTATGTGAATATGTAAAGCCTTTCCGGAACCTCGTGCATGAAGGAGGTAAGACTAGTTGGTATGTAGTCTTTAGCGTTGGTGCATTGGCTTTCGAACTCAAAATTTCTGGTTTTGTAGACAACGCAACCTCCGTACATTTTTCAAATTTATTTACTTGGCTAATGTTGATCTTTAGCTTTATGGTATGGCCATAGGGTAAACAATATTGGACCTCTTCGAAAAAAACACACCTACATATACATACATACGCATAGTGGTATATACTGGGACATTTCTACGTCACATAATAAAACAAATGAAGTAGAAATGGGACACTTACCATTCTACAAACAAAAAACCTGAAATGTAAAGCAATAGAAGTTGTAAATGAAGTGCCGAAATAGTAATAAAAGTTCGTTGAGAAAAAAGGGGAAGTTAATAGGAAGGGGCATGAGAAATAGGCAAGGTACATTGTACACAAAAACCGCAAACCACAATGGCGCAACGAAGAGAAAGGAATAGATGTATTTCGTATTTTTCATGTTACAGATGCTGGTGCACAGTGCAGTGAAAGGTATAAATACTTAAATTTTTTATTATCACGGTTTTAGCAACTAATTGCTTTATTTTTACAAAATTTAAAAAAAAAAATTCAAACCCAGAAAAGAGTTGAAGATTTTCAAAAGCTCTTCTGCTCACTGAACCCAAATATTGAGTCAGATTTTGTAATTTGGTTCTGGTGATATTATTACTGAAAGTGACGCAAAACATTCATACTTATTTTGAAGCACAGTGATTTTCATAAGACACTTCGTTTATTTTTCACCTTTTCTTTAGCATATTTTATTCTCAATGCCTCTGTAGTTTTTTTAAGTGGATATCCAATATTTGGTATATAGGTCCCATATTTGAAGTAAATTAGATGCGAGAGATAGAGATTGGAACAGGGAGTAAGAGTGGGAATGGAAATGAGTGTGGGAGTCTGAATAAGAATGGGAGTGAGACATGGCTTGGGAGTGAGAGGGAGGTCTAAAATGTGAAGGGAGTGCAGGTAAAAGTAATAAGGAAAGGACAAGAATAAGGAGAAATAGAAGAAAGAGTAGTAAAATTTTAGTCAGTTCGATGACAAAGAGTGAGATAGTGAGAAGGAAAGCTCACTTTTCAAATACAGGGCAAAACAACGTCTGTCGTGTACGCTAGTCACCTATAAAAAACTTAAAGATTATCCATAAACCATATATGGCTACTAGCCGTAGTCAAAATGAATAGTTTGAGGACGGAAATGTATCCCTAACTCATTAAACTGGAAAAATAGTGTTTTTTACGATTTCTAGGAGCCGTTTTATGTTTAACGATGATCCGATGCATTAATATACTTTAACGAGTTGCAATAAACCTAAATATCTGTGTTAATTGTTCAGTATTTTATGGTTGTGAATTTAAACTCATTTGAGCTGAGCCCAAAGCGTCAAATAAAAAAAGAAATGTATAAAAATAATTAGTTCTCATATTGAAGCAGTTTGCGCTTTAAAAAATTTTACCGGTACTGCCTCTAGAGCTCTGTTCAATACTTTAAGGTAACTGCTAGTTGCTTTCGGATTTCGGGTATATTCTTATATCTTACATAGATGTTTATCACTTTAGGCTATTTCAGTATCACTGCAAAACAAGATCGTCGTATTTTGGAAACTAGTATAGGATTGATTTCGTGACTATTTTTATCCTTTCCGAAGTGTTTGTAGAATTTTGGTGCTACGTGAAGGATTGTTTGAGAATTATAACAATAATCACTCTTAAGCCATTTTTAAACAGTAACGGGAAATGTACGGAAAAACTTGCAATAACAATCAATTTCTGAACAAGAAAACTTGAAAAATTTTTAACATTATCCCGAAAATAACTTTGATTCTGCTTTTACCAAAACTCGACGTTATTCATGACATTTTTCTGGGAATAGAAGATGGTGATCTGCTCAAGCCAGTAACTAATATAATTCCTCGCCGCCATTGAACAGCTCACCGTCAGCTAGCCGTCAAAGACAAAAAAATGTATATCCAAAAATATGTGCCAATGACATGTTCCAGATATCTGGAAAAGTAGCACACAAAATTTGATATTTTGCTACGAATTCTCAAGTATATTCTTATTGAGTTAGGTAAATAAAATTCGGAAAATAGTTCGTTGTGAAAACACCACATAAAAAAAATTATTTAAGGAAATCTTGTATTAAGATATCTGGGAATGTCATCAAATTTAGTACTTTTATTGGTTAGGATGAGCACGTAAACGGGTATTTCTAAAATTCAGTTCAATTGAGAAATCTTGTTTTCGCCTTCTAGGTATGCTTTTAGTATACATTTTAGAATAAAATTTCTTCTGGATGATCTTTTGTAATATGATTTGTTGAATCACACTTCGCCGTCGTCCTTTGTGAGAACAACAACCGTAACAAGTTAGATGGTAAGCTTGTATTATAACACCTCTTAGCCGGTTTCTCACTTTTTCTATTTAAAATAACAAGAAACGCTCGCTACCCTAACGAGTCGAACTAAGTAGCCAGTCGGCTCAAGACCGCGGGCTTGGAACCATCAATCAGTTGTCGCATTGTTTTGTTAAAATAACGTTTTTCTCTTTTTTCCAATTTTTTTCAGCCTGTCCTTTTCAACCCTTTGTTTTATTCCGTTAAAGGTAATTGCTGAAATTTACAGTTTCTGAAGTCATGGTATAATTCCCATATATTGTCTTTATGCAACATCCCAAAAGTTAGTCATACGCCCTTGTCATACATACTTAATACCTTTATTGCGACTACGAATGGTATCTGCCAATGCTGGCGAATGTTTCCTCGTGGAAATGCACTAGAAAGGCTGTACAAGCTACTAATAAAAACTATATTCTATATTCTATTGTGAAATGGTTAACTTCATAAAATCCTCGTAGTATGATGGTAGTACGCTAGGCTGATATACCGAATGTCCCAGCATTATATTCCCGCGCAAATATCATCAAATATCAAAATTTTACAGAAAACAGTTGCTCTCTGCAGCGATCTACAAACACTACGAGTGTATTTCTGTTACAAAAAGGTTCTCAATTTAACTCGCTCAGAGCCAGCATAGACTTTGTAGATAAAATTTCAATGACAATACACAAATTATGGGTGTTGAAGTTCAGCCCTAAGCTCTGCGGTGATTGATTTATGAATATTATTCTTATTGCAATTGTTTTTTTAGTTCCCAAGAATGCAGTAGCCCATTCGATAAGCTATGTAAATAGATAATTGAAGAATTACTGCCATTATTGACTCACTGCAACTTAATATCCAAATCCTTTTTATTCAAATAAATACACAACATGCGCTTCTGTAACTCTTACAGGTGTTATAATAACTCGATACATATGTACGTATATACATATATATAAAATAGTATATTTGACACGTAGATGTAAAAATTTGTATTATAGTTTTGCTATTCCTTTCGTATGTTTTTCTCCATTTTTCTCTGTTTTTGGAGCTTAGAGTTGTGTTGCGGTTGCCCACCGGAATCATCAAATAACACTTCATTATTACACCCGATTGCACACAATGGTCTACACAAAGTTTTTCCGTAACACCTTACCGGCATTTTTCTTATCAACTTTTAGTTTCGTACTCATGCTCGACCTACAGCTTTAGCAATTATTCTTTCATACTACTACAACTGACAACTGGAAATCCCACAGACACTGTCCTAATTATAAAGCTCGCAAGTAGCGTGTATTAGTTCAGTAGGAAGTGAATTGCAGAAATTATGAAAAATTATGCTAAAAATTGTACACTAAGCTTAAAATAGAAGTATGAAGAGGATATATAACCTAAGAATACTAAATGCGTATTACTTCGAAAATATAAAACCTCTCCTTAAGGATATGACCACCTTTCAGATTCTCCTTTGACTTTTGCATCAGGACTGCTAGGAATATGGAAGGCAAACAATCCACTTATACCCTTCCACAAAGTCAACGGTATCATACTTAAGAAAACAGGAACAGCAAAAACAAAAGCAAAGAAAACAGCACAGACATAAGTCGTCTGAAATACCTGAGGGTCTGGGCGTGCTGAAACGGGCAGCGTCTCGGATGGGAAGTATAAATATTCCACTTAGCAGACTGGATGTGGTCAGTAGCGTACTGTTGGTAACAGCATTCCACCACTCAGTAAATAAATTCCGCTGCCTGCTAGGAATAAGCTTGATAGCAAAAATGCGTACACCAAAGCTTTCCAAAGACGAAATCTATATCATATTGAACAACGTGTCCTGAATATAATTGAACTAAACAAGGCAACCTGTTTTTTTTTTATGCAAAGGATGTGGTGATCGAATCAGGCTGTACTGAAACTTGGCGAATTGCAAAAGGTCTTACTGATTGCCAATCTCAGTAACGATCACCTACTCATTGAAACGCACGCAAATGCACACCAAGTCCAATTGAGAGATTACGATATCAACACTCGGGTTGAGTGACTTTTTGATAATTTTTAACAAATAACCTGGTACTTTAAAATGATGGTAATGAACGAAATTTTATTAAAAAATCATTAAATACCCACCGCTTGCAGCGAAGGAGTTAATTAATATGTAAAAATTACGTGTTCTTCAGGGACACTGTTTATCAAACCACTATAACTAGTGTTACAGTTTTTCGATTAACCAACCACCATGAGGCATAACCTACGTAATACAAATTGGGATTTTCATGAAGAGTTGTTAGCTAGAGAGCAACCGGCGCAGCCTTCATACAGCCCCTTATCAACAGAACAGCTGAAAGAACTTGTACCGACTTTTACGTTAGCACCCTTAAATGCTCTATAACAGGCTTGCCTTGTGCGCGGTAATAGCAAACTTCCCCGATGGGTTCATAACTTGGAATCACTTCGTAAATCTTGTATTAATTCAATAAAGCCAAAAACCTCGGAAAAGAGGTACCAAAGCTAGAATACAAAAACAAAGTCAGGGTCTACAGAAAAGCCTAGAGACAAGCGAAGAAAACTTTGTGCAGCAATTTTTCTACTGGAATCTAAAGTGCTGGGGATACTGCAAGGCTACGTAACTTACCTGGCGCAAGAAAGATGAACAAGTTGCCGAGGCCTGATGGTACTTGAATCACAAGGCGAAACCAGGTTCGGTTGAACTGGCTAGTCAGTAAAGACCTCACACAGACTGAATGTGTAAATAGGGATAACAGAATTTTTTTGAGGACCAAACGGAAGAACCCCAATCAAGTGCCTTGACTTATGTTAAAAAATAGCTCCGCCCTCTTAGCAAATACCAAAAGTTTTCTGGGACCTAGCTGAATTGCTGCTCGTACTTCCTACACCTGTTGATACTGACGATGCCTAGCTTATTAGCATGTAACGCCAGAAGGCAGTGTCCAGGTAATATGCCCATCGTCTTAAGTATACTCTCTTCAGAGATATGGTCCACGTTTTGAATCTAATATAAAAAGGTTTGCACATGACCTTAGACATTTTTCCAGCCCCGCACTTTTGTCAACGCCGTTCCTGCTCGATGGATCATTTGCAACTCCTGTTTCCTTTTGATTTCTCCAAAACGAATTGGGACGTCTATCGTTGTTTAAGTGAGTGCTGTAACTCCTTTGCCAACTAGTTGGCCTTTTCGTTACCTCTTATTCTTTTGTGACTGGGGTTCAGATATTTGATCCGGCCTAAGCGAAGTTTTTCCAATGCTTCTCTGCATTCCTGAACACTTCTTGATGAATTACTGTGTGACATTATTGCCTTAATCTCCGCCTGACTATCAATATATATTTTGACCCGAATATAGCTTAAGTACGCTTCCTCCAGAATTTCTGCAGCATTTTTCATCATTATAATTTTCACATTAAAGGTGCCGCAGTAATCTGGCAGCCTATAGGATCTACTATAAAAATTGCTGCGGAGGCTTTCTTCGCACTCTCTTCCAACTGGAGTTTCCTCGACAACTTACTTTCTGGTATAACAGTTAGATAACTTGTGCCATATTTTTCTTCAACCCTTCATGCTTAGGCTTTAGTCCAATTAGGGACCTTATATTTCCTAGTTAATAATACTAGATCGATTTTGTCCGCGTTGTCGGTTAAAACGACTCCAGATGCCCAAGCATGTACATCCCGAAGTGCCTGATCCATCAGAGAGCTGATTGTTAATAAGCCGCTTATGATGATTAAAACGTCATCTACATATGCCATAAGTTTGAGTGGTCCTCCGTCGAACCGCCTAAGGTATTGGTTTATAACCAGCGTCCACAGCATTGCTGATAAAACCCCACCCTGCGGCGTTGCTCTGTTTCCAGATTTTGTTGCCTCGTATAGACCCCATTGCTATGCGATCATTCTGCAGCTTAACATTGAATTACTCTCGTAGTATTCAAAAACAAAGACCTTCCGAAGATTCATAGACCCATTTCTATAAGGTAACTAGTTGAGCGAAACACATGCAAGTAATTCCTGTAATTGATAAACTGTTAACACATTTAAATGAGTACACTTAACTAATACTTAAAACGAACTATTTTAAATATACAAGTGAATATTGTAAGTATATTAAAACTAGAGCAAGGGACGTATGTTAACAAGTTAACCAAAAACACAAAAACAAAACGCCAAAATAAATGAACCTTTAAACAAAGAATATAAGAATTTTTCAATTTTACGCCGAAATAAGTTTTGACCCGTCAGTAAATATGCAAATATTTTATTTCCAGTAAGATTGTTTGCATACATGTACTGATGTCAGAGGTGCCATCTTGTTCCATTTAATTCAAATATCAACATCATTGTAAACATTTGGGTCGACCTGCTTATGGAAACAGAGGGTGAGGAAGCCCACAACTTGATGGAAGGATCAAATATAAAACTATATATGTCCCTTAAGTGTTACCAAAAGGCGTCAGATAGTGACTACACTGAACAACAGTGGTATTATTTTCACTATTTAAAGTTGTTATGTTATGTTACGTTGTTTTTGTAGTGTGCTTCGCCCCATGCAATAGGAGCGACCACAAAAAAATTATCACAATATTCTCTAACGGGATTCCAAGGAAACCTGCAGTTTTAACAGGGGTGAACCAAAATGAGAGTGGGGTGTTAGAGGCGTTGAATCCACATTTCAATTGAAAATATGGTTGGTGTCATGTGAGTACACGTTGGAAGCAGGATATACATTATGCGTGTCGGGGTTGATTCTGAATAAGTAAGAGTTTATCCTGTTACAGTATCCAAATCGTAGTTGAGCTAGAGTGAAACACGTCTCTCTAAGGAGATTTCTTTCCTCCTCTGAGGAAAGGAAAGAGGGTATTTATATACACTACCGCTTTTCATTTCTAAAACGAGAGTGGTTTAGGAGCTTTTCTATGTAGCTATGCCTCAAACTATGAACATTATTTAGTATTAGCATGAATAGAAGTCTAAACCAATGTGTATTCGGAATAGCTGGTGAGTTTCCAAAATAAGCCAAATATTTTGGTTTCAAAACTGAATTTCATGCGGCAACCTTTACTGGTATTTTACTTACATATATTTAAATATTCATTCGAGTAAGTGCTGCATCAACGCAGCAAGAGAGATTAATGAAGCAAGCGTTGAGCACAGCTGTCACTACAAAGATGGCATAACAAATATGCCAATATAACAGTAACTGCCACTAATGACAAAAAACTGCGGATGGAGCTAAACGTCATATGCATACTAAAAATAAATTAAACAAAAGGGGACAGGCGCAAGCTAGCAAAAAGGATGAATGTATTGTGAGTTATGTAAATGTGGTAAATATTTAAAAAAAAAATAAAATTTAAAAAGCTGACTTGTTACCAAGTTTTTATGCAGCTAATGAACTTATTTCCAGAGATAACTTGAAATTTTTAGAAGCCGAACAAATAGTATTATAGCAATTTCTAATTTGAATTTATTAAATATTTTGGAAAAAAAATTAAACAACGCGACTTCGGGACAGCCAAAACGACAGGTATCATTTTCGGTAAGACAAGTATGATATCTTCAGCATATACGTCAAAATAACAAAAAGAACCGACAACCTAATTTTATACCTGACTATCGTGGTCTCATCCTGTGCCCCTTTCTATCATTCATTGGATATAGCCTGCCGTATGCGCCACCTGTCAAAACGCTGCAAAACCACACAAATGTAGCCATATTGAGCATCCTGTCAAATAGTTGACTGATAAGATATCCCGCTTCTTTTGTACATAATGATAGCTATTTCGATAATACCTTTAAATTTTTTAAAGCATTTTCCACAAGGGAGTCTGATTTTATAATATCGCATATGGGGTCCTGTCAAGTGTATTGCGCGAAAGATTGAAGCCCACCGTGAATCAACTGATTGGACCTTATCAGTGCGGCTTCAGATCTGGTAAATCTACCATCGACCAGATTTTCACAATGCGCTAAATCTTGGAAAAAATCCGTGAAAAAAGAATCGACACGCATCACCTCCTCTTCGTCGATTTTAAAGCCGCCTTCGACAGCACGAAAAGGAGCTGTCTATATGCCGCTATGTCTGACTGAATTTCGTTTCCCTGCAAAACTTATACGGCTGTGCAAAATGATGTAGAGCAACACTATCAGCTCAGTCAGAATTGGGAAGGACCTCTCCGAGCCGTTCGAAACTAAACGAGGTTTCAGACAGGGTGACCCCCTATCGTGCGATTTCTTTAATTTGATGCTGGAGGAAATTATACTAGCTGCAGAACTTAACCGCTCTGGAGAAATCATGGGCCTAAACACCCGCGCTTTAGTTCTGCTTACTCCAAACTGGAAAAAGAAGCGGTAAAGATGAGTTTGATGGTGAATGAGGACAAAAAGAAGTACCTGCTGCCATCGAGCAAAGAGTCAGCGAAGGGAAGAATCACTTTTGCCAATAAATTCTACTTTGGTCTAGGTAGGCTTTTGAAAAGTAAAGTCCTCTCTCGGCAAACGAAAATCATACTCTACAAGTCACTTATCGTACTCGCCCTGCAATATGGGGCAGAAGCATGGACGATGACAACAGATGGAGCGGCTCTGGGAGTGTTCGAGAGAAAAGTTCTTCGAAAGATTTATGGACCTCTACATGTTGGCGATGGCGAGTACCGAAGAAGATTTAACGATGAGCTGTACGAGCTATACGCAGATATCAACAGAGTCCAGCGAATTAAAACGCAGTGGCTGCACTGGCTGGGCCATGTTATGCGAATGAAAGATGACGCTCTGGCCAAAAAAGTGTTTCTATCGGAACCCGCCTATGGAAGCAGAGGTAGAGGGCGGCCTCCACTCCGTTGGAAGGACCAGGTGGAAAACGATTTAAACTCCCTTGTTGTGACCAACTGGCGCCGTTTGGCAGAGAAAAGAAGCGACTGGCGCGCCTTGTTGGACGGGCGTGACCGTTAAACGGTTAAGCGCCAATTAAGTAAGTAAGTAAATGTGTGATTTGAACTCGCACTATTGCGATGATTGATCTGTTGATAAACAGCCTCCACTTGCAGTTGACTTCCTTACCTTCTGCTGCATAAATTTAGGCTTACCTACAGAAAATATATTATCATGTACTAAAGTTATTATCGTGTAGCAGGCTTTCTTATGGACAAATTTTGCATTGTACTATTTTTAGAAGCATAATAACTAACTATGGGTGTTAGTTGTTTTCCTAAGCCAGCTTATAGCTTGCTGAACTAATTACCAACCTAACCAATTCAGTGCCATTCCATGTTTAGCAGGAGAGGCTATGGTGGCCTCAAGTTCCTAAAGTAAGGAGCGGATGGAATAACCTAATGTTTTCGACCTATCATATCAAATTGGTATGGAGATATTTTTATATTACTTAAGAATTAATACGATGTAATGCGTGTTAGAGGGCTTCATACGAAATCGTTCCCGAGATTGTCGGGCAAGTACCTTAATGGTACCTGTTACTGGAACATACAAGGTCTGCATCCTGTAAAGGATCATAAACAACGATAACGCTCCCTAGGTCCTTCAGGGATTGTCCTTATCGCTACAAAACAACGTCAACCTCTTGTAGTATAATTTGATCCACAAGAAACATTATGCTGAGTTTACATGACTCACATATATCCAAAATCCATACTACTTTATTGTTAATTCAGCCCCTCAACCCAAGAAGGCAAATTCAAACAATACCGAATTTAGCTAATGAATTTGCATTTTTTTCTTTGACTTAAATACCAAATCGAAAAAAGTTCATCCGGCACTCTTCAACTGCTAATGCATACTCGCTTTAATATGCTATTTAATCATGCAGGACAAATTGTGTGTTCATGTGCGTATGGTAAATTAAAGCAAACAACACAACTAAAAATGTGCTTCTATATAAAGCTGAGCTACATCGACAAACAGACAAGGTAGGCCAAGCATTAGGATATTATCTATTGTCAGCGAGTAAACGAAGGGACGCAGACAGTGCACTGAATATGATTACGTGAATCAAACGATGGGCCCTTTACCACTCAGTCGGCAGTCAATGGCAATGAATTGCAACAAATACACAGCAGGGAACCAAACGAATTCCAATTTCCTAAACTCCTCAGTTTGCTACGAGATTCACTCTCACCATGCAGTGTAACCCCAAACTAGTCTGCAAACATTTCAATTCCACCTCATTGACCAGTACATGGTCTGGTAATTCTTCCTACTAGATCGCTTAGTTTAAACGAATTGTATGTAATATGCAGGGTAAGCAAAAACTAAAGAAATGAAAATATTTCTTTCATTGCTTTACCCGCTGTTTAATCACAACGAGCTTGTGAAATATTCTTAAGGTATATTATGTTATATTATAGCAAATGTCGGTTTTCATTCGTTAGGAATTTGTCATTTATGCTGAAGCTAACTTTATATGGGTTCCTGGTCACAGCAGCACTGAAGACAACGGGAAGGTGCAAGATCTAGCAAAGGCAGGCGCTCTGCTAGGCCTCATTGAATTAATGATATGTTATTCTTTAACAAAAGGCCTGTCTTTAAACGGTTTTATTTAGCTTGACTCTGTGTAGTGAGCGGCCGGTCGACCGTTCTTTACGAATTTTGTAATTAAATTTTAAGTAACTTCCCGATAAGCTACAAGCTTGAAACTTGGAATAAAGTTCAGAACCCGATGACAATTCAATAATAAAAAAAAAAATTCCGATAGGTGATATTTCAAAAAATCGTACTTGTGGTCCGATTGAATTCATATTTGGAACACATAATACATACATGAATAGAAAGCGACCTATTAAAAATCGCCGATATGTGGCGCAAGGATCGAGGTAATCAAAAAAATTGTATTTGTGTTCCGATTTGGTTCATATTTGAAACACATAATACGTACATGAATAGAAAGCGACCTGTGAAAATATCGCCGCCAGGTGTCGCAAAGATCGAGATATTCAAAAAAATCGTATTTGTGGTCCGATTTGGTTCATATTTGGAACACATAATACGTACATGAATAGAAAGCGACCTGTGAAAATATCACCGCCAGGTGTCGCAAAGATCGAGATATTCAAAAAAATTGTATTTTTGGTCCGATTTGGTTCATATTTGGAATACATAAGCTTCAGAATTAACTCGAACTGACCATGTTAACCTTGTGGTCGGTAAAATATATAATACCCTTCGAAATTTGTACAGAACTACCTATTTGCTACCGCGTGAAACAAAATTGAAGCTGGTCAAGTCTCTTATAATTCCTCAAATTTCGTATGGGGAACTTATATACGGTAATCTTGATTCGTATTCACATAATAAATTGCAGCAAAAAAAAATTTGATCATATCTCTTCATATGCCGTACAAATTCTCGGAAGTAATGTTAATAACTTCTTAAAACTTAGAAATCTATGCTTTTTGCATAAGCTGCTTCATTCCAAAAATTCACCTTACTTATTTGAAAAACTAAATTTGTGTCAGTCCACTCGGACCCTAAATCTCTTGGTCCCTAATTTTAAATACACAACATCCTCAAGACTGTTCTTTGTCAGTACAATCTGTCTATGGAACTCACTTCCCTCCAAAACAAAAACTATTAAAAAAGCAGGATGTTTCAAACTAGCAGCATTTTCTTTTCTTAACTCTTAAGTTACTCTAAATCTTTAAAGTTTTAAGTGAATGTATGATAATATATACTATTGAAAATTTGTATGTATTTAACTTTTCTGTATTTATATATGTTATGTTATATCCTTAGATGAATAAGTAAATTTCTTTTTGTAACATTTCCGTATAATTACTTAATCGGATTGATGTACTGCCTAAAAGACTAAGTTTTCCTTGTACATATTCTAAATAAATAAATAAATAAATAAATCAATAAATAAATAAATAAATAAATAAACAAATAATACGTACACGAATAGAAAGCGACATGCGAAAGGTACGAGATATTTAAAAAAAACGTTGTTGTGGTCCGATTTGGCTCATACCTGGAACACATATTACATACAGAAATAGAAATCGCTTTATGAAAAAAAATTCCGCTAGGTGCGGCAAGGATCGAGATATTAAAAATACTCGTATTTGTGGTTTCGATTTGGCTCACATTTGGAACAAATATTACATAAAGTCCGGTAGAAGTGACATCAAAACACTTTGGAGTTCGAGAAAGGTGAAGCACACGTGGCGCTGAGTCGAGTAAAGTCTCTGGAAGGATTATGTATTGAGGACTTATATTGTAACAAATTGTCAGGAAAGAGTCCTTGTAATAATGAGTCACTAAATGAACTAAATAGAATGAGAAATAATAGGCAATTAAATAAAGACTAAAAACTTGAAAAAAAAAAAATAAATAAAATATAAAATTTAGGTTAAACAGTTTTATTGAAAACAATACTTACATCAAGTAATAATAATACTGAAAGCTAGAAAATAATTAGGTAGGTCCTAGGTACTAGTCAAGCTAGGGCGTTGATCAGATAAATAAAAGTGGACGCGTCAAATTTCTATTGATAATCATAAGTAAGACCTATTGAACCTTAATCAGGTTATGCTATTCTATATTCTATTGATTGTCATAGGTAAGACCTACTGAACCTTAATCAGGTTATGCTACGCCTCACATTTTTAAAAATTGCATGCGCACGAAGCTTTTATTTAGTTGTATGATCAACGCCCTAGGTGGATGAGGAGTGTGATGACTAGTACCTAGGACCAACCTAATTATTTTCTAGTTTTTAGTATTATTATTACTTAATATAAGTATTATTTTCAATAAAATCGTTTAACTTAGAATTTTTTTATTTTTAATTATTGTATTCACTAATTATGGTTGTATTTCGCTTATTTTAACTTTGCAACTTTTGTGCGCTGAAAAACTTAACATCCAGCCAAATCCAAATCAATTTTGACAGCCTTTTTCTACTCCACGAAAACTCCTAAATTTCTGAGTTTATCTGGTTTCGTATTTAAGCATATTTTAGAATTTAGGCGATGGCTATTACTAGAATCCGGCTGCAGATTAGCTTTGTGTTTTACTGTAGATATTCAGATGACTTTCGAATACATATTTGTAGCTCGCATTGCTTTCACTGTGCAAATAATGTCCTCAAGCTTGTAAAATTCCAAATTCATTTGCTACGTAATTTACTTTTTTCGGCACCGCCCCTGCACTCCCACACACATCATCTAATACAGCGCAGGACTAACAATGCTGTGTGAAATGCAAGTGCATTTATTACTAAACATTGACAAATGCTAGCTCGAATGAGTAAACTTTACAAACTCGAAAATTTTTAAACATACAAACATATTTACAAATTTAAAAAATTTTGTAAATTCGTGAATTTGTGAACTGTGACATAAGTGTATTGCATTTACCAATGCATTTCCCAATCCGCATGCACTGAATGTAGTTAAATTTGCAACGATTATTTGTACGAATTGCGGTATGTCTGTATATGTGAGGTTGTTGAATATACTATGTGCAAAAATTTTCATCCTTGTTTATATGTACATGTCAATACTATCGCATCCATGTGGCTGTTATCAATTTGCAAAGTGCAACAAAATAACAAAAAAGTTCAAAAAAATATTCAGAGCAATTTGGTAAACACAGTTATGCTTTGCTTTTCTAATCCATTGAGATTTTCAAAACAATGCAATATTAATTTTTGAATGTGGGGAATATGTGTGTCTTGTATTGTTGTATCCATGGGTTGAATGTACAGTGCATATATGTATATGGTTTATGTATGTATATGGTTTGGCAAAGGGAGCGGTACAAGGGTCGGGATAGGAATATTAAGATGGAAAAGAAAAGGGATACTGACAGGGAGAAGAAGAGGAAGAAGAAGAGAAAGAAGGAAAGTGAGAGGAAGATGGTGAGTGAGAGGATGATGGAGGGTGAGAGGAAGGGAAAGAAGAAGAAGAGAGAGGGAGAGGTAGAGAAAAAAGAAACAAATTGGAAAAAGGCGAGGGAGAGTAATAGGAAGAGGGAGAGTGAGAGGAGATGAGACACAGAGAGAGAGAGGCAGAGAGGGAGTGAAGGCAAAACAAGAATAATGGAAGACTTTGGGCAAAGTCATTTTACCACAGGAGAACATTTTTCACGAATGCTAAAATTGAGTGTAAAGCACGGGACTGAATTCCATAGCACACCTGTGCTCTCATTGCGTATGTAAAAGGGAAATTACTTTTGGAGAAATCAACTATTCTTTTATGAGGAATGAGTCTCCATCTTTTCAGGAGTCAATTATACTATATATAACTTCATAATAATAAGAAATATAATTTTTCACAGAACTGCATGCCATAGAAGCCTCAAACTTAAAGATAACATTTAACTTATACGGTTTTCTGAGTTGGATAGTGCTTCAAACTATCATGGCTATATCTGCAGTGTCAACAGTAGCATGGCTATCAAGTCACGAATTCGTCCATTCATACCCTTAGTTAGCTGGTTTCGAGCATTGTCCTCAGTCACCTCGTTTCGTCTCTTTAATACGCCAGCAAAGGTTGCAACTCATAATTTTGTAATGAATTGTACATTGTGCATTACATATCATGCAACGATACAATGATGCATTGCCTCAGAGTTGTAAAACTCAGGGCCGGTTAGGAATGTGACTCCCGGACCGAATAACTTGTGTAGGCTATGATCTAGAAAGACAAAATTATTTCCGATAATTGTTTTGCTGTAAATTTTCGATACCATCTTCAAAATATGGCTCACGATGTGCATCTCCATCTGACATGCGAAGGACTTAATTTATGACTCGCTTTTCGCCATACAAGTAGGAAGTGGTCTTCAATTTACTTCGTCTTGGAGAGTGATCTTTCTCTTTTGCAATAAGCTCCCATTTTTGTCAGCTACAAACATAAAACAATATCTGAGTTGACAGATATTGGCTGTAGGTCTTTTTCTTTGACGGTGCGGTATGAAAACAATCGGTTGATTCCTTTTACCTACTTAGTCCACTTTGTTTCATTTTGGACTGAGTAGGCAGTTGGAAAGTAAAAGTCGGTAGATGATAACCCAGTCATTAATCGTACCCATTCTGCTATATGGTACAAAAGCTTGGCGGCTCTGGAAGTGTTCCAGAGATTTACGAACCTCTACACTTTGGCAAAGTGTGAGTACCGAAAAAGATTTAATCATGAGCTGTACGATATTAAAGCAGACTTCAACATAAACCAACGAATTAAAACACAGCATCTACGCTGGTTACACTATACTATGCGAATAAAAGATGATGCTTCAGCTGGAGTATTTTTATCGGAGCATGGCAGCAAAGGAAGAGGTCGACACCCATGCTGCTGAAAGTATCTGTTGAAAAACGATCAACTTCCCTTGTTGTGAACAATTTGCATCAATTAAGTAAGCTAGTTGATTCTTTCTCGCTTCCCACAGTGTCTTTCATGAGAATCAGTTCACCAATGGAATTGGATCTCCCAAAAACTAGAATCTTAAAGGCATTCTTGCCTCCCAGTGCACCTGATTATTCATCAATAACAGGAAAACAAGCTTCTTTTGGGAATACTTATGTATGGGGGTTGCAAGCGAACATTTGCTGATCAAGTTGGTACAGACAGATAGTACCTGGAGCTTCTTTTTATGTATCTCACACATCTCTTTTTGGTTTAACAAATATAAGTCTGAGTATTAACAGCAATTCGTGTGGTTATAGCAGGACATTGAGCAGGTTTAATGACACTGAAACGTAACGTATGAAGCTGATTTAAAAGAGTTCCTTTTCTCTGCTTACCACTGTGCTTCATTTGTAACCACGTCTTTCCCTTCAGCGACCTCCCTATTCGTAGTCAGTGTATTTTTGATGTGTACAAATCCAATTTTCACAGCTTTTATAGCTTAGTAATTGTAAGATATTTTGAGTGATGAGTAGTGGCTCATTAATATCACGCGCCTTATCGTTGATCTCGAAAGAAAACACAAAAGTCTCTCTAGATTTGCAGAATTTTCTATGGATGGAATATAATCCGCATTATCATTTACTTCTAAGACTCTTACCAGTATCCTTTGTACTGACCGCTAAAGTAAGGTTCAGTAACTGACCACGGAATCGGCAATATTTTCACGCCTGTGCCCATATCTTAAAAGGGGATGAAAGTCGGAAACTGTTTGATTGAATCGAGGTTTCTCACGCATCTGATAGTTACAGTCAGTTGATCAATGTGTTCTTCAAAAGGTAATGAATCAACATATGTGCGAAACTATTTTTTTCTCATCTTATGAGTCTCCTTAAAGGGGGGGCCCTGATGCGACCCGTCGGACTGGGACTAGGACTGGAATTTGAATTCGAGTTTGGACTGGGACTGGGAGTGTGACTGGGAGTGTGGCTGGGGCTGGGACTGGGACGGGGACTGGGACTGGGACTGGGAGTGTGACTGGGACTGAGACTGGGACAGGGACTGGGACTGGGGCTGGGACTGGGACTGGGACTGGGACTGGGACTGGGACTGGGACTGGGACTGGGACTGGGACTGGGACTGGGACTGGGACTGGGACTGGGACTGGGACTGGGACAGGGAGTGGGACTGGGACTGGGACTGGGACTGGGACTGGGACTGGGACTGGGACTGGGACTGGGACTGGGACTGGGACTGGGACTGGGACTGGGACTTGGACTTGGACCTGGACTTGGACTTGGACTTGGACTGGGAGAGGGACTCGGGCTGGGACTGGGATTGGGGGGTGGAACTGGCACTAGCACTGGCACTGGGAATTGGGGCTTACACTGGGACTTGGACTTGAGATGCGATTGTAACTGAATTTTAAACTGGAACTGGGCCTATAAATAAGGGAAGGAGGAGAATAAGAAGAACTAGAGAGAAAAGAAAACAGGAAAGGAGAAAGAGACTGAGAAATATATAGAATTAAACGAATATAGAGAGGCAGGGATAGATGGTGCGGAAAAGTGAGGAAAAAGACGCAGAGGGAGAGAGAGAAGCAGAGAAGGATAAAGCAGTGAGAGGAGGGAATAAAAGGATAAGAAAAGTGGAAAGAGAGGGAGAGGAAGAGGTAAACACTTCTTTAAAGTTATGCAGATGGACAAAAGTTCGGACAGAACAACTTCCGCGCAGTCTGCTAGTTTGAAAAAAAACTGTGCTATTTTCTCTAAATATTTAGTGCACTAAGTGGCCCTAAAGCCAGTCGACGTTGTGGTCCTTGACTTTGTGTCACCTTCAAATAGGCAAACATGTTACGATGAGCGACTTATAATGCCGCTTTTAAGAGATGTTACAATATAAAAGTTGCGATTCCGACCACAAATCAAACATTTCTATTTTGTCACCGTAGCTCGAGTATCGTATGCCTACCCAGAGGGGTGAATTATAATAATATATAAATCAATGACTCAGCAATTCAAAACTTTAAAGTTCCCACAACGATTCAAGCGCCTTGCCAGCAAAGTTTTTCTCCTTACAAGTCACCTGGATTATCATATAACATCATTTGCAGCATCAAATTCCTAATTGTTCTCCCTACAAAAATAAAATCAATTCCATTTTCTTAATTTAGTAAGTCCTTAAGGTCATTCACAGTCGACAAATGCACAGATGACAAGCTTAAAGTAGAAGCCAACTTGCACACTGTAAATAATACAAAAAAATTGTTAAAATTTGTTTGCGACATAAAGTGTTTTACAATCCTCAAGTAGCTGACATACAACAGTTCTACTTATCGATAAACTTGTATTGAAGTGAAGGAGTTGTAAATGTTCTTAAACTGTTGTTGTCATAGTCGAACAGCTTAAAAAAAGGATATACCTTTGAAATCCTTAAGTTCGCGAAAAACTTTTCGCAACTCATTTCGTTTTTGAAATCCGCCGAGAGCAAAGCGATTCCAATGCTGAGATTAAAGTAAATAAACTGTGATGAAGTAGCGAGGAAAACGAAACAACACTCGAACTCAAATAAAGATGGACTGAATGAAACTATTTTGTTGAGACTCTTTATTTATACTTAAAATACTTTATTTATGTATATGTGTAAATGCTATAGAAATCTTAGAATAAAACAAAAGGACAAGCAGAAATCTGGCGGTAAGACGCTTGGAATTTTTAAAGGTTCAAGGTGAAAGTTATCCGTTGCTGTGCGATTTGCCAACATGAAAGTGATTGCCTACAGGTTTAAGGCAATGCACTTGCTGATGGTGCGTTGAAGATTGGGTTTTCAGTGGTTAAGAGCAAACAAAACAAGTAAGGACAGTACTGTCTTCGGCTGTTCCGAATACCTCATAAAATAATGTGTTGAAATTTCAAAAATTCATAAAATCTGATTGATCATATTGATGTATATTGGAATGATTTTCCGTCATCCCTTGTCAAATTTTGTTTTGAGACAAACCGTTCTCGACACGAAAATCGACACTGATGATGGCACAACGCCGTAACCGGTTTGTCTCAAAACCAAATTTGACAAGGGATGACGGAAAATCATTCCAATATACATCATTTATAAAAATAACATTTCTACAATTAGTAGCTGATGAAATAAGTTAAAGAACAATGTTTTTGGGACAAATTGCAACACATCAGGAAGTAATGAATTGTAGTTTCTGCAAAAGCCGTTTCTGCGGAAGCAAGATCAGTGATGTTCGCCGGTGTTGAGTGTGTAACTAAATCCCGACTAACAAAACCTCGAAAAACAGAGAGGACGTAGAAATTGTCATAAGTGGAAAGTGCCTTCCAATGACTAGCTCTCTGATGGATCGGGTGCTTCGGGATATTCATACGTGGGCACCTAATGCCGTGTTGACAGCCAACGTGTTGAAGACGGATGTGGTCTTGTTTAAAAAGAGGTACAAGGTCCCAAATTGGACCAGGCCGAAGTTAGGAGGGGTGACCCTACACGAGAAACCTTGCACAAAATATCTAGGCATCATAAAAAAAAAAATTTTCCATCTTCTCTTGTCAAATTTGGCTTCGGGAAAAACCATCTTCAACCTGCTTCAGTGCCATTTTTTCTTCATTCTTAGATAATCAGTAAGATTGCATGCGTCAGATCAGTCATGAGCATTTGGGATTAATATAATCCTTTGTTCACTTAGAGCTCGTGGCACAGTTAGAAACAAAAGCGCCAAAAATTTATTAATTTCACCTAAAAGGGAAACAAGCGCACTCAATTTACAACTTAAACAGCCAATATCCTTAAAATTATTAATACGCTTTACATTATTTACACTTTAGCAGGTAAACGCCAGCAACCACAAAAATAAAAACAACTTTACGGCTATGGTATTCCCACCTTTACCTAAACAAATTTTTCCAATACCAATACACGTTGCTTTGCCGATTTCCGAGACCCCGCAAAACTCTTGTAAGCACCACTTGTTCGTAGCTCAACTCTCAAAGTGAATCACACGCTTTATGATTGAAGAGGCAAAATGGATGTGACGTGCTTTTTAAAGTCGCAAGTACTTAAAGTTAAGCTCTGAACCTCAACTGACGCGTTTAGTGACTGGAAGATTGGCGTGAGTCGAGCTACAAATAGTCTGTCTTTGCTGTGTTTCTGTTTCTGTTTTTTTTTTTTTTTTTTTTTTTTTTTATGGAGTTAAACGAGCTGCATAGCTTAGTGCGGCTACAGCCACAACGACTTGGAAGAATGTGCTACTTGGTTGGTGCTACTTAAATTTGGCACAAACACAGACACTCAGCACTAACGGTACACACGGTACTACGCTGCAAAGTTTGACAAAAGATGCGGCCGTCTTCGAATGGGAAAAAGAAAATAAAAAAAGACTCGCGTGTTGCCTGGCAGTTTCCGCCCATAGCAAACGGGTAGTTTCGCTGCTCAAAAAAAAAAGCAAGAACGAAGAGAATAGCTTATTTTTATTCTTCTGTTTTTAGTCTGCCACGCCCTGTGTCAGCTAAGACTTGAAGTACTTCTCAATGCATTTTAAATCGTTAATACTTAATCGTTTTCATTCTGTGTAGGAGGAATTCGTTTGTGATGTAAACCGTTGCCAGAATGCATGTCGCAATAAGCAGCGTTACCAGTAGCTATCTTTTGCTATATAGACGTACATACATCAATATTTATCTGTTATATGATGTCCACACGACACCTCACCCTTAGCTCACTCTCTCAATTGTCATTCGGTCTCGAACGTCTCGCACGGTAAAGACATACAAAATTGTAGATCAATCAGTACTTTGTCTGAGTTTTGTCAACATCCTACAAAAAAACGTCCCTGACAAACACTTGGTACATAAATAAAATGGAAGCAAAACAGAGGATGATCAGAACATAATACTGGTATGATGTTTTTGCCCAGAGCGCATCTATTTTTTTTTTTTTTTTTTTAATAAATTAATGCGAATTATTCTTTGACTATTTTCGTTGAAAAGAATTGACCGTTATTCTGTGGCGCATGGTCGAAAAGAAGCTAGAGTTGGTTACCCCTCCATGAGAACAAGACAAAAAAGAAGTTAGTGGCTGCTAGCTCGGTGGCAAGCAAGGCGTATTCAGTACCGGGTGGTGTTATCCCATCAGCTGATTGCTTTTTATTGATATTTTCCCTACCACACCTTGGTACAACAATATGCCAGCTAATCGCAATCAGTGCTAATATACTTTTGACTTGATATTTACTGCCAGCGAATTCGGCATAATCCGTCTTTATTTCTGGTTCCATTTACCTACATGAATATATGGTGTGTATGGCAAAAGGTGCAAACTTTCGCGGTAACTTAACGCTTAAAATAGTAGACGCCATGGTGTGGTGGTAGCGTGATCCATATCGAAGGTAATGAATTCAACTCCCGGTCAAAGCAACGTCGCAAATTTATTAAAAGCCTTTTTCAATTAGAAGAAAGTTTTTCTAAGCGAGGTCGTTCCTCAGCAGTGATTCGGAATACACTCTGAGTGTATTTCTGCTATGAAAAGCTTCTCAAGGAAAATTCACCTGCATTGCAGATGCCGTTCGGAATCGACATAAAACATGTCGATTTTATTCGGCCAATTTTTGAGAAAAATTATATAAAATGTATAGTCCAAAAACTACTCGACTTACTTCTGTTAGTTCGTCTTTTGCACTTTTATTTTTAATAAGTGAGAAGTTTAAAATTTAATCGCAGGTGTAGGCGTTAGGTGTAAGTTTCAGCGCAGTCTTCGGAAGTGATATTCTGTATGGGGAAGCATATAACGGTAGCGGTAACATTGGCTTTATTTTGTAACAGATTATGCAGACGAGCTAAGATGAGCGTAATCAGACAGCAAATTAAGGTAAGAAAAATTTATATAAGGCCGGACAATAAAGACCTTAAATAGACTGAATGTGTCCATAGTGTTACCAGAATTTGTTTGACCACCAAACGAAAAGACCCTGAGTATGCAAAATGACTTGCGTTACAGCTGGAGCCCTGAGCGCCCTTAGCAGTTGGAGCCCTGACCTCGTAAGCGCAGGACATGAACACAGAACATGTTCAATGCATGTCTTAAGATGCTAGTATAGAGTATATTCTTCCAAGGGTTAGCCAAATATATAAAACACTTATAATCAATGTTGCATGCGCCCAATTTTCGGCTACCCTATTTAAATGCTTCCTTCAAATCCAACATTTATTCCTTAAGATGGCTGATAAGTGTTATTGTAAGCTTCACAATATTCATGTCTGTCTGTTAGTTACACCCCATTTCACTTTGCATTATCTTTCTGAGCAGTTTATTGATGTTTGGTTATATTTATTGGTGGAAAACATGCCAGCTGTCAAGATTTTGGCTGAGTGGCCATGGAAAAACGTATTTGGTTATTGGTTTTTAGAGAGAACAATAGACTCAACAAAAAAAGGAGCTAAGTGAGTATTAAAATAAACTTACTTGCCAAAAGACAATAGCATATTGAAAACCTGAAGCATTCACAGCCAGAAAATCTCAAATAGGACACCTCTCATGGGGACCACTGTAAGGCCATGGGAATTTGAGGAGATTTGTGATACCTGTACGTTTTTCGAAAGCTTAATATCATAGTTGGGCTTTCCCTTTTTTTCAGAAAATATCTCAACTGTGCATGATATCATAATTTGCTTTTCAATGAATAAAATAAACGAATCTTTGTAACCTCACAAGGGACCACGATTGATAACAATTTATGCAATTAAGCAATTTGTGGGCATCAAGGGACAAGGATAATCTTAATGCAATAAAATGCCTGAACCAGTTATAAACCAAGTTTATCTTTTCAATAATATTTCTTTATAGGCTCAGCAAATCAATAACTACTAAAATAATAATAATATAACCTCACATCTATGCTTTAAGTTACTCCAAGTTCATTTCCACAGTCAAATAAACTCGCGTGTCTTCAATATTCTATTTCCGGCAAACTTAATCGATTTCCACTGTTGACATGATAATCAACGCGCATTTATTGAACAATTATGTGTTGACCACATCTGATTTATTTTCCCATATACAATTTTAATGTTGAAGGAACATGTAAATGTCTTTGTTGCTACAGCTACGAAAGCGAAAATAGCAGCGGAAATTTTACCAAATTTTGTCAATTCCTTTCTTTTAGTTTCGAAAATTTCAGGAAGAACTTTCATGAATTTCGAATCTGTGCAGTACACAGCATTTTAAAAATCCTTTTCGGAAAATTTTGAAAATTCGTGAAAATTTTACTTAAATTTCGAACAATAATAAAGTACAAGATAAAGGTATTGCGAAATTCGTTTTGACTTTAGATCATTCTTTTTTTTCGCGGAATCTTCTAGATTTTCCTCCACACAGATGGCACAAGTTCACTAAATTTTGAGTGCATTACAGTTTCATAAACATTACACTATATTGGAAAAATTTAAGTGCGCACTATTTTATTTCCTTTATATATATTATTATTTCCTTTATGTTAGGTCCGCTGAATGTTTGTCCGCATTTGCAATACAAATTTTGAAATCGATTTTTAGGTGACTTCACATTGAGCTACAAACGTGAAATTTCACAGACGCCAAGACAGTGCAACTATAGTAGAAAGAAACTCCGTTAGGTGGCGCACAGTCCGAAATAATTTATTTATTTATTAATTAAAAAAAAAAAAGAAAATATTTGATTGTACAACTAAGACTTACAAATCTTTTATATGTACATCAACTGAGAAATTCATAAATTCAAGCACATAGAATGACAGTGTTCCACAAAAAGTAGATATCGGCTTAACATAGGCTTATAACTAACAGGGAGATGAAGATCACAAGGTAAATAGGAGCAGGTAAGAAGTACAGACTCACACCCAGTTTACTTATATGCATATGCTAGTAAATTATTGAATTATCTTTGTCCTAAAGTTATTCCTAGTTCGTCTAATATTGACATTTTCAGGAATAGAGTTCCAAAGTCTTGCAGCGTTAATGAAAAACATTCGCTCAGTTGTAAGAGAGTTGTATC